>NC_069386.1:99004772-99307803 GCF_027475565.1 Acinonyx jubatus
ACACACACACACATTGGACTTAAGTGATTCAGACCCTTTATATGTCATTCATATAATTCTTACAATAACTCTTTATGGTATGAGCATTTACCCATAAATGGGTAGAGGCTTGGATTAGTGACTTGGCTGAGGTAGGAGCAGAAGAATCAGGATCCGAAATAATTCCCCTTTCCCTTCTTCTTTTCCTTCCAGTATGTTCATACTCCTGTCTCCTTTTCTGTGTTTTGCCCTTTTTATCAGTGACTCACAGGAAAGAGCTTGAATTTCTCCTCCGTCTTGTCTGTAGCAGGTCCCCTTGCGCATGTGTGCTAACTTGTTCAACTGTATCTCACTGAACCAGCAAAGCAACATGACACACAGGTGGCAGTGAACTGCAGAGGTGCCCGGGGAACATTTTGTGGTTCCCAGTGATGTGCACACACTGGGCCACTCCCATGTCGGCACGTGTGGGGGAAACAACGTGCTCCTATATCTGACAATTACCTGGCAGAGTGTCAGGGCCCACATCTCAGACTGGAAGTTGTGGCTAAACTCCTAGCCCAGGGAGCAGTTCTAGAGTACAGGCAGAAACTGGTCAGATTCAGGACCAGGATAAGACCAAAATCCAGTTTTATGACTAAGTGGGTAAAGGAGTGGGGGTTGGGAACCTAACACCAGGATCCAGGATGAGGCTAGTCTAGCTGATCATAGGAAGTGGGAAGGATAATGAAGAACACAACGACATGAGGGCCAGGGGGAAACTGATTCCAAATTCTTGTTCCAAGGAGGGGAACCCTTAAAACTTGAGGCAAATTGAATGGAGAATGAAAAATCAGGAGGCCGTGCCCGTTAGCACCAGGTAGAAAGGCTAAGGAGTTTTCATGTGCCTGAAAGGTTTTCAAGAGTTTGAGACAGAGGCTAAGAAATATCTGAATTGGGCTAAATCAGGGTGTGTGTGGTGGCAGGGAAGGGGAGGTAGGTTGATTCTGACACTTCAGTTTGCCACCAGCGGAGTCCTGTTGTTCCTTCTCTGGCTGCCTCATTGGAGCATCCGTAGAGGTTCAATACAGAGAAAGGGGAGGAACGTTGCCTGTCCTGCATGCTCCTGCACCACAGCTCTCACCTGGTTCTCAGTCGGGGGTGGTCTTGTCCTTCGGGTGGGGTTGTCAGAGAAAATACCGGATGCACGGTTAAATTAGATTTTTGTTGAATGACATATAGTATTTGGTATACGTGTGTCCTAAATATTACATGGGATATACTTCTACTGAGAAATTATTTGTTGCTTTTCTGAAGTTCAAATTCGATTAGGTGCCTTCTACTCACATTTGATAAATGTGGCAATGCTACATCCAGGGTTTTGGCAATGTTTAGGGATATTTTTATTGTCGTGACTGGGAGGGAGGTGCTGCTGGAATTCGATGGGTGGAGGTCAAGGATGCAGTCCCAAATGTCGGTAGTGCCATGATTGAGAGACCCTGTTCCAAGACAAGCGGGAAGGACAGTATCTTTGTGATTAGCTCCAGGATCAAAAACCCAACCAAAGTAAATTCATTTCTCTAGCATTATTTGTGTTTGTGTTAGGTGGAATCCTTACTTAGCTGCCAATTAGGATGGAGTGAGAGAATTCCATATTCTCCTTATCCCACCTCTGCCACTTACTGACTGCGTGATCTGGCATAAATTACTCACCTTTCTTTTCCCGAGTTTTTTCATGTGTGCAATGAGGAAAAATGTAATACGGACATCTTTTTTACGCGTGCTGGTGAGCACCGAATAAATTGTTACATATAAAGTGCTCAAAGATAAATAAATAAATAAAGTGCTCAGGAGAGCATGTGGGACATAGAAAAACTCTCAATAAATGGAATCTATTGTTATTGTTCACTATGTTGCTAATTTTAAAAAGAAAAGAAGGAAATCTCTCACTACTCTAAAAATGCTTTGAGTGTAGTACACAATCCTCTCCATTATTATTATTATTTTTTACAAACGCCTTGTTTTAAGGTTGATGGATAAAATTATAGAAATTGCAATGAATAAGTTTTTTAATTTTTTTTAATGTTTATTTATTTTTGAGAGAGACAGAGACAGAATGCGAGTTGGTTAGGGGCAGAGAGAGAGGGAGACACAGAATCCGAAGCAGGCTCCAGGCTCTGAGCTGTCAGCACAGAGCCCAATGCGGGGCCCGAACTCATGACCTGTGAGGTCATGACCTGAGCCAAAGTCGGATGCTCAACCGACTGAGCCACCCAGGCACCCCACAATGAATTAACTTTTTAGTAGAAGTATATCCCAAGTAAGTATGCATGGGTCATGCTCACGTTGTTTATTTAAAGTTCCAATAATGAAGCAACAGAAAGACAAATAAAGAAACTGATCCCATTCACAATTGCACCAAGAAGCATAAAATACCTAGGAATAAATCTAACCAAAGATGTAAGAGATCTGTATGCTGAAAACTATAGAAAAGCTTATGAAGGAAATTGAAGAAGATATAAAGAAATGGAAAAACATTCCATGCTCATGGATTGGAAGAACAAATGTTGTCAAAATGTCAATACTACCCAAAGCTATCTACACATTCAATGCAATCCCAATCAAAATTGCACCAGCATTCTTCTCAAAACTAGAACAAGCAATCCTAAAATTCATATGGAACCACAAAAGCCCCGAATAGCCAAAGGAATTTTGAAGAAGAAGACCAAAGCAGGAGGCATCACAATCCCAGACTTTAGCCTTTACTACAAAGCTGTAATCATCAAGACAGCATGGTATTGGCACAAAAACAGACACATAGACCAATGGAATAGAATAGAAACCCCAGAACTAGACCCACAAACGTGTGGCCAACTCATCTTTGACAAAGCAGGAAAGAACATCCAATGGAAAAAAGACATTCTCTTTAACCAATGGTGCTGGGAGAACTGGACAGCAACATGCAGAAGATTGAAACTAGACCACTTTCTCACACCATTCACAAAAATAAACTCAAAATGGATAAAGGACCTGAATGTGAGACAGGAAACCATCAAAACCCTAGAGGAGAAAGCAGGAAAAGACCTCTCTGACCTCAGCCGTAGCAATTTCTTACTTGACACATCCCCAAAGGCAAGGGAATTAAAAGCAAAAATGAATTACTGGGACCTTATGAAGATAAAAAGCTTCTGCACAGCAAAGGAAGCAACCAACAAAACTAAAAGGCAACCAACGGAATGGGAAAAGATATTTGCAAATGACATATCGGACAAAGGGCTAGTATCCAGAATCTATAAAGAGCTCACCAAACTCCACACCCGAAAAACAAATAACCCAGTGAAGAAATGGGCAGAAAACATGAATAGATACTTCTCTAAAGAAGACATCCGGATGGCCAACAGGCACATGAAAAGATGCTCAACGTCGCTCCTTATCAGGGAAATACAAATCAAAACCACACTCAGATATCACCTCATGCCAGTCATGAAAAAATCAGGAGACTAAAGATGCTGGCGAGGATGTGGAGAAACGGGAACCCTCTTGCACTGTTGGTGGGAATGCAAACTGATGCAGCCGCTCTGGAAAACAGTGTGGAGGTTCCTCAAAAAATTAAAAATAGACCTACCCTATGACCCAGCAGTAGCACTGCTAGGAATTTACCCAAGGGATACAGGAGTACTGATGCATAGGGGCACTTGTACCCCAGTGTTTATAGCAGCACTCTCAACAATAGCCAAATTATGGAAAGAGCCTAAATGTCCATCAACTGATGAATGGATAAAGAAATTGTGGTTTATATACACAATGGAGTACTACGTGGCAATGAGAAAGAATGAAATATGGCCCTTTGTAGCAATGTGGATGGAACTGGAGAGTGTGATGCTAAGTGAAATAAGCCATACAGAGAAAGACAGATACCATATGTTTTCATTCTTATGTGGATCCTGAGAAACTTAACAGAAACCCATGGGGGAGGGGAAGGGAAAAAAAAAAAGGCTAGAGTGAGAGACAGCCAAAGCATAAGAGACGCTTAAAAACTGAGAACAAACTGAGGGTTGATGGGGGGTGGGAGGGAGAGGAGGGTAGGTGATGGGTATTGAGAAGGGCACCTTTTGGGATGAGCACTGGGTGTTGTATGGAAACCAATTTGACAATAAACCTCATATATTGAAAACAAAATAAAATAAAAAAATAAAAAAAAATTAAAATTAAATGTTAAATTCCAAAATAAATAAATAAATAAATAAATAAATAAAGTTCCAATATATCTGGGCATTTTTATATACTAACTGGCAACTTTATCCATTTGGGGATGGAGAGATCTATGTGTGCCCTTGCCCTGTGGTGGGCACACTTCAGCGTTCTAGAAAGTTCTAGAAAGTTCAGCAGTTCTAGAAAGAGCTTGCAGATGTGAGCTGAAGATGTGCAAAGGCTGTTCCTCTTTAAGGACAATGTAGCAGAAGAAATACAAAGCTGTTATTAGTGATGTCATCTAGTAGCCTTCTGACATCAAGCCCTGATGTTTCCTTCCACCATTATTTAAAAAGATATTTAAATAATCTACTTATTTAAAAAGATATGGTACTGAAAAGAATCAACAAGAGTGCAAAATATTCTAGAAAACTACCCAGCGCTCAGACGATAATGATATACTTACACTCTGATTCAAGGGTTTGGCGAACTTGTTCTGTAAAAAGCAGGACAGCAAACTTTCAGGCTTTGTGTACCATTGTTGGTCTTTGTCATGTATTCTTGTCCTGCTCTTTCTGCTTCTCTTCTTCTTCCTTTTTAAAGCAATTCCTTAAAAGTGTAAAAATCATTCTTAGCTGTGGGGCTGTACAAAAAAAGCCAGGGGCTGGATTTGGTCTGTGGACTCTAGTGTTTGGATCCCAGCTCTGATACCAGGAGAACATTAAGGTGGCATGTGGGGCTCTGATGTGGTGTGTTTATTCATAGCTATATTCATGGCTGTTATGTCTATAATTTATGATGGAGGGGAAACTAGCATCTGATTACAATTAATTAGTACTTATTTAGCATTTACTACAAGCAAGGCAAAATTCTAAGTTTCTTATATGCTTTAGCTCATTTAAACTGAGACAGGGAGAGGTTAGGTAATTGGCCCAAGGTCCTTATAATTGGTGGAACTGGGGATTTGAATCCTGGTAGTCCAGTTCTAGAGTCTGCATTCTTAGCCATGAGGCTATGTTTTCTTTTAAGAGAGTAGTAACCCTTTTTAAAAAATGGATGATATTCTTGTCCTCATCTCTTTTCATTTTCCAAGTAGCTTAATATCTAAGATTTCAAACACACTGAAATGACCAACGGAAGAACACTCTTGTTTTACTTTACCTGCCAGTTGGCACATAAGGAATTTTCAGACTGATTGGAGTAAATCAAATGAGATAATGTCATCTGTGGGTAAGGATCATATAACATCCTAGTACAAGCAATGTAAATATACATATTTTGAGTAGTGAGGACTGTACTCTAGGACTCCCTAAACAATGGAGAAATGAAACAGATTGGATTTCTTAGAGAAATTAAATGGAGCCTAGAAATGAGGGTTTCATTGGATTTCCTAGAAGCAGGGAAGGCTTAATACACAAAAGAAAAGGGGACGGGTATCGTAAACCTCTTTCCCACTAAGACAGTATTATCTGAGGGGGTCCAGAGAATGATGCTATGAATATTCTCTCACTTTGGCA
The DNA here is from genome assembly GCF_027475565.1 of Acinonyx jubatus. Taxonomy (NCBI): domain Eukaryota; kingdom Metazoa; phylum Chordata; class Mammalia; order Carnivora; family Felidae; genus Acinonyx; species Acinonyx jubatus. The sequence continues at coordinate 99,010,439 of NC_069386.1, forward strand.
TCTGGTAAACCTGGAAATATTAACCAGGCTAAGCGGGGCAATTTTCTTGTTCTTTACTAACTATATCTTACAAGTACTCTTAAGAGGAATAAGTAAGAGGTTCAAAAAGCAGAAAACAATTGTGAGATAATAAAAATATATATTGATCTCTGCCCTTTGGTTCCTGGAGCAGGACTTTTGAAAGGCTATAATTTCCTGAGTGATAAGAGTGTTTTTTGTCTCAATTAGGTGACCTTGGGTGGGCTCCCAGACGGCTTTGGCTAGTCACCAGAAAGACCAAGTCATGAATAGAAGTGTTAAAAATGAGTTAAAAGACAATTTAAGTGATACAAACTTTAGTTAATACTTCATGAAGTGGGCAGTCTCTGTTCCCAAGGGTCTAGAGAACTGCAAAATGGAGTGGAGGGCAGGAATCTTCGATAGAACAAAGAATAAGGAGCAAGTAGGAGAAAGATGGGAAATGGGGATTGATTGGATGTACTGTGTGTCTGATCAAGTGAAGCACTTCCAGGGACACCCCTGTTGTCGAAATTTCAGTTTGCTGAGGTGGCACCTCAGGCAGAAGTGACTCTATCTTAGGTCTAGAAATTGATTTCAAAAGAAGCTTCAAATTTTTAGCCCCACTTCCCTGTTCTCTTGATAAAGGAGAAGGGTTGAAAATAGGGTTAGTGATTGATTATGGAAGCCTCCACAAAAATCCCAATAGTATGGGGTTCGGAGAGCTTCCAGGTCGGTCAACACATCCATGTAATGGGATGGTGATGCACCCCAACTCTATGGAGACAGACGCTTTGCATTCAGGACCCTCCCAGACCTTGTGCTATGCACCTCTCCAATTGGCTTTTCATCTGTGTTCTTTATCATGTCCTTTAATAAGGTGGATAGATATAAGTAAGTTTCTCTCTGAATTCTGTGAGCTGCTCTAGCAAATTAATCAAAACAGAGAGGGTCATGGGAGCCTCAGATTTATAGCTGATCGGTCAGAAGCACAAGTGATGACCTGGACTTGGAATTGGCATCTGAAGTGGGGTGGAGGTAGTTTGGGGTGACTGTGGGATCTGATGCCATCTCCAGACAGTGTCAGAACAGAGTTAAATTGTCGGACACACAGCTGGCATTGGCAGAATTGCTTTGGTGTGGGAAAAACCCTCACACATCCAGCATCAGAAGTGAAGTGTTCTGTGTAAAAGTAGACACACAGAAAGAAAGAATTGTTTTTTTTCCCAAAAACACAATAAATAAGAACATTGCTAGCTGAAAGATGACCTGTTTATCCTTCCCCAAATTTCCAGACTTTGGATGTTCTTCCTTTGATTCATACTTGCTGGAAATGTGGAGTGTCTTCTGGCTTGTGTCCCACTATGTCTGCCTCCTACATCTACTTCAGGATCTTGACATGCCAATCCAGTGGGATTGCAATTCAGCATAGCACCTCATGCCTTTCTGGAACTCACAGGCCATTTCATGGTCTCTGGAATATCCTTATCTGGGTACTGGCTTCCCTTGATTGGGTTCAGGGTCAGAGTGCAGACCCAGCCTTTATGGAGGGTAAAGAGGCAACACCTTAATCTCTTTCCCTTACCAAATTCATCTTGTCTTTTCTCATTGATCAGACACCTCTTTCTTCTCTGTTTCTTCCTTTTTAATCTGAGGACCACATTTTCTATTCTGCTTCCTCCATAATATCGAGTGCCCAATAGCAGCAATCTCCATAAATTATCAACTCACTGTAATATATTTTTGGCCTTTTGTATTGAAATGAAACATAAATGCAGAAAAGTACATGTGATATGAATTTTGATGTGTGCTCTATTCATCACAAAACAATGTAATTAGCCTATTCCTCAATAGATGCTCTTTTAGCTTTACCTATTTTTACCCCTTTCTCTTCCAGGAGTCATTTGTGAACTCAGAAAATTTTAGAGTTGGAGCGTGTGTCTTTGGAGATTTTTTATAGCCCAATGTCTCCTCAAGTGATAGAATACAATTTCAGTAACTATGTTTTGACTGAAGAAATGTTTGCTTTATTTCATGAATCACTTGAGTAATTTAGCTGCATATTCATTATCTAATGATGTCACAGTCTCTTGGAAATGCGGGAAGCCCTTAGTTGGTCTATGGGGTAATTTTTCTCCTCTGGGTCTACCCCGTTCAGTAAAGCCTCCTCCATTTATCCTGGTTTTCCTTTCACAGAGGAGTGTTTAATCTTCAGCCTCTGAATGTTTTTGGTGTGCATGCGCCTGTGTGCATGTATGTGTGCTGTGTGTGTAGAGGGTGCTGGTGGGACAGGAGCATAAAATAACCCCATGGCCTTTCATGCACCTTCATTTGCCACTGGAAACAAATTGCAACGGAAGTGAAAGAATTTTGGACAAGAAAATTAAAGCATTACGATTTTGGTATGGCTTAATCAAATATAGAAGAGCTCCTGAAGTTGTTTATTTTGTTTTTTTGTTTTTGTTTTGTTTTGTTTTTTTGGGTTTTTGTTTTGTTTTTGGTTAATTTATGAATCTATTCTTGCTTACTTTGGTGCCCCCATCTACATCATATACTCATTTTGGTTTCAAGTAAGTAGATCTACAGATATGCAGAGTAATACTTCTTTCAAACTCCTCACGAACCCTGAAAAAAAAAGCGAAATGAAATTTCTTTGTCTTCAAGAGACTCACCCAGGGTATAGTAGTACCGTGCAAAGAGTGAGCACTCAATACATGTATGTAAATTTAATTTATAAGTAAAAGCCCAAATAATATTTTCAAGTTTAGATGCGGAGTGGTTGGTGGGTTTTCAGCCCATAGTGTTTGTCCAGATAAGATTGAACCACGGGGTTAGGGCAGCAGGAAGTGATTAATTTTCGTGGGCATTTAACATGTTCCTTTGAAGGAGATTGGCTTTTCAATCTTCAAGATTATATTTATTGCGATGGTGCTTCCCTTCTATGTTTAGACATGAAAGTGAAGGTCATTGTGGAACAGTAAACATGGGGGAATGACTTTGTGACAGAAGTATGTAAAGTATCTTGTAATTCAGTAGGAGAATCAAAGTCTGCTTCAGTTCTTTGTATTCTCAGGGATTCAGAAGGGATTAAGGTAACAATAGCTAGAACTGATGCAAGGGAGTAACTGAAGGATAGCATTCCTTGAACCTCAGAAACCTGGGTGAAAGGAATTGGGCAATTAAGGTCTTTAGGAAATCTAATGGGGTCATTTGTGAAAGCTGTCTTCATGGAACTTGGCAAACTGTCATCTCAGAGATCAAGGGAGGTCACTGGCTTAAGATTTGGGGAATGAAAGTGGAGTGACTGTTTCCTGCAAAGTAAGTTTAAAGACTCTTAACTCTTGTCTGACAGTAGCTACAGGGTTTTTTGTTTTGTTTTGTTTTGGTTTGTTTTTTTTTTTTTTTAAACCATATGGGGGAACTAAAGATATAATGGCTGTGTAAAGAGAGCTCTTTTCTAAGTTATATCATATGCAAAGAGCTTACATTTGTTTTGTTTTTTTTTTTAAACCATATGGGGGAACTAAAGATATAATGGCTGTGTAAAGAGAGCTCTTTTCTAAGTTATATCATATGCAAAGAGCTTACATTTGTTTTGTTTTTTTTTTTAAACCATATGGGGGAACTAAAGATATAATGGCTGTGTAAAGAGAGCTCTTTTCTAAGTTATATCATATGCAAAGAGCTTACATTTGTCCCCACGCATCTACTCAATCACAATTATTCACAAACAATTGAAGTCAACCAATCACCAAATATTTATTAAACACAAATGGATGTGCCACACTGAAGATAAAAGAACAGCGTAAAAAAATTCTTAAATTAGTTTAAATTCTCAAACACATTCATACTATTACCAGTTTATCAAAAATCTTATGGGGGAGTTTTCCTATTACTTTGGGTAGGCATGGAGGAATTTGAAAAGGGAGAAAAGTATAATATTTAACCTAAGACTGTTGTTTGTTTTAAGTGGGGCTCTCACAAGGGGTCAAAACAAGGATGACAAAGGATCTGAAAAAAGAAAGTCATCTGAAGAGAGGAGATAGGAGTTAGGCTGAGGGAAAGAGTATTAAGCAGATTCATGCAAGTTGTTTGCAAGTATCTGAAGGATAGTTTGGTAGAAGAATGCAGATCTTCCTCTTTGATGCAGAAAATATGGGTAGGACTTACTGGGAGGTAATTAATTTTATACAGGAAAAGTTTTGATTAGACCTTGAAAGAGTCTTCCCATTTTTACCAGTATGCAGAGATGCTTGCAGCCAGGGAAGGCTTATGATCAAGTAGCAATGTGTTGATAATTGTTTTTTAAAATGTGTTTTGCCTGCACCTGCACCTGAGCCAGTTCCAAATCTCTAACTGACTACCAAGCTTTCCCCTTGGGTAACTGCCAACAATCAAACAGACGTATCTAGAAGCAGACTCATTTATGCATACACCTCCCTACAATCCTCTCCACCTCTCTTTTTCCCTCACAAATGCCCATAATGTGTCTTCCTCCTGAGGCTTTCCTGACTTTGTCTGTGGTATCAACAATCTCCCAAGGCTTGGAGCACAAGCAAGCTTGTTGGAAGGGAAGTCGCCCGATAGCATTATCGTAACCCAGATGTGGCGTGATGATTGCTGTCCTAGGATGGTGGAAGAGGCAAGGAAGAGGAGGCTTGGATGTGACAGACATTTTTGGGAAACACTAATAGACTGTGAAAGGGCAGTTGCAAAGAATGAATGGGGAGAAGGCGGAGTCTAAAATAGCCCAAAACCATGACCTGGGTGCCTGGGAGATTGTCCATCCCACTTACCAAGTCATAGGAAGAAGACATGTCAGGCATATTTTTGAGGGAAGGGAGGCAAAGGAGATGTGTACGTGAATGGATTTGCTTCTAAGCATGTTGGTTTGATTTTTGGCAATTGCTCAGGTAGAAAAACTTGGTAGTTAGTTGGAGATCTGGAATTGGCCTGGGTGCAGGTGAGCAGATGTGGAAAAGCATACCCACTGGAAGCTATTGCAGGAGATGGGAACAGAGGGCTGTGAGCTCCAGAGTAATGATTACTTAGGGTCTTTTGGTAGTTTGGAGAGGTTCTTTATGTGTGTGTGTGTGTGTGTGTGTGTGTGTGTGTGTGTGTGTGTTGGGGGCGGGGATGCTGCAGGGATTCTTATTTTAAAATTATACTATGGGGCACCTAGGTGGCTCAGTAGGTTGAGTGTCCAACTCTTAATTTCGGCTCAGGTCATGATCTCACAGGTTCGTGAGATGGAGCCTTGCGTTGGGCTCTGTGCTGATGGCGTGGATTCTCTCTCTCACCCTCTCTCTCAAAAATAAATAAATAAGCCTTAAAAAATAGTAAAATTACACTACAGACTCTGGAAGTTTCCTCTTTTGTTTTAGAGAGTAAAATAGCAAGAATCCCCAAAGCTCTAATTCACTAATCACAATATTCCAATGAAGTATTTTATTTCTGCTAGGGCACACCTGAAAAGTCCATACTGTTAATAATGTTTTTATAGTAATTCTTGCTTTTCACTCTTAACTCGTTAAGGGAAAACATGACTTCAAGAAAATCTTACCCTGAAAGACATCTAGCAATGAATACTTCTGCTGGATTGTCTGTGCTATGCAAAGGGTAAGCATCTGCTTCTGTAAATTATCCTCACAATTTCTCAAGAGAAAAGGAGTGACAGTTAGCCGAAGAGTAGCCTTTATCTTTGTTGTTTCTATCCATGGAAATTTGAGTGCATTATTTTTTAAGTGACTGGCAAAAGGCGTAAATGGAAACACATTGAATGTAAGTAGGCTATCACATACACATACTCCTTAATCCCAATTCCTATAGCACCTGGCTATAGCTCTGTCGAAAGGACTTTGAAGATTGAAACAAACTTATCCATAAAATACTAACTCCTCTTTTATTAGTATTACTTGGGGTATGTCCCCATTGGTTCCTGTCATCTTAATGGAAGTCACATTCTCAGGATTGGAGAAGTGTCGACCAAGTGTTGAGCAATTGAAAGCCATTGTTTATTGTAAATTATACCTTGGGGACTGAAAAGTTCTGTTTTTCATGTTTCTGAATAATCACAAAGCTAACCACATTTCAATGAGTTGATTTACTCCTCAGGTGGGCAGATACAGCCACGCTGGTTGGATAACGATGGATTTAGAACAACAGGCACCTCCTTGCCAATTTTGTAAAAATGTGAATTTCAAAAAGCTCCTGTTTTATCCCCAGAAAATATAAACATTGAATTCTGTAGTGGCAAGATTTCTCAAAAGTCTGCTTCAGCTACTCAAAATATTTATGAATGTGTATGGCTGGCCTTAAACTTGTTTTGAAATGTAATTCTTGTAAGTTGTCATAAATAGAAGACTTTGGTTCAAGCATCACGTACTTTCAGGTTATCGTAAACCAAGCTAGAACTGTTTAAAAAGAAGAACTTTATGTTTGCAGCACAGGTATTTTTGTTTTCATCACAAAACCTATTCCTAGCTCTTCAGGAAGAAGAGAAGCAATAATTATAAACTTCTAGGGCCCAGGTGGCTAAACTATAAAGACAGGGGATGAAGGTCTTTCCCCCGCCTTGTTATTGCAAAAAATATCTGCAAATGGACTTGTTAGACGTCCAGTAAAAACCATTTGGAAGGTAACATTCACTTACACCATTGGAAATGTTGTGGTTCACATCTATAACTACATGCAAGTATGAATTCAGAGGTGGCCCCAAGTGGTGTTTTTGATCTGAGCAGGAACACAGCTGCAGTGTGTTCTAATATTAGCCAAGAGGACCTGCTTTCTTAAAAGGAGGATGATTTAAGGCTCTATTTTTGTTGTTCAGCAAATGCTGTTAGAAGTGGCAGAAGGTTACCCTTTTCCCATCACCTTAATTCCAGAGATATTCACAGACCTGACATTAGGCTGTTGGCTACTCGTCATAAGACTTCTCTGTCAAAGTGAATTCAGCTGATGAGCTATGAACACGCTTACAGTCAGATAATAGATGAAAGAGTCTCAAGATAAACGAGGTGCTTATAGAAAACCCGGCCCAAGTTGTTTAAAATAGGATGGCAAAAGCCGTTAATTCTCGTCAGGCAGTTTCAAAAGGCAGTGGGTACTTGACTTCTTACTTATAGAGCACGTTATCTTACCTTTTTGCAAGAGTGGGGCCGCCGCTGTATGTTGAAAGGGAGAGTGTGCCTTTTTGAACTGACACTACCCACCATATTCTGAAAGAAGGGAAAAATCCCCCCCAGTACAATAAAGGACTTGTAGCCACCCTTACAGGTTAACATTTGACCAGGTTGTATCACATGAAATACTCTTGTTTTTCCACACTCTGTTCCTCTTTCTTTTCCACCCAGAATGCTCAAATTACATCTGTGGAAGATATTAACATGAGCATTGACAACCTTTCTTTTGAGGAGCTGATCATATTAAGATTCAAAGTGAGCACTGTTTTAATGATTGCTTATTTCTATTTTCACACTTTGGAATGTAGATTTCAAAATGTGGTTAAAACGTAGATTGTCCATACTTTTTTTCCCCACCAAAATAGCCTGTATGCCTCCATTTACAAGTAAGTTGTATCTTGGATTATATCTATTAGTATGATGTATTAATAATAGCACTATAAATTTAAAAATATTTTAAAAACTTTAAACTTTGACAATTGGTCTTGGGCATCTCTCTTATCTCACCAATGTGAAAGTTTGACAAAGGATCTTTTCCCTCACAGTTTTTCTTTTTCAATTTGATGCACAATAAGTGTGAAGCTCAGGAGAATGTAGTCAGTATCAAATATGAAAGATAAGAAAGGAAATCTGTTAAAACATTATTCCTCAAAAAGCAGAGCAGAAACCCATACATAGGGATCCTAAATAATTCAAAATACCTCCTATAAGAAAGATCTTCCTGCGTACTCATCTGATCCATTCTATTTCATCATTATTTATTCCTTTATTCGGCAAATATTTACTGAGTGCTTTCTGTGTGCAGATACGGGGCTACAGGCGGGAGTTACAGAGGAGGCTCGGGCACTTCTCTCAAAGAGTGTGCTTAGAGATGGGGGACAGATGGTTACCACGATTCAGCAGTATGGTCCAGACATTCATGGAAATCGGATAAGCTAGCCGGCCCAGGCTGGGGAGAATCAGGGAGACCGTTCTGGATGAGGAAGACTTGCACTCCTGGAATCTTGGAGACTAAGTGTAAGTTAGCTGTGGAGTTGAGTGAGAGACACAGTCATTCAGGCTGAGGCTGCTAAGGAACTAAGGCAGAGAAGAGTAGGTGTGAGTAAGAAAGCCATCAGGGTAATGCAGCCTCAGGGTAAAGCAAGAGGTGGAGTTGGGGGGGGGCAGTGGAGAGGAAGGATAAGGACAGTCTTGGATGTCCTTCTGAGGTGCATAGTCGGACCATTACATAACTGCGTGCAAGCTTCAAGTGGCTTCTCACATCACTCAAAGAACAAAAACCTAAAACACCCTACACAGTTGGCTTCCTGCCACCTCTCTGATCTCTCATTCCACTCCAGCTACTGTCAGCTCTTTGTCATTCATTCCTCAAACCCTCCACGGTGTAAGTACTCAGCTCTTCCTTCTCACTGGGCCATCCTCTGCTCATAGCCTGGCTCACTCTCTTACCTCCTTCAGGGCTTGACTCAAATGCCACCTTCTCAGACAGGCTTTTTCTAAACACCCTGTTGAAAATTGCAATTCTTTCCCTTCTCCCTGCCCTTGACATTGTTCCTTCTGTCCTTTTTCTGCCTTAGTTTTCGCCAGTAGCACTTATTACCACTAGACTTTCTATATATTTGACTTACTGGCTTATCGAATGTAAGCTCTACAAGGGCAGAGGTTGTAATCTGTTTTTCCTTGATGTAGCCCCAGTGCCCAGTACAGTTTCTGATATACAGTATGCCTTCAGGAAATATTTACCCAAAACTTTGCAATACACTGTACTTCTGACAGAGTTGAGTAATCTGCACATGTGACTCAAGAACTTGGGGCACCTGGGTGGCTCAGTCGGTTAAGCGTTTGACTTCGGCTCAGGCCACGATCTCGCGGTCTGTGGGTTCATGCCCCACATCGGGCTCTGTGCTGACAGCTCGGAGCCTGGAGCCTGTTTCAGATTCTGTGTCTCCCGCTTTCTCTGACCCTCCCCTGTTCATGCTCTCTCTCTCTGTGTCTCAAAATATAAATAAATGTTAAAAAAATAATAATAAAAAAAGAACTTAACTTTGCACACAGAGAAAAATAAAAAATTAATTACAATACTATAAATTATACTTTGTACATTTTACTCATTTTATATATAGTCCCTTGTTATATACATTATATATTTGTACATACCTCCTCCTATACAGGGCAATGTACATGAAATCAAAAATAAAACTATACATAAAATTATGTATATCTTGTTGTCACTCAAGGAACTTTCCAGGATAATTTTGACTGTACTTGATTCATCTTTTATTAGTTGATTTTGGAACTAATGGAACCTAATTCTCATGTAAGATGCAACTCCCTATGGTGCTGAAGGCAATGCAGAGGCTCTGAAGGATTTTAAACAAGAGCTTGACACAACGGGATTGATATATTTCAAGAGATCACCCTGTCTACAGTGGAAGAATACATTGCAGGTAGTTATATAAGAGGCAAAGCAGTCAGAATGTTGCCAAATGAAGAGATAATGGTCACCTGCACTAAAGCAATGGCGATGGGGATGGAATGAAGCACATGGATTTCAGAGATATAAGAAGATACAACTTCTAGAACTTAGAGGGGAATCTGTAGGCTGTAGCTAGCTATACTAAAAAGACTTACTTCAGTTCTGCAGCTTATCCTCATATCAGCAAGCTAGGAAAGGGCTCCTGAAACATTATTTGCAAATAGTTTGGGCTTATCTAAAAATAGCTCATGGTTCTGTAAAGAGAAATGCTGGAGAAGACTAAAACTACATAGTTTGGGATGGAATGTGAAGGCGGTAAAACAGTTAAGATTGACATCATGTTGTGATTCTAATTAGAACACAAGTCTTAATGAAAGTATACCTGCTCCAGTCCATGTAAGCCTGTAGTAAGTCGTCTCTTCAAAATAAGGTTATGTCTCCAAAAATCATTATGGGTTTGTTATTTGGAGGTTGGAATATATTTCCTAAAGATATGAAGTTTTAAGATGCGGTTAGGTTTATCCCAATCTATTTAAATCAAAATGTAACTTAAAAGCTATGTCTTAACATAAACAAAAACATGTAATACAAAAATATGAAATGCTAACAAGACATTGAATGATATAAATTTTTAATCATGGTGCTTGAAGACTAGCAGATATTATTAGGTGAAAACAAGGACATAATAAAGATTAGAGATTATGAACTGAACTTCTGGGTTCTTTCAAAGATTATAGCACTGGATCCTTAGCTTATATAATTTAGAAGTATAGGAATTTTAGTTATGCAGTGTATGTTAAAGCATTGTGCCTAATTTGGGTAGAGTGGCAATCCTACTCTATTTTGCTCTGGTCCAGTTATACTCAGAGAGTATTGTAATCAGTGTCAAATATCACACTTTCAGAGGGACCTAGACAGATTGGACTATGTTTGAATTTGATAAATCAAGATGCTGAGGTTATTGGATAGCCAGGAAACATTTAGATTGGATGAGAGGAAACTAAAAAGATATAAAGGCTATCCTGTGTGAGAGGAATTTGAGCACTCTAAAGTCCCCAAAAGATAGAATGTGACAGCCAATGTCACGCTCATGTTATAGTAACACTTCTTTTCTATACAAGTTATAATGTTAAAATACAGTAAGTGAAAAGATATGAAATTCATTACTAACAGCATATTGAATTTATTTTCTTGATCTTCATTCTTTTGATGGATGGTTTACCCTTCTACCACACAATAAAAATGTATTTGCCCAGACAGTGTTTAACCGTGCCTCAGGAGAAGGGTGCCATCTTGATTTCCAGGCCTTGAGAAGATTTTTTCTCCTCCTTCTCCTTCTCTTTTTTCTTCTTCTTCGTCATCTTTGTCTTCTCTTTCTTCTTTTTTTAAGATTTTATTTATTTATTTATTTAAAAATGTTTATTTATTTTTGAGAGAGAGAGAGACAGAGCACAAGCGGGGGAGGAGTAGAGAGAGGGGGAGACTCAGAATCTGAAGCAGGATCCAGGCTCCCAGCTGTCTGCACAGAGCCCAATGTGGGGTTCAAACTCACAAACCATGAGATCATGACCTGAACTGAAGTCAGATGCTTAACGCACTAAGCCACCCAGGCACCCCTGATTTTATTTATTTTTAAGTAATCTCTACACCCAACATGGGGCTCAAACTCACAATGCCAAGATTAAGAGTTGCATGCTCCATCAACTGAGCCAGCCAGGAGCCCCAGGATTTCTTGTTCTTTGAAAGTTCATGACACCTGGGCTGATTCAGCAATTTCTGGTCCTGGGAAGGAAGAAGATTAATCTACTGACCTCATTAAGTCAAGTAATACTTTGTATTGGTTGATCTCAAGTATTTTGGACTTGAAAATAAATTCTTGAAGTCCAAGTTGGGCATAGCTTCTGTACCACACGCTTCTTTAGATGTAGTTCTTGGAAGTGCCTATTTTATGTCTTTCCAGAGATGGATTTTCTTGTGTGTCTTAGATAGGTAAGTGAAAAATAAAGGTCCAGGGAAATTCCAACCATGTCAAATTCATCTTCATTTGCTTCAGCTTCCTGGATAGAAACAGTTTGAGATTGCACTTCACGATATTCTTTCCTGAAGAGATGCTTTTGAGTAACACTTGTTCTTTCATTCCACTGGGTCTTGTCTGTTTGGAATCTTCTCTGTCTGCACCAGTTTGAAGCAAATCATCTTCCCTGAACATGAAGAATCATGAAGGGTGCCATGTTTGTTTGCTAAATTAAAACAAACAAACAAACAAAAACCTTAGGTGTTACCGGGCCTCAGGAGTGTGACAAAAAAATAGATTCAGGGAAAAAAAGTTTTAAAAATATTTTTTTAATATTTTATTTTTAGGGGTGCCTGGGTGGCTTAGACAGTTTAGCATCCAACTCTTGAATTCGGCTCAGGTCATGATCTTACGGTTTATGAGTTTGAGTCCCGTGTCAGATTCTGCACCGACAGTGTGGAGCCTGCTTGGGATTCTCCCTCTCTCTTTCTCTCTCTCTTTCTCTCTGTCCCTCATCCCCCTCTCAAAAGAAATAAACTTTTTTTAAAAAAGATTTTATTTTTAAGTAATCTATACCCAACGTGGGGCTCAATCTCACAACCCTGAGATCAAGAGTCCCATGCTCCACCGACTGAGCCAGCCAGGTGTCCCCAGGGACAAAATGTTTTAAGAAAAGTTGTTTACTTGTAAAAGAAGCTTAAATTCAGAAAGGTTGCCTCCTCAAAGGATACATGGCTATTTAAGGGATAAAACTATTAGAGTTTATCTGCACATGATAGAAAGAAAAAAAAAAGAGCAGTTTCTTCATTTGATTGTCTTATTGTACCCATTGCAAAAGCATCAGGGAAAAGCGTTTTTTTGTTAGGGAGACAGTAACTTATGTGGAAAGGCTCAAAGTTTCCTCTGTTTGGGGGACTGGAAGTAGACACAGTATCTCTGTTTTTGTCTTTGTTTTTGGTTTTGCTTATTTATCTCATGAGCAAAGTCCCGGTTTTGTGGTTGTTTTCTTCCTCTGACTTTATGACATGGAGTGATGTGCATACTTATTCAAAATGAAAGCACGATTACTTTCAGTGGAAAACTAAGACTTTGTGTCGGAGGCAGCAAAGCCCAACTCCTCTGAATTACCAACTTACACTGATATTGAAGAGGGAGATATGTCCTTACTCAAGCCTCATAGCTCCTCCATTTGCCTTAAGAACAGTAGTTTTATTGAGACATCACTTATCGCTCTATGATAACTAACCACTTCTATCCACTGGCATAAGTTTTCTTTCCTTTTCACTGGGATTCTTCAGATCTACAACAGCATCCATGCTGGCTAAGGTTATGTCAGTGGACATAACCAAAGAGCAGACTCATTTGGTTCAGCATTTGATCGTATGCTATGTAGTTTTAAAATTGATTTGTGAGAGAAGCTTATTTTTTCAGCAAGTTGGTTTAATATGTCCCATAGGTAAGTAAATAGCATTGTTCATTTTCTACTAAGTGAAATTGATCAAATGTAGAGATGAGGTGTCTTTGTCTGGCTGGCATCAATTAGTTACTGTTAATATTGCTACTGGTCAACCTAGAAAACCAGTGATTAGAAAAGGGTTTACAGTCAACCACTGGGATTTGCCATCACTGGCTCAAACACCAAGGGGATACTAAGGTAGTTTCAGTACAGCTGGTGAATTGCTCCAGACGGGCTCCGGTAGTGTCTATCATTTAAAAATTATAAGGGCTATCAATTCTGATCCATAGTGGAAAAAGCACGGTGGCTGTGGGTATGAATCTGTTGCTCAGTAAGAAGGATTTTAAAATATTATTTTCTATCTAATCAGATGAATAATTAACATTTGAATGGAAGGATTAAAAATATAGTCCCACGATTCCAGGATAGAGAATCCTAATAGCTGTTATTATCCTGAAATTGCTATTATATTATCTCACTTGAGTTTTTTAAAATTAAGCTTCTTAGTTGTGAAACCCAATCATCTGAAATACTCAGCTCACTTCTTGAGTGTCCTTAGCCCTCGGTCCTAGCGTGGGAAACGTAATGAACCCTTTGGCAATTTACCCAGCAGTGTGTGTAGGAGTTGATTTTTAAAATGCAATTGATCATTTGTTCCTATAAAATTTCTTTCACAGACACATGCCTCCATGAAAATGCATTTAACATTAAGAGTCTGACTGTAATCTGGATTTTTGGTCTTAAACTGAACTGTTGGGAAAGAAGAAAAGGTGGGTGGGAAGAGAAAAAGAGAGTTAAGTTTAGTTACGGGTGTGTTACATCTCTGCCTCTTACTTATAAAAAGAGATCTTCTACTTTACTTATAAAATAGATCTCCTTTGTCACTTACAATAAAATACCAAAGACTGATAGAAAATACAATGAATACAATAAAATACCGAAGAGTGATAGAAAAGATAATAGATTTCACTGCTCATAAAAATTAGGCATCACCAATATGATCAACAAATAACGATTTAGGAGACACTTACAATATTGAATGGCAGAATGAGGAATTTATGTTTTAGTTGCCATAAAAACCGAGATCCAGAAATGTTGCAGCTTTCTTAATGGCTGGAATAGAGGACCTCCCCCCCTTGCCGACAAAAGGATAATTAATGTTAATAAGTATAGGATTTCATGAATAGAATCAGTTTTTGCTTTTATGATTCAAAAATTCTGTGGTAATCAGCAATAGTCATCAATGAAATAAGGCCTTATGTCTACTTTACCTAATGGGCTTACCTATTAATGTACTTACTTAATGTTTATTAAGTGTATGCTATGTGTAACACCACTGCTGAGTACTGAAATTTCAAATATGACTAAGATACATTTGCTACTTACAAGCAATTCCGTGTGTAAAGTGATGTGATGAATATTTGCGGGTTTTAGTTAGGAAAGCAATTTACCTGTTGCCACTGTTAAATGGATTTTCTAACTTTGACAACACATTGCAAAGGATTAGCTTAGTCTTCTAAAACGGGTAATGTTGTGTTTATTCAAGGCCTTGCACTTTTTGTATGTTTTTGTTAAATTAAAATCCAAGGCGCAGAATCCTGCTCTCTTTGAAAATGCTGCGTAGGACATCTTGGCGTCTGGGAACTTGGCCACAACCAGTTTTACAAAGATGGTATAGTTGATAAATAATTGATTGGTATATAATCAAGTTTACGTTCTTCCCAATAAAAAGAAATGTGTGCTATCACTTCCAAGTCAGCAAGCACCAAATAGACAGAAAGACCACTTTTTAATCAATATACCCTGGGAAAGGTAAGAGGCCACCGAACCAGTTGGGAACAGCTAGTTAAGACAAGCTGGTAGGACATCCATGCTGGTATCATCAAGCATGAGAGATGATGTAATGCAACATCTAATCAATTATGTACCACCCAGTATGACCCACACTGCTTCTTTGAAAAGCTCTAATTGAAGATACTAACATTTCTGCTGCCAGCATGTGACCACAGAGTCATAAAGAAGGGAGAAGCACAGAAGCACGCTCTGAGTGTCCCCAACAGCATCCAGGGGCCTGGCCTGTGAACAGGCACGCCTCATCCGTGTGGTCAACAGAGCCCTCTGGCGACGGAGGATGACACAGCCTGGCATGATGCTAAGGTGGGGAACAGAGGGAACCGCCTGGCACCTGGCCTTTATCATGTGGTCCAAGGAGCTCCACATGTTTGGGAGCTCTGCGTAGTAGCTGTCTTCTTTCTAACTCCATAGCTTCCTAGTGTTTCAGGGTCTGCTGGACATTAGACGAGCAGTCCTCGGAGTTATTTTTGTTAGTGAGCACTGGATTTCCTACTCCTTCGACTTTTTACCCTGAGTCTCGCTTCTCCCACTTTTCAAGTCTCCTTTCAGGTGCCAGGTTTTCTTCTAAGACTTTTTCTCAGATTCTCTTTTGCCATGTTTCTGGCCGTCCAAACACCTAAAGGCCTCAAATCATTCATCACAATTGATGGAATACTCAATAGGCAGGGTCTTCTCACACACCTACTTTTTCTTTATTTTTGAAAATTACAACACAGAAGTATATAAAGGCATATAGTATATACACTATATAAAATACAAAATGAAAGTTGTTCCCTTTTACAACAGCTTCCATATTCTCTGGAGGTATCACAGTTGCCTGTTTACTCTGCATCCTTTTGGACCTCTTCAGGGCCCTGCAGATGACATATACTTACATCCATGTACAACTGAGTGGGTTTTCCCCCATAAACTTGCATCAGTTATCAGTGGGTTAAAAAAATAGTGTTCGGGTTTAACAGTAGCCCCCCAAAATAATTTTAACTAGTGTTTCTCAAATTTTTTTCTAAGAAACACAACTAACATTATAACCCAGGACACAGATGCTTGTGTCTGTGTATGAAAAACAGAAGCAAGTTGTTTAGGAAACACAACACTTACCTGTACTGTGTTCAATTCACTCTAAAGCTTTCTGCTCTGTTTTATGTTACTCTATTCTTTTTTTTAAATGTTTATTTGTTTTTGAGAGACAGAGAGAGACAGAGTGCGAGTGGGGGAGGGGCAGAGAGAGAGGGAGACACAGAATCCGAAGCAGGCTCCAGGCTCTGAGCTGTCAGCACAGAGCCCAATTGGGGGGCCCGAACCCACGGACTGTGAGATTGTGACCTGAGCCTAAATCAGACACTTAACCAACTGAACCACCCAGGCACCCCTACTTGATTCTTCTAAATTAATGTTTGTCAGTGGCTACCAGCTGGCTCAAGTAATGGATCATGAGCTATTGTTTAAAAAACACTGATTTAAATGGAGCTTGTGTTTTTGACTAATTCCTTGGTTTCCCATTTCTAAATACCTCTTGCTGTTTTTGGTGATGTAGGAGAGAATGGGGGTGGCTCCCAGGACTTCAGAGAGGTGGAATGTAGGGGTCCTATAGTTCCATGCTGAACTTCCTTGTGCATACAATTTTTGTGTAGTTGTGTAAGTGTTTCTTATAGGTTGTATAACTGCTAAAGGTGAACACACTAGACTAGAGGTACCTGGCTGGCTCGGTAGGTGGAGTATGCAACTCTTGATCTCAGGGTCATGAGTTCAAGCCTAGAGCTTACTTGAAAAAACAAAAAAGGTGTAGATGCTGGACCAAAGAATATGTATCCTGGAAATCTGCATTATCAGATTGCCTTCTGAGAAATCATCTGTATGTGTTCTAGAATATGTAAATGAATATGGCAACTAGACATGCCCAGGTAACCATAATAGAGCACTAGCAGAATACTCATGGTCACTCTCAGTGTCCAACCGGTTCACGGAGATTTTGTAAGTGTCTATAATGTACACATTGCTATGAAATAAATTAAAAAAAGATATATCCCTATTTTTTCAGGTTTCACTCTGGTAATATTCTAAGTGGCCTCCTTTCCTCTTCACCACCTAGGATTCTCCTTTTGGGGCTCAATCTTCCTCCACAATTCTCTAGGTTCCCACACCAACCATCCCAGACCACTAAGTGCCTGTATTCTTGGTTTTACAGGCTTCCCAACCTTGAATGCCCTTTTTGTCTTTCTGTGCCTACTCAAAATTTTGGTTGTGCTCATCTTCTAAGGCTCAGTTCAAATCCACTTCTCCAGAAGCCTTCCAAACCTCCCTTGTACGCATGCAGAATTAACAGCCTTTGCCTGGATTTCCACAGCACTTTTCACTTAGTATTTTAACTGGGTACTTCCTTTCCCTGCTGCAATAAAATGCACATCCCTTACTCTAGCCATGAGTCCCCACATGATATGGACCTGCTAACTTTTCCTTCTTCACCTCATACAGCTCTCCTCTTTGCCCATTTGACTCACACTCATGTACCCTAATAACGCTCTCCAAATATGCCAGCCTTCTTCCCATCCTAGAGAACACTCTTCCCCAGACGAGCTCTATGTGACCAGCTTTCTTTTGTCATTGAAGAGAGCCTTTCTTGGCTGACCGCCTAACATAAAGTAGCCTCCCAATCACTCTGTAGCACATAAGCCCATTGTATTTTTTTTATAGCAGCTATTATTACTTAATTTTCTTAGTTGTTTATTGTTTAGCTTCACCATTTTCTAAGTTCCATGAGAACTGGAATGGTTTTTGCCTTATTCAGAGTTGTATCCTGGTTATCTAGAACAGTGCCTGGTACACAGTAGGTATTCATTAAATGTTTGTTGGATAAATAAATGAACGAAATCTATATTCTTTAATGGAAGAACCTATGTTGATCTTTTTGGGATCTCTACAATTTCTGAACATGTTAGCTTAAATGTGGTTGGAGCTCAGTAATATTACAGACTGAATTAATATACCTTTTAAGATAGTAAAGAAGTGAAAACTGAGTAGTGGTAACTTTGGAATCCCTCATAAAATGGGTGGCTGTTTTATATAATGTCAATGCATATGTAATAACTATTTTCACAAGCATTAAGCCAAATGTTAACATCTTCTACATGCAAGGCACTTTAAATTGTACTAATTTAAGTTTTTGAGCAATCATATGTTTTATTATTTTCTTTGACACATTTGGCAAACAGACAAATTTTTGTTAATAGTTACGCAGTTAGTAAAAGCAAGAACTGGGATACTGGGGTGCCTGGCCAGCTCAGTCAGTAGAGTGTGCAACTCTTGATCTAGGGTTGTGAATTTGAGCCCCAATTTGAGTGGAGAGATTACTTAAAAATAAAATTAAAAATAAACACATAAACTTAAAAAAATAACTGAGATATGGCCTTATTGCCCTATTGCAATGCAAACATATAAATAATATCATAAAAATCTTTGGAAATTAAAAAAATGTATTTCTGAAGATAGTTATTACTTTGAGCTGATTGGTGCCATTTTTATATTTTCCTTATTAATTTTTTTTCTTAAGGACTTTTTTTCCTTTCCTATTGATTCCAATAATCACAGAAAAGTAATAAACATCTGCTCCTTCCCTATTAGCACTCCCATTCTTGGGCAAGTCTGGATGGACATGCTCATAATATGTGTGTTCCATGATGTGTCCATTTTTAGAACAGAATTTTATGATCTCACATCTCTTAAAATGACTTTAATGTGGTTTTTAAGTAAGTACTCATTTTCTTTTTTAATGGTGGTGTGAGGTAATATTTTTAAGGGGATAAATGACAGTGTGGAGAAATACTTACTTTTGTTGTGTGTCACATGTTCAGTGTCTAAGTTGTTGGTTTTAGGGCCTTGGTATAGTATTGACAACCCAGGCGGGAGGCTCCAGACCCAGCAGCCACCCCAGGGCATGCCCCTTGATCCTATATAGCTCCAGCACTTGGAGTCAGGCCTTGGGCTCATGTCCACTTGGCAGACATGCTTTTTTGGCTTTTCAACTTTATAAGATTTTTTGAACTATCCTTTAAAAGTCAGGAGATTTCACACACATGCACCACCCCTCCCCCCCCAACTCCTCTCTGATTTCTCTTGAAAGATTAAAATATGCAGCAACAATGGCTCACATTCGGCATGGTAATAATTGGCAAGAACTGAATTACAGCCAACCCCCCTCTGCCCCGCTTTGGGTACAGCTCGCACTCTCTCCTATTGACCACAGGGGGGAATCCCCAATTGTTTTTAACATCCAGCCCCTCTAGATTTGAGTTTGAGACTCCTTGGAGTCACTGGAATTTATTGGCAAACCTTCATGGTCACCCTTTTTAACTTGACTGCGCTCAAAATAGTGTAAGAGAATGAATTGATGATTTTATGGCTGCTCTATCATTCCTATATCATCTGGACAGGCTCATTCATTATTCTGCTGTCTGGTTCTCAATCTTGGATTCATGTTCGAATCACCTGGAAACTTTTTATGATTCTGGGACCCAACATTAGAGATTCTGATGGAGTCCAGGCATCATTTTTATAAAAATCTCCCCTGGTGCTCGGAATGTGCTAGTTGGCTTAAGAACTGCTTCTCTAGTTAAGGCTTTGTATAAATTTTATGTTATTGAGTAATTCAAAACGATGACAAATTCTGATGTGTAGGCAAATGAAGCAAAAAGGGTGTAATTATCGCCAGAAATAGCCAGATCAAAGAAGGGGCTGGTGAGCAGATGGACTCTAAGAAATAAGATGGAACCTTGTATCCTGTTGTCTTGTAGCACCCTGGAGATCTGCAAGATTTCTTAGCTGTCCCAAGATATTTGGGCTTGTCTTTGATTAACAGTAGCATGAAGAGCCCCTGACGGTGCTGAAGAAATCTAGATGCTTTTCTCTGAGCACGAACCTCTTTTTACACAATGTACAAATACATCAATTTCACATTGGAAGAAAAATTTGCAGAAGGAATGGCTATAGTTTTCCTATATTGTCAATTCCCCAAATATTTTAGGTTATAGATTTTACTTATGAATTTTTAGCTCTTCTTTACCAGTGTCTACCCTAAAGATTCTGTGAAACTGTGCTTGTGAGTAGATACTAATTTTCATGGCTGTTATTTATTATTGTGGATTAAAATCTATTTCAAATTAATCACTTTCCTTTTAGATTGCTATATGAACCTATGTTAAATCAGCATATGATAATAAATGGCTTACTGTTAAATCCTATATTCTTGAAGACACATATTAAATAAATTTTACATTCTGAATCTAATCTCTAGAAAATATAACTGACCCATGCAGATATACAATAAACTTCTAATTGAAAATTATAATTTATGTTAATATTAGTAATAGTCCCATGATTTTATTAAATAAAGCATTTTAAAAGTAATTCAATGCAAAGCTTATTTCCCTATCAACTTAAATGGCTCAGGAAACCCAGTTTTTGCATTTATTAATTTTTATGTTAAAGAAATTTTATAAATATGTTACAATATACAAGAAAACATTGGATTGCAAGTAACTTGTTTTGTGAGTGTTCCACAAGATAAGCAAACATTTCTAATAAATTTTAACTTGATAAATGAATGATGTCTTGCAATATCAGTAGTATGTGATGCTAATCATTACATGATCACAATTGAACCAATGGTTCTTGAAATTCACTGTGTTATACAAGTGCTTTGGATTACAAGCATGTTTCTGGAATTAATTATGCCTGCAAATCAAGGTTTTACTGTAATATATATGTTACTTATGGTAATGTAGTCATTCCTATTGTAAACTTCAACTTTGCCTTTAAATTACATATTTATAATTTAGCTCTGCCTTAGTAATTATATGTTGAATTATACATATATTTGAAATTCATACAATTTAAGAAGTTTATAATGCATATTTTCCACTTAGACTAGTCTCAACCAATTATTCCAGTTTGCTGCGGTTTTATTATATTTATTTATTAATCACTGCATAAATCCCAATTCGAAGACGACTTTATATAGACACAATTAGCATAAATCCGTCCTCAAAGAGGATAAAGCCAAAAAACCATAAAAAACAGATATAAATGTCTATCAAGAAGTGAATTAATAAAAATATGATGTTATTTTCTGGGATTTTGTGATGCTTATAGAATGTCAGAGTTGGGTTTTTTTTTAAGATTTTATTTTTAAGTAGTCTCTACACCCAATGCGGAGCTTGAACTCATGAAACATAAGATTGTGACCTGAGCCAAAACCAAGAGTCAAATGCTAAACCGACTGAGCCGCCCAGGCCCCCCGGTAATAGTTTTGTAATGTCTTTCTGAGCAAAAGAACTTAAAGACAGTTGTCTTGCCTCTAGCATGATTAATTGAAATTTATTTTGGTAATGCTACGTAAATTTTTAGAATTGTCAAATTTGGGGAAACTTCCATAAGTTTCTTTCATATATGAGCTGTGAGATTTGGAGGAATTTTCCACAGATTAACTTCTTGGCTGTCTATATTTCACATCTTGTTTTTCCTCCATTCCCACATACTTCTGTGCTGAGTGCCATAGAACACATGTGACAGAGGGGAAGATGGAGTGGAAAGACCCAGAATTAATGACAGTTAAAATGTCTTATGCTAATTCTACAAAAACTTATGACCACGGACACGTTGCTAGGGCCCCTCCTGCGTGGTCTTAGTGGGAGAGCAAGTGACAAAGCTTAAGTTTTACTCTCTTCATTGTAAACTTCACATGTAACAATGGAATTAAAATACAAAATAATCTCAAACTTCTAGAACAAAACAGATGAAATTTAATTCAATAAAAGTAAAATCAAATAGAGTCAAAGTATTAATTTCACAAACACAAGTTAAACGGCATGTAGTAATGGTCAAGGGTTTTAGTTGACCTTCATTTTAAAAATTTTTGAAAAAGTTTTTCTTTCTTTCTTTCTTTCTTTCTTTCTAGAGCACAAGTGGGGGAGGGGCAGAGAGAAGGAGAGACAGAATCTTAAGCAGGCTCTGCACCATCACCTCAGAGCCCGATGTGGGGCTTGAACTCAGGAACCATGAGATCATGACCTGAGCCGAGATCAAGAGTCCATCGCTTAACCGTAGCTTAACCAACTATGCCACCCAGGCACCCCAGTTGGCCTTCATTTTATTATGAATGAACAGTGTGATGCAAACATAGAAATGGCTAGCATTATAATTGGACGTGTTAATAGGAATAGTTTCCAGATCATGAGACCTCATAATCCCTTAAAAAGTTGCCTTGGTCAGAAAGCAGCTGCAATATCATGCCATAATTCTGATGCCGTAATTTAAGAGGCATAGTGACTAACTAGGTTGTATCCAGAGTAGGGCATTCTGGTGAATACAGTGTGAATTCACAGTACCAAGTGAGTGGTTGCTGAACCTGAGGATGTCAGATGAGTACTTGAAGGAACAAAGTGCTACCTTCAAGTAACTGAATTGCTGTCCTACAGAAGAGAATTTCATACGACAGTTGTTCTGAATTGCCAAAGTGGGCAAGGATAATACCAATTTGCATTTTATTTCAATGTAATAGTTTTCTGGTATTGTAGGCACTTGCAATGGACTTGGCCATCCCTTGAATACCTGAAGGAATTGAAGAATGAAAAATGTGACCACATACCTGTATGAAAGGAGGTGTTGTAACAACAACACCTACACAGCACACCTTGCCGGGTACTGGTGTAAACACTTGCAAACGGTAAAGAGCAGGAATAGATGGCTCCCTTGGCTTCTTTCTCTAATATTTGGTGGTTCTGAGGATGTGATTTTACTTTATTTTATTTTTATTTCAACGTTTATTTTTGAGAGACAGAGACAGAGCATGAACGGGGAAGGGACAGAGAGAGAGGGAGACACAAAATCTGAAGCAGGCTTCAGACTCCGAGCCGTCAGCACAGAGCCTGACACGGGGCTCGAACCCATGAACCACAAGATCATGACCTGAGCCGAAGTCGGACACTTAACTGACTGAGCCATCCAGGCGCCCCTGAGGAAGTGATTTTAAAAAAGCATTGCTCTGGCTAACACCCTAAGACATTGCTATTCCCCTTCCCCCACTAATTCCATTTTTATGCACTTGCAGATTTCTGATTGAGATGATACAGCTTATACTTTCAGAATGTTATACATTCAAAGTCTATTTTTAAGGACAGAAGGCCAGCGTTCCTGTTACTTTTTGCATCATCAATCTTGGTTTAAAATTTTGTGTAATGGGTAAAAGTAAGAGTGTAGACTCCGAAACCAGATGACCTGCTTCTCAACTGAACCACTTAAGCTGTGTACTTTCTGCATGTCAGCTTCTTCAACTATAAAATGGAGATCATGATAGGACCACTTCTTAAGACTGTTTTGAGGATAAAATGCTTATTCCATATAAACCACGCCATAGAATGGTGTTGGGCACATGGTATAATTTAAGTTCTTTAAGTTCTCCTTGCTTCCAATGGTTGTCAATAACATCACCTGCTTTTATTTTTCTATTCATTCATTCATCTGTCCATCCATCCATCCTATACATATTTGTTTTGAGCGCTCAACATGGACCAGCACTGTGCTAGGAGATGAACATTTAGTTGTGAACATGGCAGACATGCTCTCTGACTTTATAAAATTTGTAACCTAGCAGATTTTTTATTCTATTTCATTTTATTTATTTTAGAGAGGGGGGAGGGGAAGAGAGAGAAAGAGAGAGAGAATCTTAAGCAGGGTCCACACCCAGCATAGAGCTGGATGTAGGCCTCCACATAGGGCTCCACGTGGGGCTCGATCCCTGGAACATCAGATCATGACCTGAGCCGAAATCAAGAGCTGGATGTTTTACCAACTGAGCCACCCAGGCGCCACTAACCTAGCAGATTTTTTTACAGAGCCAATACCAAAACCAGGGGAAGGTATTTGTCAGTGGCTCAGCTAGCAAATTAATCAATAATGCTTACTAAGGATAATTAATAGTAGTCCTACAACATGAATTCTACTAAAAACTCCACCCTCTGTGGTCCTTAATTTTACTAAAATCGAGTGTATATGTGTTTGTGTGTGTACGTGTGTGTGCATGTATGTCTTGTTTCTTTAAGAAAGTTTTTAATCATGAGACTCATTAAGAGCCAGAAATCAAGCATGACTACCCAATCTGTCTGTGACCATCCTCTCTCTTTGGTTATTGTTCTTGTCATTATTTTACTTTGGTTATTATTATTGTTGTCATTGCTATTATTCTCTTACAGGTAGGTGAAAATTTTCTGGGAAAGTGGAGATTGGAAGGCTCAAACTCTGTAACTCTCCCCTTTTGGTGAAGTTCTACCAGAGGATACTACTAATTATAAGCAATTGAATGAACTGCTGTGATCTATCAACAGTGAAAGATATTTGAGTAATAATGAGAACACAGGGGTTTATAGTTTCTTGGTTAACCAAAGTCTTTAGCAAGCTCTCCAAGGGCAATCTCCTTTTCTGTGGAGACTGAATCCTTTCCCAGCCTTTAAAACACGGTGGAGTCTTTAAACTATTATTGGCAAGTTAAAGGATTTTGAGGTCTTCTCAAAAAAATGTTACATGCTGTTAATTGAACTGTCCTCTGTTAACACTTTAAGTAGAATAAATAGACGTATGTTCATGGGATTTGAGCTTGGAATTTCTTGGACTTGTGTAAATGTTAGAGCAGCTACTCAGATCTTAGAGCCATTTCCTTTGTATTCTGAGTTCAAATTGGAAGCTCAGCTTCTAACATGCCTTGGCAAGTCTTTCTTCTCTGCAATTAACACGTTCAGTTTAATACCAGTTAATCAAATGTCATATTACTTTTATGCCATTAACTTAGCTTTGCTACATACCATGAACATGTGTGTGTTTAACATTAAATTTGAATTAAAGTGTTATTTCTGAAGGGGTTTTTCCCCTCTTCTTTCTCCATTTTTTTGAGTGAAACCATGACTTTGTGGCAAAACTACTAAGACAAACCTGTGATTTTCATTAAAAATTTTAGGGACAAGCATTCTTTCCTAATTATAAGTATAGAGTGAGTGGGTCCAAGAATTTGTGTACCAATTTCAAAATGTCAGCTACACCCTTGTTTTTTTCTGTTTGCTCAAGCCAGTTGGATTCTTTAAGATCTTGAAAGAAACACATTTTCTTTTGATTAGTAACAGTGCATCAG
Organism: Acinonyx jubatus; assembly: GCF_027475565.1. NCBI lineage: Eukaryota > Metazoa > Chordata > Mammalia > Carnivora > Felidae > Acinonyx > Acinonyx jubatus. Next base: position 99,035,588 of record NC_069386.1, read on the forward strand.
ACCTGTTAAGTGCAGTCAATCAAGAAAGTGCACCCAATCCAGACCCCAATTCCAGGACACTAATGCACATATGAAGGGTTTTTAAATTAAATTTTCTACTTAAAATTTATGTTATATAAATTTTACCATTTTGACCATTTTTAAGTATGCAGTTCAGTGGCATTAAGTACATTCACATTGTTGTGCGTCCATCGCCAAAACTTTTTCATCTTCCCAAACTGAAACTGAACCCATTAAACAGTGGCTCCCTGTCTCCCCCTCTCCTAGCCCTTGGAAACCACCATTCTATTTTCTGCCTTTGTGAATTTGACTACTCTGAGTACTTGATGTAAGTGGAAACTTACCATTATTTACCCTTCTGTGTCTCGCTGATTTCACTTAGCATAACGTCTTCAAGGTGCATGCATGTTGTAATGTGTCAGAATTTCCTTCCTTTTTAGGGCTGAATACTATTCCTTTCTATACATAATATAATGTATTATATATATACATACATCTATATGTGTATATATATGTGTATCTATATATATATATACATCTATGTGTGTGTGTATATATATATATATACATATATATATATATATATATATATATATATATATATATATATATTTATCCATTTGTCTGTTGAGGGACATGTGGCTTGCTTTACCTTTAGGCTATTTCAAATAGTGCTGCTCCAGACATGGGTGTACAAATATTTTCTCAGTTCCCTGCTTTCAATTTTTTTGGTTCTGTTCTCAAAAGTGGAATTGTTGAGTTGTATGCTAATTCCATTTTTAAGTTTTTAAGGATCAATAGCAGCTGCAGTATTTTTTACATCCTGACCACTAGCTCACAGGGCTCCAATTTCTCCTTATCCTCACCAACACTTGTATTTTTTTAAATAACCATTTTAATGGGTATGTACAAAGGCTTCAAAACTGGTATTGATGTACTATTGTGGCCTTCTATATGCAGACACAAGGGGTACAAAATTAAATATTTTTTACTGGATATGTGCCAAAATGTCAGATTTCCTAACTATGTATCCCTGTTGTAAATTTAGCTTCAAATATAGTATTTTAGTAAGTAACACATCTTAAGGTATAATAGAATAGTAGATGCATTGACTAAAAATATCTAACAAGTGGAGGAAAGAAAAAATAAAGATGAACAGCTGAAGACCTCCAAATTGAACAAGAGATTCTTCCCGACTGGTATTTGAAATGTGCCAATTAATGGTTAGGGTTTCAGGGTACTTTTCAAAACCCATTAGATATGTTATGATGTAACTTTGTAACATATTAAATCAAAAGAGAAAAAAATACTTAATAACATGCTTGTTTTTGAAGTCAGAATATATACAGCAGTGTTTGTTTTTTACGAGCTATTGTTAAAGCTCCATAGCTTTGGTTTTACAAATACATTTGGTATATGACAACACATTCCTATGTTTATGCCCTTTTCTCCCACAGGCTTTTCACCATTTTCAAGGTTCATTACCCTGACCTGAACTCCCAGTTTTGCCCTGGTAGAAAGTGGATTACTTCATTAGCAATCCAGAAGTGCCAGGTGAAAATCTATCTAACATCTACCTCTCTGGAACAAATATGCCCAGGTTACTGGTAATATACACATGTGGTATCGTTTTTCCATTATTTGGAACATACAGAACTAAATTAATAACAGTTCTTACAAGACCCTGGGGGTTTGTGTAAAGGAATTTTGATCTCCTTAGGAAGGGCTCGCCAGTACTCTCAGGAGAGATGCACTTGACTTTTGACCTCTTTTCAAAGGCACCTGTGTGAGCTTTTAAAATCCACTACCACCAATTATCCACTTTCAACCTGAAGTGTTTAAACCTAGGGCCACATTAACTGAGCTTAGCACATAGCCATGTCATTGTAGACTTCCTGATGTGAGGCGATGTCTTGACATAGTTAAAAGGGAGTTTAGGGATGGGGCATGAGATTAATCAGGTCCTCCTACTGACAGCTTCAAACAAAGAAGCCTTTTAGCCACCTGGTTTGTGTCTCTCACACCTGCATTCAGATTGCTGGGACAAAGCTTTATACCACTGCCTTGATCCCATTCTTTTTGGGTACTTGTTTGCGGCTATGCTGCTTCCCTTAATGGCTCTTTCAAAAAGACAGCACAGAAGATGCAAATAAACAGCTTCCTCATTTGGGGAAAAGCAGCACTGGCAGAATTGCAGCCATTTAGAAAATCGGTTCATAATCGACTTATATGAAATCCTGTGTGTACTTCTTGAAGACTTTTGGAAAAGCCACAGTTCATGGTATATTGGTGTTACATGCATCGTTCTTTCTTCCGCTATCATATTCTTGGAAATTTAAACCAGGGTGAATATAGATTTCTCTCTCTTTGCTTCACCTCATTGTCCGTTGGCTTCTTTGGCAGTAAATGTGGCTTTGACTGCAGTCTCTGTGCTTATTAAATGTAGTATTTTTACTTTTTACTTCTGATGCAGAGGACTTCAGCATCGTGGTACTAAGTTATCACAGCACGCCAGGAGGGTAACTGAGACTGAGATTCCAGTTGACTAGCACAGCTCGCAGCCTTCACATGCTGCAGAGTTTCATCAACCGCCAGTGTCTACACTGTTCGCCGTAACCAAGTAATGCAGAAATATTAGAGGCCTGGTTGAGTTCATATTCGATGCCTGGTTTAAATCACCGATGTTGTAAGATCTGGCCATGGACTAAAATAAAATTCCAAATGTTTTCTGGTTCTAGTTTTTGATATTTTTTTTTTCGTATGAAAAGTAAAACCATACAGAATCTCCTGATTGCACAATGGAGCACAGTTCCAGGACCATGCTAATAATTTATCCCAGTTTAGCCTTCACAGAGTTATGCAATGGCTTTTTCAAATGCACTCGTCCAAGCCATCTGATCTTGAGGTTCAAGAGTCATTTTGCTGAACAGAGTGGAGTCTCCTCTCCATTAGGTGTTTGGCAGGCAAGACAACCTGCTACTCTTCTGTGGAGAACTAGGTTTCTTTACGTTTCTGCCTTCAATTGTTTTAACTGCTTATATTGCCCCAATAGCTATCTAGTGCTATTATCAATGGTCACTCTGGTATTAATAATAACTACAACAACAGCAACAGAAATGGTAACGACAAAGAATATGTGTCAGGTATTATGCTAAGAATTTTATGCATTTTCCCTCATCTACTTCTCTAAGCAACCCTATGAGAGAGAGACAATGATGAGGAAACTGAGGCTCAGAGAAGAAAGTAACTTGCCCAAGTCATAAACATCTTAAGTGGGAGAGGCAGAATGTGAAGCCTGACACTCTGATTCTGGAATCCATGCTCTTAGTTAGAGTATTATTTAAAAAGTCCCACATCTGTGCTAAATTTTGAAAGTGAGAACTAGCCTATCTATCTACATTTCACGTTGAAGAAAATCACAGAAGGAAGGGAAACTGCCAGAGATGGATGTGCAGGAGTTTGGAGTATCATTATTTTCTATTCTTGATTTTCTCCTTTAATAGTAAGGAAATGGTATAAAGTGAGGAAAAAGGGATGTGATATTCCCTCCCACCACACATATACTTTTGATAATAATGAAAAGTTCCTGTCTAATACAGTGCAGTTGAATGAATAGAAATGAAATATTTATTTCCTTTTTACTGATTTTGCTTATTTATTTATTTATTTATTTATTTAAGTAATCTCTACACCCAACATAGGGCTTGAACCCATGACCCCAAGATCAAGAGTTGCACTGTCCCATGACCAAGACTGCCGGGCACCCCTCCTTTCTATTGATTTTGGAAACACATTGTTTTTTTGTAAACTTTTATTGGAGCATAGGTGACATTATGAAAATGTTGTCAGAGTGATGTTTGCAGATTGATGACAACTAGTATTTATCACATAATTAAGTTAGTGACCTGTCTTGACCTATAGACAATGTCTCCCATCTCAGTAATGGTGAAGAGTCTACACTGAACTTGGAAGGCTGTTGAGGAAGAAATAGGTTTGGTGCATGTGTGTGAGTGTCAATTTGTTTTTCAGTCTTCAGGCCTGGATTCACCCCTTTCTATCTCTGTTTCACAAGCTCGGTGGGAAAGGAACAGTCAGTAACAAATAGGTATACCTCGTTTGCAGATACCCAACCCCACCAATCATTTAGTGGATTCACTCTTGATGCTGAAATTTCTGTGCAGACACAAATGGGTGACTACAGAAGTTCCCAAGAGCATACACACAGTAATGTTACCAAAATGATGCTTCAGGAAGCCAGGAGAGCAGGCAGACAATTGTCATTTCAGTGTTGCCACCTAGTGAAATCACCGTCCAGTTCATTCTCCTAGCTCCTCCTTTGCCTGCCCAGCTCACCTCTGTCAACATATTAATACACCACCAAGAAAGGATTTTAGGAACCAGAGCTGGAAAGACCTCTAGGTCAAGTCCTCCATTCCTCTGTCAAGCCTGAGAGAGCCTCCCACGCTGTGAGCCCTCTCTAGTTTTTCCTCACCTTAAAATGTCTTGAGCCTAAATTGTCCTTTCTTACCTCTATCCCATTACTTCTAGTTACAACCTCCTTTGTCATGCCAATTAATTTCCCTGTCCTTTGTAGACAATTATACATCTTTAGTCCTTCCTTGGATTTCATTCTCTGATCCCCCCAGATCCCACCCACATAAGACAACCCCTCTGGCCATTCTGTAATTATGTTTGACTTGCCCTGAACTCAACACACTGTGCACCTTTCTCACTGTGAGGTCCCCAAAGCTTGAATGGTTCCTCTTGAGTGTGGATCCAGTATTATCTTTCTTTCTTAATGTGGGCTACTGCTGCCTGCAACTTCAAAAAGTGGTATATGAGTTTCCTTTGGCTATGAGATTGCCTTTATAGAGAAAATTCTTATTTGATTATTTGTACACATTATTTGTACACCAGGCCTGGGATCATGCTGCTCTCTAAATCATCACTGTCCAGTCAAAATGAAACATGAGCTGCACATGTAACTTTTTAACTTTTCTAGTAGTCACATTAAGAAAAGTAAAAAGGCATATATGAGATAAATTTTAATAATATTTAACTTAATATATCAAAAATTATCATTTCATCATGTAATCAGTATTAAAAATTATTAATGGGGTATTTAAGTTATTTTTTCCTTACTAAATCTTGGAAGTCGATGTGTGTTTGATACTTTCAGCACACCTCAATTCTGATACTATATATTCATCAAAATACAGTACTTCATCTGGATTTAGATTTCATAAAATGTACTATGGAGGGAGTAGAGTTAAATGCCAGGTTGTTTTGGACATACTTAAAAGTTGTCCAATAACTAAATTATCAGTTTTTCTATTTAATTTTAACAAATGAAATGAAATGAAATGAAATGAAATGAAATGAAATGAAATGAAAATTCAGCACTTCAGTTTCATTTAGCACATTTCAAGTGCTCAAATGTGGCTGATGGCTACCATTTTGGACAGTGTTCTCTAAATCTGCCATGATTCTAAGTGCTTCCTTCTCACACATGTAACTCAGCTTCTGTTTCCCCAGGGCGAATCTTACCTTTTGGATTTTTGACCACATGCACTTCTTTGGGGGAAGGGGGTTTTACTTTTGTTTTCCCCTTTGAATTTTGACGAGGCATGTACTTTGTTGAAGGTTTTTGTAATATAAATTCTTATGTTTAGGATTATATTTCAAGATTTAATGTTATGATTTTTTAAATGAATTTATGTTAAGAGACACAAAATTAGTATACCATCATGAAAAGATCTTAGAAAACAGAAGTGAAAAGACCTGTAAGACACGCAGGCTTGAAAATAGTGGCCTAGTCCTGGCTTTAAACTGAAATACAAATGTTCTTTCTTTACTTTGTCAAAGAAATGCCAATGAAGTTTATAGAATCAATTAGTTTACCTCACAGGCTTTATCAATATTTGTGTAGCTTGAGCCAAGGACACTAAATCTTGTTGTTTTGCTAATCTTTGCATTGCATGCTTAGTAATAATTCGGATTGTGTTGTAGTACTTGTAATCATGAAGGGTAAGCCTTAAGCATTCCAAACAATATTATTTCAAACAAAAGCTTAGGAAGAGAAATAATTTAAAGTGCTGGCGATTCCCAGTGACCCCCAAGGTGCAGCCTGAAACTTGCATTATAAAGAGAAGAGCTTGTCTCAAAAAGTGGGGCTGAGCACAGTCTGGAGGGCCTTAATACATTTAGTTGATTAATGCTATCAACATAATAGCTGGTTAATACTAGTATTCCAAAGGGTTCTGTGCACCAGTCCTTCCTCTGGACCTTGGTCCATGCTTTTCAAAGGACATTTACTCATTTTAAAGTGAAAAAAAATTTTAACTTATCTCTTTTCTTAAGTACTATTCCAAACTCCCCCTGATTCTTTTTCTCTCTGTCCTTGCATGCAGATCTTTTTTCCCATTACTCAAATGATTACACTGCAAATGCTTTTCCTGAATTAATATTTTACTTGTTTTCTTTGCTGTTCTATGGCTCCCATGGTCTCTATTTTATACACCTGCTTCACATTTTAGATTTTAAACTTGCATTCAAAATGTTTCACAAGGTTGTTTTTTTTTCCTTTACTACTTTTTTTTATTTTAATTTTTTAATTTACATCTAAATTAGTTGGCATATAGTGCAACAGTGATTTCAGGAGTAGATTCCTTAATGTCTCTTACCCATTTAGCCCACCCCCCCTCCCACAACCCCTCCAGTAACCCTCAGTTTGTTCTCCATATTTATGAGTCTCTTCTGTTTTGTTCCCCTCCCTGTTTTTATATTACTTTTGTTTCCCTTCCCTTAGTTCATCTGTTCTGTGTCTTAAAGTCCTCATATGAGTGAAGTTATATGATATTTGTCTTTCTCTGACTAATTTCCCTTAGCATAATGCCCTCCAGTTCCATCCACATAGTTGCAAATGGCAAGATTTCATTCTTTTTGATTGCCGAGTAATACTCCATTTTATATATATTCCACATCTTGTGTATCCATTCATCCATCAATGGACATTTGGGCTCTTTCCATACTTTGGCTATTGTTGATAGTGCTGCTATAAACATTGGGGTGCATGTGTCCCTTCGAAACAGCATACCTGTATCCCTTGGATAAATACCTAGTAGTGCAATTGCTGGGTCATAGGGTAGTTCTATTTTTTATTTTTTTAAGGAACCTCCATACTGTTTTCCAGAATGGCTACACCAGCTTCCATTCCCACCAGCAGTGAAAAAGAGATCCTCTTTCTCCACACCTTCACCAACATCTGTTGTTGCCTGAGTTGTTAATGTTAGCCATTCTGACAGGTGTAAGTTGATATCTCAATTGTGGTTTTGATTTGAATTTCCCTGATGATGAGTGATGTTGAGCATTTTTTCATGTGTCGGTTGGCCATCTGGATGTCTTCTTTGGAGAAGTGTCTATTCATGTCTTTTGCCCATTTCTTCACTGGATTATTTGTTTTTTGGGTGTTGAGTTTGATAAGTTCTTTATAGATTTTGGATACTAACCCTTTATCTGACATGTCATTTGCAAATATCTTCTCCCATTCTGTCAGTTGCCTTTTAGTTTTGCTGATTGTTTCCTTCGTTGTGCAGAAGCTTTTTTATTTTGATGAGGTCCCAGTAGTTCATTTTTGCTTTTGTTTCCCTTGCCTCCAGAGAGGTGTTGAGTAAGAAGTTGCTGTGGCCAAGATCAAAGAGGTTTTTGCCTGCTTTCTCCTCGAAAATTTTGATGGCTTCCTGTCTTACATTGAGGTCTTTCACCCATTTTGAGTTTATTTTTGTGTATGGTGTAAGAAAGTGATCCAGGTTCATTCTTCTGCATGTTGCTGTCAAGTTTTCCCAGCACCACTTGCTGAAGAGACTGTCTTTATTCCATTGGATATTCTTTCCTGTTTTGTCAAAGATTAGTTGGCCATACGTTTGTAGGACCATTTCTGGGTTCTCTATTCTGTTCCATGGATCTGAGTGTCTGTTTTTGTGCCAGTACCATACTGTCTTGATGATTACAGCTTTGTAGTATAGCATGAAGTCCGGGATTGTGATGTCTCCTGCTTTGGTTTTCTTTTTCAAGATTGCTTTGGCTATTCGGGGTCTTTTCTGGTTCCATACAAATTTTAGGATTGTTTGTTCTAGCTCTGTGAAGAATGCTGGTGTTATTTTGATAGGAATTGTGTTGAATATGTAGATTGCTTTGGGTAGTATTGACATTTTAACAATATTTGTTCTTCCTATCCAGGAGCATGGAATCTTTTTCCATTTCCTTGTGTCTTCTTCAATTTCTTTCGTAAGCTTCCTATAGTTTCCAGTGTATAGATTTTTCACCTGTTTGGTTAGATTTATTCCTAGGTATTTTATGGTTTTTGGTACAATTGTAAGTGGGATTGATTCTTGATTTCTCTTTCTGTTGCTTCATTATTGGTGTATAGGAATGCAACTGATTTCTATGCATTGATTTTATATACTGTGACTTTGCTGAATTCATGAGTCAGTTCTAGCAGTTTTTTTGGTGGAATCTTTTGGTTTTTCCATATGGAATATCATGTCATCTGCAAAGAGGGAAAGTTTGACCTCCTCCTGGCTGATTTGGATGCCTTTTATTTCTTTGTGTTGTCTGATTGCAGAAGCTAAGACTTCCAATACTATGTTGAGTAACAGTGGCAAGAGTGGACATCCCTGTCTTGTTCCTGACCTTAGGGGAAAAATTCTCGGTTTTTCCCCATTGAGGATGATATTAGTGGTGGGTCTTTCATATATGGCTTTTATGATCTTGAGGTATGATCCTTCTATCCCTACTTTCTTGAGGGTTTTTATCAAGAAAGGATGACGTATTTTTTCAAATGCTTTCTCTGCATCTATTGAGAGGATCATATGGTTCTTGTCCTTTCTTTTATTGATGTGATGAATCACATTGATTGTTTTGCAGATAATGAACCAGCCCTGCATCCCACGTATAAATCCCTCTTGGTCATGGTGAATAACTTTTTTAATGTATTGTTGGATCCGGTTGGCTAATATCTTGTTGAGGATTTTTGCATCAATGTTCATCAGATAAATTGGTCTACAGTTCTCTTTTTTAGTGGGGTCTCTGTCTGGTTTTGGAATCAAGGTAATGCTGGTTTCATAGAAAGAGTTTGGAAGTTTTCCTTCCATTTCTATTTTTTTTGGAACAGCTTCAAGAGAATAGGTGTTAACTCTTCCTTAAATGTCTGGTAGAATTCCCCTGGAAAGCCATCTGGCCCTGGACCTTTGTTTTTTTGGGAGGTCTTTGATTACTAATTCGATTTATTTACTGGTCACGGGTCTGTTCAAATTTTCTATTTCTTCCTGTTTTAGTTTTGATAGTGTATATGTTTCTAGGAATTTGTCCATATCTTCCTGATTGCCCATTTTATTGGCACATAATTGCTCATAATATTCTCTTATTATTGTTTTTATTTCTGCTTTGTTGGTTGTGATCTCTCCTCTTTCATTCTTGATTTTATTTATTTGGGTCCTTTCCTTTTTCTTTTTGATCAAATTGGTTAGTGTTTTATCAATTTTGTTAATTCTTTCAAAGAACCAGCTTCCGGTTTCATTGATCTGTTCTAACGTTTTTTGTTTTTTTTTGTTTTTTGGGTTTTTTTTTTTTTTTTTGGTTTCGATAGCATTAATTTCTGCTCTAATTTTTATTACTTCCTGTCTTCTACTGGTTTGGGGTTTTATCTGCTGTTCTTTTTCCAGCTCTTTAAGGTGTAAGACTAGGTTGTATATCTGAGATCTTTCTTCCTTCTTTAGGAAGACCTGGATTGCTATATACTTTCCTCTTATGACCGCCTTTCCTGCGTACCAGAGGTTTTGGGTTGTGGTGTTATCATTTTCATTGGCTTCCATGAAATTTTTAATTTCCTCTTTAACTTCTTGGTTAGCCCATTCATTCTTTAATAGGATGTTCTTTAGTCTCCAAGTATTTGGTACCTTTCCAAATTTTTTTCCTGTGGTTGATTTCGAGTTTCATAGCGTTGTGGTCTCAAAATATGCACGATGTGATCTCCATCTTTTTGTACTTGTTGAGGGCTGATTTGTGTGCCAGTATGTGTTCTATTCTGGAGAACGTTCCATGTGCACTGGAAAAGAATGTATATCCTGCTGCTCTAGGATGAAATGTTCTGTATATATCGGTTAAGTCTATCTGGTCCAGTGTGTAATTCAAAGCCATTGTTTTCTTGTTGATTTTTTGATTAGATGACCTGTCCATTGTTGTGAGTAGGGTGTTGAAGTCCCCTACTATTATGGTATTACTATCAATGAGTTTCTTTATGTTTGTGATTAATTGATTTATATATTTGGGTGCTTTCACATTTGGCGCATAAATGTTTACAATTGTTAGGTCTTCTTGGTCTACAGACCCCTTGATTATGATATAATGCCCATCTGCATCTCTTGATACAGTCTTTATTTTAAAGTCTAGATTGTCTGATATAAGTATGGCTACTCTGGCTTTCTTTTGTTGATCCTTAGCATGATAGATGGTTCTCCATCCCCTTACTTTCAATCTGAAGGTATCTTTAGGTCTAAAGTGGGTCTCTTGTAAACAGCATATATATGGATTTTGTTTTCTTATCCAATCTGTTACCCTATGTTTTTTGATTGGAGCATTTAGTCCATTGACGTTTAGAGTGAGTACTGAAATGTATGAATTTATTGCCACTATGTTGCTTGTAGAGTTGGAGTTTCCGGTGATGTTCTCTGGTCCTTTCTAGTCTTTGTTGCTTTCGGTCTTTATTTATTTGTTTTTTGTTTTTTTTTTTCATCTTTTCTCCCCTCAGAGAGTCCCCCTTAACATTTCTTGTAGCGCTGGTTTAGTGGTCACCAACTCCTTTAATTTTTGTTTGTCTGGGAAACTTTTTATCTCTCCTTCTATTTTGAATGACAGCCTTGCTGGATAGAGATTTCTTGGCTGCATATTTTTCTGATTCAGCACATTGTATATATCCCGCCACTCCTTTCTGGCCTCAAGTTTCTGTGGATAGATCTGCTGCAAACCTGATCTGTCTTCCCTTGTAGGTTAAGGACTTTTTTTCCCTTGCTGCTTTCATGATTCTCTCCGTGCCTAAGTATTTTGTGAATTTGACTATGATATGCCTTGTTGATGGTCAGTTTTTGTTGAATCTAATGGGAGTCCCCTGTGCTTTCTGAATTTTGATGTCTGTGTCTTTCTCCAGGTTAGGAAAGTTTTCTCCTATGATTTGCTTACATAACCCTTCTACCCCTATTTCTCTCTCTTTCTCTTCTGGGACCCCTATGACTCTGATGTTGTTCCTTTTTAATGACTCACTGATTTCTCTAATTCTTACATCGTGCTCTTTTTCCTTAATCTACCTCTTTTTTTCTGCTTCATTATTCTCCATAAGTTTGTCCTCTATATCACTGATTCTCTGTTTTGCCTCATCCATCCTTGCCTCTGTGGCCTCCATTCGACATTGCAGCTCAGTTATAGCATTTTTAATTTCATCCTGACTAGCTTTTACTTCTCTTATCTCCGCAGAAAGGGATTCTAATCTATTTTTGACTCCAGCTAGTATTCTTATTATCGTGATTCTAAATTCTGGTTCAGACATCTTGCTCGTATCTGTGTTGGTTAAGTCCCTGGCTGTCGCTTCTTCCTGCTCTTTCTTTTGGGGTGAATTCCTTCATTTAATCTTGAAGGGAGAAAAGGAATTAATGAGGTTAAAAAATTAAAATTAAAAAATTAAAATGAAAAAATATTAAAATTAAAAATTAAAAACAAACACACACACACAAAATCAAATAAATGATACTAGATCCTAGGTGTGGTTTGGTCTGGGTGTTGAAAGGGGCTTGATAGATTAGAGAAAAAAGGGGAAAGAAAAAAAAGGAAATCATTTGAAAATTTGAAAAAATGAATACACTGAAGTAGACTAAAATGAAATGATGGAAGTAAAATAGAATTTGAAAAAATTTACACAGAAGTAAAACCTATAGTAGAAAAAAATTAAAGAAAAATATTTTAATAAAAGTTGAAAATAAAAATGAATTTTTTTTCTGTATTCAAGGAAAAGAAAACAAACAAAAAAGAAAAAAAAGAAAAAAGGAAATAAAAGAAAAGAAAAACAAAAAAGAAAGAAAATTGAATAGATGGACTGGCTAACAGACTGAAATATGACTTAAATTACTTCGTTTTCCCCTAGAAGTCAAACTATGAAGCAGTTTATAGTCCATAAACTAAGCAGGTGGAGAGACTTGCGTTCTGAAGAGCGAGGTTGGTGCAGTTGGGCAGGGTTTAGTGTAATGGCTCTGTTCTCCACTAGATGGCGCTACTTAGCTTATGGGGGGGGTTGTTGTGGCGCTTGCAGGTGCGTATGCGCATGCGTGGGAGAGGTGGAAATGGCGTCAACCAGTTACCCAGCCTCTAGTATCGAGCTCTGTCCTGAACCCTGATCAGCAGTCGCGCACCTATCTTTTGTTTTCGGCTTTCGTACACTCCCCGCTTTTACAAAGTCCGTAACCAAGCCCCAGGCAGCACCTCCCTGCAGAGTTTTGTCTCAGACTCAGATGCGGCTGTTTTTCCCGACCCCTTACTTCTGAGGGACTGCGGCTTTGACCCGTTCCACCCCTCTGCAGGAGGGTCTTACCGAGCAACGGACGGGTGCCTGCCCAGGAACATTTGCGGGACCGTGCTGCTGCCGACGACCAGAGACTTGCCACCAGGTGCCATCCCGCCCCAGAAAAAGTTCACGAGATAGTGTAGCAGCAGCGTTTCAGGGATTATGGAAAATCACAACACATCTGGCACCAGGCTTCAACCCCAACGACCTTGTTCCAGCACCAGCGAATGTGGTTGTTCTCCAGGGTCCGCTGGGGCCTTGCCTTTGGGGGACCCACACAGCCTCCACCAGGTGTCCCCTGCTGGGAAGCAGGGAAACCGCCTCTCCCCGTGTGGCCTGAAGAACCCCGGACCCCACTCTGCTCCTGGGGATTCACCTTTCTCACCAGAGCACCGCCAGGTATTGAGCTGCAGAGTTTCAGACTCTGCGCTCCCCTTGTTTATAATGTTAATGGAATTTAAACTCTCTCCTTTCTCCCTTTTTAGTTCAGTCCCTGTGGCTATTTCCACTTTTCCACTTTTTCTCCAGCTGCTTTTGGGGGTGTGCTTTTCCCATACTCTCCCCCCCATCTCTGTCCTCTCTCTGCACACAAAAGCAGGCTACCTGCCCTTCGTGGCTTCACTCTCCCCTAGTTCACCAATCCGCACCGCATACCTGCTGAATTCTGTGGTTCACGTTGTGCAGATTGTTGTGTTAATCCTCAGGTCAGTTTTCCAGGTGTGCAGGATGGTTTAGTGTTGGTCTGGCTGTATTTCAGGGAGGAGAGACACACAAAAAAACTTCCATGCTGTTCTGCCATCTTGGCTCCTCCCTCACAAGGTTGTTTTAATTAAAGTTCAACGCACTAAAATAAGAGGAAAATAAGGAGAGAAGGTGGCCAAAAGTTATAGTTTAATCTTGTTCCTAAGTCTATATGAATATATTTTGGCATGGTCTGCACTATCATAAAGTACTTGGTAACATTCAAAGTGAGAGTTGAACAGAAAGGTTTTTATTTTACATGGACTCCTTAATATCTCTGAATCTTTCAGTTTGGAACACTTTGGATTTCTTCAACAAGAACCAGTTTTACTACACATCTCACATCCTTCCCAGCTCCTCCAACATTTTATCCCCTTTAGCTTCCTGCAATGATCAGTTGCAGCTACTAACAATACTACTTTGTATCTACTTGCTATTTTGTAGTCATGAAATTACTTAAAGCATTATCTCATTTCAAATTCAAATTGCTGTGAGGAATGGCAGATATGGTTATTTCCATTTGTTAGGTAAGAAATGAAAGCCTGCCAATAAATTCACCTGCCTAAAGATATCCAGTTTAGCCAAATTTCCAGGTCTTTTGATAACAGCCCATTCACTTTTTCATCCATCCATTCACCCATAATCTTTCTCCAAAGGATCTGAGATGACAGTTTTCCAACTTCACACTCTTCTCTGCACTGTACTACTAGTAAAAAGACAGCATTCCCATCCATATAATATCCTTGTAGTATAGCTCCCGTAATCGAGCCTAAAGAGAAAATCTCCATTTTACTAGGCTATTAGTTGCAGTAACCTAGTACAATTTCTTTCTGGTAGATATGGATGAATTTCATTCTATACTGAATTAGTTTATCCAAACTTTTTTTTCAAGATGTCAAAAAAATGTGGCTTTTCCTAGTTACTACTGCAAACTAGTAAATTTTCTCTTTGTGTTTTAGGTCAATATGAATGTCTGATTACATTTAGATTATACTCAGCAGCAAATTAAAAACACTGGTTTCTGGGGTACCTGGGTGGCTCAGTTGGTTAAGCGTCTGGCCTCAGTTCAGGTCATGATCTCATGGTTTGTGGCTTTGAGTCCCACATTGGGCTCTGTGTTGACAGCTCAGAGCCTGGAGCCTGCTTCAGTTTCTGTGTCTCCCTCTTTCTCTGTCCTTCCCCCACTTGTGCTCTGTCTCTGTCTCTCTCGAAAATAAATTAAACTTAAAAACTTAAAAATAAATATTTCAAATAAAATAAAATAAAATAAAAACACTGGTTTCTATTCACTATATTGTTCTTTCTACCCATAAGCAACCCAGATTTATGTAGATCATTGCTTAATAGGTCATCCCTCTATATTTACTTCCATATTAGGGCAGTGAATCACGTATTTTAAATTAAATTTCTATTACCCTGACTTATATTTAAACTATAGAACACAATTATTAAAAATTTTGAGACAAATTCTGCCACTGTCGTTACCAAAGAGGTGAGGGCTCACTCAGCATCTACCCATACCTGACATATGAGGCAGGTGGCATTGAGCAAAGGACACTGGATAAAGCAGGATGATGTATGTAACAGTGACTTGAAAACTATGAAGTTCTGGCCAGACACATTTGACCATCACTGTTAAGGGAAGGTGACCTTGTATAAGGGAAAGTGGACTGGGAGTCAAATGATCTGATCTTGGTAGATTCATCCAACTTCTTTGAGCCTTAGTTTCCATATGTTCTACGTGTATTTTTTCTACATTAATGTGTGATAGATATAACTTTAAGTCCCTACGGTCTTGCAAGTCACTCAGAAGAATCAGTTTTTATTATTTTTTAAGTGGCTTTATTCTTTGGGCATTTGTGTTTTTCCTTCTTTACACTCACCAGTCTCCCATCTTAATTCTTCTTATTTGCAATATATCATTTGTGTATACACAGCTTGAAATTAGACTGATATTCACAGATTATTTACCCACCACTGCCAGAGTTTTCCCAATGATTCAGTTATGAGGGACCTGTGGGAATTATTTACTTATTGCTATGAGGCTGCTTTGTTTACTGAGTTTGCTACTCGGAATTTTTGTCACATTAAGATTACTCATCCAGCCTGCATTACACACAAACAATGAATTCTAGGGGTGGCATATTCAATACTCTTCCCTTCTTTACCTTAAAAGTAAAATATTTCTGGGTGCCTGGGTGGCTCAGTTGGTTAGGCATTGGACCCTGCTTGGGATTCTCTCTGTCTGTGTCCCTCCTCTGCTCATGGTCTCTCTCTCTTGCTTGCTCTCTCTCTCAAGATAAATAAGAAACTTAAAATAAAATATTTCAAAAGGCTTTTGTAAAAGTATTATATACCATGACCAGTTGGGATTTATCCCAGAGATGCAAGGCTGGTTTAACCTCCAAAAATTCATCAATGTAATGTATCATTAGAATAAAGGAAAAAATTCACTTGATTATATAAATTGAGGCAGAAAAGCATTTGACAAAATCTCACATTCTTTCATGATAAAAGCACATAACAAACTAAGAGTAGAAAGGGACAATCTTAACTTCATAAAGAGCATCCACGAAGAGCCTACCTACAGGTAACATCATGTTTAATGACGAAAGACTATCTGCTCTTGCCACTTCTATTCACAATTGTACTGGGAGATCTAGCAAAAACAACTTAAAAAGGAAATAAATAAAAGGCATCCAAATTGAAAAGAAAGAAGAAAAATTATTTCTATTTGTAGGTAATGGCAATCTTGTATACAGAAAATGCTAAGGAATCAAGAAGAAAAAAATAGAATTAATAAGTAAACTCAACAAGGTTGTAAGATACAAGATCACTATTCAAAAATCAGTTGAATTTCAATATATTGGCAAATGATCATTCTGAAAATATTAGGAAAAACTCCATTTATAATAGGATCCAAAAGAATAAAATGCTTAGGTAGAAATTTAACAAAAGTACAAAACTTTTATTTTAATAAATGTGAAGCATTGTTGAAAGAATTCAAAGAAGACCTAAATAAATGGAAAGACATCCCATGTTCATAGATTGGAAGATTTAATATTATTAAGATGGAAATACTCCCCAAATTGATGTACAGATCAACTCAATCCCCTATCAAAATTTCAGCTAACTTCTTTTGCAGAAATTGATATACAGATCCTAAAATCCATATAGAAATATGCAAGACCCAGAATGACTAAAACAAAGTTGGCGGACTCATTGATTTGCTTATTACAAAACAACAATAATCAAGGCAATGTGGTACTCACATAGGATGGATACATAGATCAAGGGAATTGAACTGAGAATCCGGAACTAAACCTTCATATTTATGATTTTTGACAAGGGTACTAAGACTATTCAATGGGAGAAATGATCTTTTCAACAAAGTATTCTAGAGCAACTGGATATTCACATGCAAAAAAGTAAAGTTGGATCCCTCTTACACCATTCTCCAAAATTAACTCAAAATGGATCACAGACCTAAATGTAAGACAGAAATCTATAAAAATGTTAGATGAAAACACAAGAATAAATATCCACAATAAATATTGGCTTGGGCAGGGCCTTCTTAGATCTGGCACTAAAAGTATAAGTGATAAAGGAAAAAGATAGATGAATTTGACTTCAATCAAAATTAAAAACTTTCATGCTGCAAACGATACTATAAAGAAAGTGAAAAGACAATACATGGATTATGAGACAATATTTGCAAGTCATATGCAGAATACATGAATAACTCTTACAATTCATTAATAAAAAGATAATTCAAAAACGGGAAAAGGATTTTCAAGGTATTTCTCCAAATACCTTGATACACAAATGGCAGATGAACACATGAAAAGATGCTCATGACATAAGGGAAATGCGAATCATAACCACAGTAAGATATCCCTTCATACCCACTAGGATGGCTCTAATGCAAACACAAATAATAGCAGATTGCCAAAGATGTAGAGAAATTGGAGCTTTCATATATCGCTAGTGCGGATACGAAATGGTGTGGCCACTTTGGAAAACAGTTTGGCAGTTCCTCAAGAGATTAATCATAGAGTCACTATATTGCCCAGTAATTCTCCTAGCCATATACACAAGAGAAATGAATGAATACGTCCACAAATACCTGTACATGAATGTTCATAGTAGTATTATTCAAAATAGTTAAAAGTGGAAACAACCCAAATGTTCAATCAACTGATAAATGGATAAATAAAATGATCTCTCCATACAATGTGGAATTACTTGGCAATAAAAAGAGAAAATTCTGACACATGCTATAACATGAATAATCCTTGAAAACAAGCTAAATGAGAGAAATGAGTCACAAAATACCACACAGTGTATAATTCCACTTATATAAATGTCCAGGATATCGAAATCTATAAATAGAGACAGAAGGTAGATTAGCGGTTGCTTAAGACTGGGGCAGTTGGTGGGGGTGGGGTGGGAACTGGGGGATGACTGTTAATAGTTACAAAGTCTCTTTTTGGGGTAATGATAATGTTCTAAAACAGATTGTGGTGATAGTTGTACATCTCAATGAATATACTAAAAACCATTGGACTGTGTACTTTAAAGAAATGAATTGCATTGAATCACATCTCATTTAAGCCAGGCTGGGGGAGCCAGATATGGCATGGCCTGGGGGCCAGGTCCCTTCCCTGTTTCTCAGAACCCCCTCAACCCCATCTTTACCCTAAGCTGTCTGACCTGTCCTGGGCTGGGGAGGGAGGAGGGGAACTTTGTCAGGAGTAAACTTCACTCTGTGGAAAAACAAAACAAAACGAAACAGTGTTTGCACATAAGGCAGATCAGGACAGACTGTCTCAATTCTACTGATTTGGAGTCCATTAGGCACAGTTTGTGAAACCAAACTTTTTTCTCAGAAAAGCTGAACTTTGGGGTAGAACTTTGGGGACAGGGGAAAAAAAATGAAAAAGAGATTCCAAATAGCTCAAATAGTCGGGCAAGAGGATTGCCTTGGAGGAAGTACATGGAATTAAGAATTAAGGTGCTTAATGGCTGAAGGGGATGAGGGAGAGAAGTCTAAAATGGATGTTTGCAAAATAAGCTCCCCAAGACTTTTGAAATTGGGTTTTGAGAAAGAAGAGAAACAAATCCTTTGCTTTGGAGAAAGTGACACAGAACGGGAGAGAATAAACATGTGAAGCAAGGAGGGGAGCCCTTTCTGCTCCTACATTGGCGCATGCTTCTCCTGGGTCTGTTTCCAGCTAGATTTACATCTAGATTGGTAACTGCCATCTCTGTGGCCCCTTCACAAAGACAGGGGTCACTTTGGAAGAGGGATGCTCTGAGAAAATTCCTGGGGAGACTTACTGACACAATATTCATAAATACACTTGAGGAAGTACGTCTCATCAGCGACACTTTGAGCGCCCGGGTACAAACTATGGATAGATGTTATGCAAATGCTTGGCAGAAATATGGACTTCCCTTAC
This sequence comes from Acinonyx jubatus, assembly GCF_027475565.1. Classification (NCBI taxonomy): domain Eukaryota; kingdom Metazoa; phylum Chordata; class Mammalia; order Carnivora; family Felidae; genus Acinonyx; species Acinonyx jubatus. The sequence continues at coordinate 99,054,398 of NC_069386.1, forward strand.
TTTTAGGCCTATCTGTGGCTTTTTGATACTGTAAACAACTGACACAGCCACAGAGGAACAGTGTATCTGAAATTGTTTATACAAAAGAATTCCATCTGTCAGTGTGTTTACAGTTTACATGTGAATGGGCAAAACCTTCATAATGATAGACCCAGCCAAAAAAAAAAAAAAATCTGGGATATGCTGTGAATAATTGTTTCAACATAGTGTATTGAGAGTTTCCCTCCTCCACTAAGAATCATTTGCTTAGAAATTATGCTCCTTGATGACTCTGTGGTAATTCAATGTTCTTTAAAGTCAAAGATGGGAAAATTGGGGCTTGCATTTGCTGTCTTTATATGTGAGGTTGTGCAGAGCTCTCTAAAGTTGGGCAAGACAATTGGACCAGAAAAATGTTTCACTGGAGGCAAGGGCAGATGCTGACTGACACTGGCACCAGAGAGGGTGTCCTTTTTAAGAGCATTGAAATATCTTCACCATGAAAGATACTAATTTTTTTAATGTTTACTTATTTTTGATAGAAAGAGAGCATGAGCAAGGGAGGGGCAGAAAGAGAGAGAGAAAGAGAGAGAGAGAGAGAGAGAGTATAGAGAGAGAATCCCAAGCAGTCTGCACACTATCAGCGCAGAGCAGGGCTTGAACTAACAAACCCTGAGATCATGACCTGAGCTGAAGTCGGCTCAACTGACTGAGCCACCCAGGTGCCTCCACCATGAAAGATATGAGTCTCTAGCATGAGAGATCCCTCTTAATTTGTCCTTTTCTCCTTCTTTGAGTATTATTTTACTAAGAATATGCAGGCCTGACCCCCTGGTAACCCAAGCACTTCATTTGGTTCATCCAGTAGATGAGGCCAGGGATGTAGCCACAGAGAAAAGACTAAAATAACAACAGGAGTGTTTCTGCTATGACTTGATGATGCTGTCCAAGTTTTCATTCTGAAGAACACATTCTTTTAAGCTGTTTTGTAGTTGCTAAATGTGGAATGTCATGTTTTCAAACTTTATTTGGTACTGATTTTGAAAAATTAGGGCTTTCAGTGAATGGTATTTATGGGTCTTCAATTTTTAAAATTTGTTTGAAAGGATAAATTAATAATTTTAGTCATAGGTCATAATCATAATCATTTGAGCTCAGGGAACAAAAGGTCATCAAAGAAATAATTTTGCCTGAGAAATAAAACGCAAGGATAAACCTGCCTTCAAACCACCTCTAGAATTACTCATCTCCACATATCATATCATATGTATTTGTGTGCCTTTTTTTTTTTCTTTCGGCTTTTCTATAAATGCTCTACATAGAATTGAAAATCTCCCTTCGTGATATTTTCTAGCATGTTTGTATCTCCCCGACCGGGGCATTTTTCCTAGCATCTAATCTAATACCCACGTACTGTGTATTCGGCCTATAGTCTTTTACTTCTTTTTATGAATACAAAATTATTTTTTAAAGTGATTTAATTCACATTCATTCAAATCATCCTTTTTTATCAAATTACAGCCTTGGTAGATCATAAGTCCTTAACTTCACAGCATCACTGACATAGAAGAGATTTAGGTAGATAAATCTCACTCATGTCAATGAGTATTTTTCCTGGAAATATCCTTTGAATTGGTTGGATTATTGAAGTTTCAAAATATTTTTATCTTCCTCTCATCTCCTTTTCTCTCTTCTCTTCTTTCCCTTACCCTCCCCATTTTTCTTTTACTTCCTTTCTCCCCAATACTGCTTCCTATTCTTCTTACATTTCTTCCCTTTTCAAGTACTTAAAAAAATTTTTTTGAGCATTTATTCATTTTTGACAGAGACAGAACACAAGCAGGGAGGGGCAGAGAGAAAGGGAGACACAGAATCTGAAGCAAGCTCCAGGCTCTGAGCTGTCAGCGCAGAGCCCTACATGGGGCTCGAACCCACGAATCGTGAGATCATGACCTGAGCTGAGGTTGAAAGCCCAACCAACTGAACCACCCAGGTGTCCCTCTTCCCTTTTAAATTATATATTGAGTCTCTACCATGTGCTGGCTGTTGGGAATTCAGAGACAAACCCAACCAAAGCTATAGGCAAGAGATTCCCTATCTGATGGGTTAGACATTCAAGAACACTGGTGATTAAAACAGTGTAAGTGCATCCACAAGGCAGATGGAAGGGACACCTAATTCAACCAGGGTCAGGGGAGGCTTCTAAGAGGTGGTGACATTTTAGGAAGAGTTGTAGGAGGAATAGAAACAGGCCAGACAGATGAGGTTGGGAAGGGAGTTCCTTTCAGAAAGCATAGCACCTTCCAAAACACTGAAGCAAGAAATATGGTTTTCCTCTTTCTTTCTTCTGATCACAGCTAACTCAAGGTTTACAAGTTGAGAACAGCCTTTAGTTTTAGAAAATATGCCTTACTTCTATCCACAATCTAGGGCCTTTCAAGGTATATTCTGAGTTATTGTAAGTCACTAGCATCGGAGTAAAGGCAAAGAGGCTAAGTGCAGTGGAAGTAAGGAAAAGAGAGTGAAGAAAAGAAACATATGATGCTTCACTAGGAATTAAACAAAGAATCTGGCATCCCTGATTGGCTAAAACCGAGCTCATTGTATTCTCTCCTAAAGATTTCTCCCCCAGCACTCACTACTTAAGTGGGTGATACCATCACCCCTATTGGCCGAATAGTAATTGAAAGCCATCTATGATTTCTCTCTCTCCCTCTCTCACTGGGGAGCTCTACCCCATCATTCCAGTCACAAAAATCCTGCCAATTTTGCCTCTGAGAATTGCTTCAAATCTCTCTTCTCCAGGCCAATCCTGTTACTACATCTTCACCCCTTTTCACATGGATTCCTCCCAGAACCTCCTGTCTCTTTGTCTCAATCTTCTTCTTTAGTCCATCCTTTCATCCTTTGCATAAATCCCCTCATTGCCTACAGCATGGTTTCCTAATCTTTCCTGACCTATTTTGTCTTTTAAAGTTATATTGGCTCTTAAACTCCCATGGAGTTTAATTTTTATGATTTTATAAGTGTGTGTGATATATAATAAAAAAGCTATTTTACATAGATCAAATATTATTTTGGATTATTTTATTATTAATTTTATTTTGAATCCAGTGTCAATAATAATCATAATAGATAGACCCATTTTGCCAGTTCCTCATTTCACAAGAGATGCATATGATGTGATTTTCTTTCAATAAATTATGTAGTAAAAAGCATGATATAAGATAAATACACTGAAAATATTGTATTTGGGTATGAGGACAAATACACAGGAAAATGTATGTTGACATTTGTTTAATGGCATAAAAAATAGACAAAATTATCTTACTATCTGATGTTTGTAATTCTTGCCTTTGGGGCTTTAAGAGCTTACCTGCTTTGATTTTATGAAATCTCTCTTTTCTTACTAAATCTATATCCAGGAGTTTTGAGGCTGCTATTTTCCAGTTGCTTCTCCATGAATAATGCAATACACTTCAAATATGGATAGTCTTTGTTGCCAGTAAATGAAAGCTAAAGCAGAAAACAATTGTCACTAAAATATTTTATAACTTTGGTTGTTGACGTACCAGGGATTTCTTCACCTATACCATAAAGATTATGATGAAATGAATGGATTTTGTGGTGAAGATAATATTGAGGTGAATTTGCAAAGTTATTATTTTTATGCTCCTCATTATTATAATTTTAACATCAGCATTCCTTTTGGTTTTGAATTTTAAGTGGAAATCAATTATGAGCATATGAATTATCCATGTATGCATTCATATTTATATATTCATATCAAGTATGAATATATGATTTTTTTAAAACCTTATTTATTTTGAGAGAGAGAGAGAGAGAGCACGAACAGGGGAGAGGCAGAGAAAGGAGAAAATCCCAAGCAGGCTCTGCTATCAGCGCAGAGCCTGACGCAGGGCTTGAACCCACAAACTGTGAGATCATGACCTGAGTCAAAATAAAGAGTTGGATGCTTAACCGACTGAGCCACCCAGGCACCCTTGAATATGTGGTTTTTAAAAATGAGAAATTGTTAGAGGTTAAAATTCCCCTGCCCCAGTGTCAAAACTAGAAGTATTATAATGGCTAACATTTTTTAGTGCTTTCATGGAATAGCTCAATTATTGCTCACAATTACCTCAAAAATAGGTACAATGGTTATTGGCATTTTGCAAACAAGAAAACAGAGGTTCAGAGACATTGCCTGAAATTACACAGCTAATAAGTGATGGAGCTGTGCTCCCAGTTTGATTCTAGAGCCCTCACTCTTTTTCTTTTTAAATATAATTTGTTGTCAAGTTAGCTAACATATAGTGTATACACTGTGCTCTTGGCTTCAGGAGTAGATTCCCACGATTCATCACTTACATACAACACCCAGTGCTCATCCCAACAAGTGCCCTCCTCAATGCCCATCACCCATTTTCCCCTTTCCCCCATACCTCCCCATCAACCCTCAGTTTGTTCTCTTTATTCAAGAGTCTCTTATGGTTTGCCTCCCTCTCTGTTTAAAACTATTTTTTCCCTTCTCTTCCCCCATGGTCTTCTGTTAAGTTTCTCAAGTTCCACATATGAGTGAAAACATATGAAATCTGTCTCTCTGACTTATTTCACTTAGCATAATACCCTCCAGTTCCATCCATGCTGTTGCAAATGGCAAGATTTCATCCTTTCTCAGCGCCAAGTAGTATTCCATTGTATATAGAAGCCACATCTTCTTTATCCATTCATTAGTTGATGGACATTTGGGTAGAGCCCCCACTCTTAACCATGTTGTTTTATTGCTGCCTGCTGAGTATGTCTTAAGCAGATTCACTTGATACATATTTGGATTCTCTTGATGAGATCTGCTTAAAAGAAAAAAAAAACTTTTTATTTTTTGATTCAAAACAAAGAACTAGAGGAGAAAACTGCTACCATTAACATTAATTATTTCCTTTTACATCCTTACAGTAGCTTCCCGCCACACCTTCACTCCCGCTGTGCCTTCTGCCTGGCGTGCCCTCCTTTCCAGCCTTGGCTTGGCTGACTGGTGTTTTATGATCCAGCTTTTCAGCCTCCTTTTGCTTCCACTCTCACCTATGCCCCACAGCACCCTTTCCCTAGTTGTGGTGGATTTTCTGTAGTCAACTGGGCACCACCACCACCACTCTTGCCTAAGGCTGGGAATTAGATTTACAAGAATCACATCCCCTGTGTAGCTCCAGATTTAATTTTGCCACTGAGAGGAAGTCCTGTGAGATTTAGGGGTGGAAGTGAAATGAAGATCGTTTTTCTCAGCGGGATGTGGTTCAGGCATGGCTTCCTGCTATCGGCTCTCCCATGTCTTCCAACAAGCCTATGGTCCCCTGGTTTTATATTAAATCTTTTATATAGAGAGAGTGAATCCTGTTTTCTGACCAAACCTTGGCTGATGTGCCATGTTTGCCGTTCTTCCTATCCCATTGAGTTTAATAATCTAAATCATGTACGAACATCTTCCCAACCAGACATGGGTCCTCTAAAGGCCAGATCATCTTCCAATACCAAATACCTGGCCTGGTATGTAGTAGACACTCAATAAATACTTGACTGATGAAGATACTTAACTCTGGTAAACCTCAATTACTTTAGGGAGCAGAAGGTGCATATTTGGGGGTCACTGGTGGAGTCAGTCTTGCCAATGGCTGCCACCTGCAGGCATAAGGGAAAAAAAGAAAGAGGGAAAAAAGAGGGCTGGGTGGGGGAAGGGGGGAAGTGAAATGAGGGTGGTGAAGAGAGGGGGAACAGAATAGGAAGCAGAAAGGCTTGGGTCACCGAGTGTCTTGTTGATGGCTCTGGGCTGGGCAGCTGGTCACCTGGAATGGCTCTGCTCTTTTCTCCACAATCTTGTCCCAGAGAAGAACTTGACTTTTCCACCTTTCTGATTCTGCCAATGGTATTAGCCAAGCTGTATGAGAGCATCCAAAGAAATATAGCCAAACCCTGGGTGTCACAGCAGCCTTTATGTTCTTGGAAACAACCAGAGGTAGAGACCTACAGGGAAGCCCATCAGTTTAGAAGATACCCATTCCCCAAAGAGGTAGGAGGAGGCAGAATCCAAATCCTAAGGCAAAGTTTTGTAAAGGATAGACTCCGTTTCTAAATTGTCTGTCATCTTAGACTAAAAAATTCAAATAATTTTTTTTCTTTACTTGTTCAGTAAAAAGGATCATTTTTATACTGGGGGCTAGAGAAGTTAAAATGTTTTTGGCCAAAAATACTAGGGGCTTTTTCAGGAGGCATTTTGTTAGGCTATTATTCATGATCAGTTCCATGAGGGACTCCTGGGTGGCTCAGTCAGTTGAGCATCTGACTCTTGATTTTGGTGCAGGTCCTGATCCCAAATTCGTGGGATCCAGCCCCATGCTGGGCTCTGTGCTGAGCGTGGAGCCTGCTTAAATTCTCTCTTGCTCTCTCTCTCAAAATAAAAAAAATTTAAAAATCAAAAAATAAGGTTTCCATGACCAAATTCTCACCACTGAACAAAATGCTTTCAGATCAATGGTGCTTTGTAATTTTAATAATTTTAATCATTTGTGCAGACTTCTTGATGCTTCACTAACATGCTTTCCCCTCACAATGAAAGAGAAGTGGAAAATGGTTTTTTTCTTTGTTTTGTACAACGGACACAGTTACTGTCCTCCTTCAAAGAAAGAAGCTGCTTCCCCCCATCCCTTGCTCCCTTTTCCAAGGGGAATACAAAAAAATCAACTACCAAACAGACAGCAAGTTGAAATTTTTCAATAGGTCAGGATGCATTTAAATTTAAATAAATGGTTTGTAACAATGTAGATTTATTTAATTTTCTTTACAGTCAAGGGTTGCATGCCTCTCCCACTTACCTACTAGGAATATGGTCATCTTTCGTATAGGTTTCTCACGAAACCTGCTTTCATATGAAAGACAATAAAATTACTTTAAATACTAACTTGTTTTATAATTTTTATGAGGTCTTCTGCAGATTTTAAGAAATTGCATGCAAAATGTTTATATGTATATATTACTGCCACATTAAAAAACAACTGTGAACTTAATTCTATAAATTAAAATAATTCTCAAATAGCAGGAAACAGTGAAAACCAATAGGAAAAGAAAGCCATTAAAGAAGTGAATAGGGAGTGGGGAGAATTGGGGGGAGGTTGGTAAGGGGTGGAGGGGAGCCTAGGGCGGGGGGGGGGTGGGGGTGGGAAGGTAGCTGGTGGCAGCAGCGGGGGAGGGGCAGTTGTGATGGAGTTGAATAAATAGAATGCTCATATTTTTATTTTATTAAACCTTGCTTTGGATCCTGGTCTTCTAACATGTTCACAAATACAAATTCAACATTAAAAGTAAATCAGGCAGTGTCTAAAACCAGTTCCTTGGAGATGACGGATTTGCCCATTAGGAAGGCCAGAAGAAGATCCTGGGGTGTGTGTTTCTGGCCTGAGCTGTTTCCTCTTGCTTCAGGGGAGAACCTGGGCTCAGGGAGCCTGCAGGCACACTTAGGCTGGAGACAGCACAGTCAGTGCTGCACAGGAGGGGAGGTGTGGCTGCAGGAACCAGTTTCAAGAGACCAGAGCTCTCTGGTGTGAGTTATGAGCTCTCAGGGATGGATGGACCTGGAGGGGATGAGGAGGGCAGGAGGCAGTCGTTGGGGGTTAAGAGGAGGAGGGACAAGGTGAACTTTCCAATACTCAGCATGAGCTGTCAGTTCCTTCCCTCCCGGCAGACATCTGTGCTCTTAGACCTCCTCTCTCTCTGCCATTCCAGGAGTGCTGGGCAACAGCTTTCCCTCCTCCTGGCGAGGACCCTCCAAAGCACACTCATCAGAAAAACACAGCCGGGGTACATTACATCAGCATAGGGTGGGGCCTGAAGAACAAAACAGCCCCTCACTGCTTTGAGTGGGAATGATTCAACTCCATTCAGGAATGGGTCAAGGGGGAAAATCCACAGTTCAAACCTAATAATTTTTGCCTCTTGTTTACAAAGAGTTTGAAATGTGAGTGAGGTAGAGAGCCAGAGCTGTTACAATCTTTTGCTTTAAAGGTGCCTCTTATGAGGATCCCTTTGATATTCCTTTGGATTGCTTTTTGCTTTTCTATATTCATCTTAAAAAAAAAAAAACTGGTTTAGTTTTTAATAGTCCTTGTCATGATGCAAAGGGCCAGACTCCAGCTGTTCTTCCCAAACCTCTGGGAGAGGCCTGGTTACATCTCGTTCTCGTAAATCTTGAATCCAGTTCTAGCAAGTCTTTAAGCCTGACCCTGACATGCCCAGGCAATGGATGATTAGAAACAGGAGAGGCGGAAAAGTCCAGTGCCAAGCTGTGTCCACTTAAAAAACACATCATCTGGCAACGGCCATTTCAACATGTGGAGCAAAGTGGCACATGTCTGTCTGTACAAAGCACAGCAAGGTTATAGATTTACAGTTTTACTTTTATATTTTTATACAACTTTACCAAGAAGACCAAAGTCAGAGCAAGGCTGCTGATTTTCTGACAATATGTGGGCCCATTGAGAGAGGACTTTGTTATATATAAAAGTGTATTTACCTGTGTTTTGTGGCAGAGATAGAATTGAATAGACATAAAAGAAATTATTTATCAGTATCTATGTATCAATAAATATTCTCTGTCTATTAACATCCATTATAATTTATTAATATTAAATATTTGTTGGTATTAGTTATTCAGTATTTAGTGAAGTTAAAAATTTAATTAATAATTGAATGTTCACCAAAATCCTTGGGTGGGGCTACATGACTCATTCTGGTCAATGCACTTTGAGCGAAATGGTGTATGTCAGTTCCTGGCTGAGGGAGTTACAAGCACTTATTTAACCCTTCAGCTCTCTTTTCTTCCCCTACTTCAACCTAGGAGACCACATGTGGATCTCTGGAGCCACCTGATAAAAGCAAGAAAATTGTTATGGAGAGTCTTCAAAACCTAAAATGGACTGTGTGAGCAAAAGATAAATTTTCATGTGTAAGCCATTCAGATTTCAAGTTTTGTTTGTTACTGCAGCATCACCGAGTCTCTCCTAGCAAATACATCCTTTACCAATGTAAGAGATGTAGGAGAAAGCTGATGTAGGAGAAAAGCTGTGCAAAGTGGAGGAATTAAGTAAAATATGCAGTTATAAAAGCCACATCTTCAGATCATCAAGTACCTGACTGCAGTATTTAGTGAAGGGACGTCAGGGAAGATGCCGTGAGAAGAAAATGGCAGCATCCCAATAGTTCTGATGTAGTGGAAAAGTGGAACATTAAAACATTTTACTATTTAGTGTTTAAAGGATTACTTAGAAATTGTTGAGAGGTAAATTGGTACAACATTTCTGGAAGGCACTTTGACATCATACATGAACAATTAAATTGTACAGATCGCTTGGCCGACAATTTCACTTCTAGAGAATGATCCTTCATAAATAATTGGATAAGTGTGAAAATGTATGTGTTCAAGTATGTTTACCGCAAAATTAGTGGGAAATTATAAACATCCTAAATATCTAACAACAGGCAATTGTTCAAATAGCCAATTGTTTCATTTCTACCTTAGAATGTTACATAGGTCTAACAACAAAGAGAGTTTTGTATATTGACATGAAGTAGGCACTCTGGTAAGCAGCCTTTCAGATAGTCCCCAGTGATCCCTATTTCCTGGTATTTATGCCCTGGTTTGATCCCCTTCCTTTGAATGTGGGTTGGACCTAGTGATTTGCTTCTAATAAATAGATATGGCAAAAGTAATGGGATGACACTTTTGAGATTAGGTTCCAAAAAGACTAGCTTCTGTCTTGTTCTCTTTTGCTCTCTTGCTTGCATGCTCTTAGCGAAGTTAGCTGCCATTACTGTAAGCTGATCTATTGTGATATTGTGATTTATAATAAGAAATATATATTTGGTCTTCATACCCATTTCTCATACAGCGATCTTAAAACCATTGGAATTTCCTAAATGATAAGAGTGACAAAAGTGTCCTAGGTAACCTAAGGATGGGAACTAGTTGCTAGGGAACGTACTATATGATTAGAGGGGTGGGACTGAAAGCTCCTGACTTCCAGGGAGGGGAGAAGGGCTGGGAGTTGACTCAATTGTCAATGGCTGATGACTTTTAATCAATCATGGTTATATAATGAAGCCTCCATAAAACCATGAAACCCAAAAGAACAGATTTGGAGAGCTTCCAGATTGGTGACATGTGGAAATTCAGAGACTATGGTGCACTCAGGAGCATGGAAGCTCCAAACCTCTTCCCACATACCTTGCCCTATGCATCCCTTCCATCTGGCTATTCCTGAATTATATCCTTTTGTAATAAACCAGTAATCTAGTAAGTAAAATGTTTCTGAGTCCTGTAAGCTCTCTAGCAAATTAATTAAACCTAAAGTGGGGGTTGTTTGAACCTACAATCTATGGCCGTTGGGTGAGAAGCACAGGTGACAACCTGTACTTGTGAATGGCATCTGAACTGGGGCTATTTCTGTGGGACCGAGCGCTTAACCTATGCAATCTGTCAGAATTGAGTTGGATTGGATTTGGCTCCAGTCCAAGATGGTGACTTAGGAAGACAACTGAACTCACCTCCTCCCTGGAACACACAAAATTACACCTATTAATAGAACAATTCCTCCTGAAGAACTGAGTTAAATTGTAGGACACCCAGCTGGCGTCAGAGAATTGCTTGGTGTTGGAGAGAAAACCCGGCCACTGGAATTGGGTGCAGAATCTTACCTGTGAAGATATCCACGTGTGTATCTCTAAACTTGAGATTATAATAGACCTTCAAAAGATACGTGTTAATGGTCTTATTTACGTTTTCAGCAAATATTTACCAAACACTCATTTGTTTGGTAACAACAAGACATTTTGCTGGCTAGACATTTTGCTGGCTCTGTGGATACAGTGTTGAGCTGTTGGACACTTGTAAAGGGCACAGTCTAGGGAAAAAGGGCAACATCAAGACAGCAAAGAGAGCAACCTGTGGGAGAGTTCTCAGGTAGGGATGGTCTTGGAGTATTTGGGGAAATGAAAATTGCGGCTGAAGCAGAGTAAGGGATAGAGAGATGATGAGAGGCGAGGCTACAGCAGTGGGCAGTGGTTACATGATGATTCTCAATTTTATTTTAGGTACCACATGAGCCACAGAAAGATTTTGAGTGGGCAAGAGCTATTTTATTTTGAATAGATTATTATGACTGCTTTATGGAGAATAGGTTGGCACTGGGCAAGAAGTGAGGTAGGAAGTCTGGTTATGAGGTTATGGTATTGGTCTCTGTGATAGAGGTGGTCGTGGAAAGAACAGGGGGGCAGGGAAGTGACAAGCTTGGTATACACCATGGAGACAATTGTGTTGATAAGGTTGGTGTTGGATTGCATATAAGAGTTGAGGGATGGGATGTGTCAGAATAACCCTCATACTCTGGTTGTTATAGTGCCATTTACTGAGTTGGGAGGACACTGAAGAAGCGCAGCTGTATGAGGAGAGATGAAAAGTTCACATTGAGATGCCTGAGAAATATTCAAGAAGATTGCCAACCAAGCAGTTAGATAGTGGGTCTTGAATGCAAAAAAAGAGGTCTTGGCTGGTGATAGCAACTTGGGAATGATTAGCTCACAGATGTTTTCTCTAAGTCTGTGAGGGGAAATGAGGAAGGAGACTAAAGTGAGGAGTCAGGGCTTAGGACTTGAGATACCACAGGGCATATACTTAGCACTATGTCTGGTACAGAGGAAGCACTCAACAAATGTAAGTTATTGTTATGATTTATAACAACTGTTGTTGTTGCCCTTGCTGCTGTTTTTATTGTTAGTAGAGTCACAGATAAAAACCAGAAGGGGGGCACCTGGGTGGTTCAGTCAGTTAAGCACCTGACTTCAGCTCAGGTCATGATCTCACCGCTCATGAGTTCAAGCCCGCATCGGGTTCTGTGCTGAAAGCTCAGAGTCTGGAGCCTCCTTTCGATTCTGTGTCTCCCTCTCTCTCTGCCCCTCTCCCACTCATGCTCTGTCTCTTTCTCTCAAAAATAAATAAACATTAAAAAGAAAAAAACAGGAGAGAGTGGTGTGACAGAAACTGAGAAGAAGGCATGTAGGGGAGGAGGTGGCCAAATGCTGTAAGAATCAAGAGCTAAACACATTGCACTGGAAACACTTAACTGTCCATAGACTCATGTACCTATGGGGCCCCAATTTCCCTGGGTTCCAAAAGCACATTATTCCCAATTCACTTACTGCCATTGACCCACCAATAGTCCTTTGCCATTTAAACCAGGTTTAGGAGACCCTCCATGTCCTCTCAGCCATCCTGGAACATTTTCATCTATAACTGAACCAACAGAGCGATGAATCCAGCTACCCTGTGGTAGGTTTGCTCTCATTTTGTTCAGGATAGGGTAAGATCAAGACATAGATGGATTAAGGCTACTTAACATGGTCGGATGAGAGAGAACTCCCATCTTGCCTGGGAAGAGGAAATGAGCACCTGGAGAATGGGCTGATGATGCTGAACTCATACCAGTGAGGTCTTGCTGTGGAAGTCCTGTGATAACTGGGAAGTGTACCCTCAAGACAATGAGAATGTGTGAATGTGTATTGTGTGTGTGTGTGTGTGTGTGTAGCTGATGTGTGAACAAAGGACAGTTATGGCATGGGAAAGCAGTGGAAGGAGGAGGAGTGGCTGCTCAATCCTAGACAATTACCATTACAATATGGATGGCCCAAGATCTCCAAAGTTCAGTACTGTCCCAGCTATGAGCAAGGAGCATTATCTGACCACAGGGCCTCATCACAGGCTGCTTCCCTAGCATAAGATGAGATTGGGACTTCTTGGATGCTGGATATTGCACAGGTGGCCTCATTTTAAGAAAATTCAATAAATAAAAGACAATTTTTGAAATAATTCTGAGTTGGAATTTGATGGGGGCAAAGATCATATCCTATATTTCTTTCATACCCTTCACCCATTAGGCCCTCCATAAATACACATTGTTTCTCTGCTAAATAATTCATTTCAGGGCTCTTGGAAATAATGAGTTCCCCCAGCACTCTAAAGATACATTTCTATTTTCAAAGATTTCCTGGCAACTCTTTAGGGGTGTATCTATTCTACAGTCAAAAATACATCTGTAGACAATTTTAGTTCAACTACACATATAACCAAACAGAATCAAATTCATGCATTCATAATGACTTATCATGATATTGCTCAGCTTGGAAGTTTTATTTTAATAGGCAATGTGTACTTTATAATCAAAGATGATTATATTCCTAAGTATATGGGAGGAAAGGGGAGCATAGGACATACTGTTATAGGAAAGTAGATACTTAAAATTTGAGTTAATTGTTCCAGGAAAATAGTTATTGCTTTTTAAAATGTTTTTATTTATTCATTTTGAGTGAGAGAGAGAGAGAGAGAGAGAGAGAAGAGCACAAACAGGGGAGGGGCAGAGAGAGAGGAGGGAGAAAATCCCAAGAGACTCTGTGCTGTCAGCACAGAACTTGACACAGGGCTTGATCTCACAAACCATGAGATCATGACCTGAGCCAAAATCAAGAGTTGGACATTTAACCCACTGAGCCACCCAGGTGCCCCAGTTACAGCTTTTAAGGCTTCTCTTGGCTCGTAGAAGGTCAAGTTTCTCGGGGCCCAGGACTTGCTCAAAAGGGAAAGTGGATCTCCTGAATTTGAAGAACTTGTATTAATTCCAAGGACAAAATTCCTCTTCATCCTCCTTCTATGTTATAGTAGAACAGAGGTGACTCATCTGGTGGTAATGGTCCTTAATCCCTGGGGGAAGCCTGGGGTCCTTATGGGCTGTGCTGACTTGCTGTCCTCCAGGTTCAGATCCTGAGGAACACACACCAGTCCAGAAACCCCCCATAGCCATCGGGAGCCTTTCTTCTCCAAGTCTGCAAAGGATGACTTTTCATCTCTAAGGAATCTTTATTTTGTGCAATGAACCAAAAGTTAAGAGGCCCTTTTCCAAAAAAGCTTTGTAACTTTATTTTTTTATTCTTTCTAAAACTCCAGATTTTAACTTCTTCTACTGTTGGGCTTATGGTTGGGTTCATAGACACAACCTCCATTTTGGCATTTCTGGAGCTAGAAATGTTTCAGAGGAGGGTGATGGGGAGGGGAGCTAAAGAATGCTATCCTATAAGGAGCTGGATTTATTTTGCTCTTTGGTTTTCTAACTTCTGGTGTCTGTCTCCTTGTACCATTGCTGTAGTACATTATGACCACAAATATTTCTCTCCCTGATGGAGTGCTGTGTAGCATGTTCCCAGAGAGACGAGTTGTTTGAAGTGAATACGTTCACTCCTTGAGCTATGCTAAGAACAGACTTTTATGCACTTATACCTGTGTGGCCACCCAGACTGTAAGCATCTTGGAACTTTGGGGCTCATAATTCAAGGAAACCACTTTTATGCACAAATGAGAAATACATCCCTGGTTCGTGCATCACTGAGGGCTGGGCCATGAGGAAATGGCAGCCACAGCTCACAGAAGAAACAAGAAAACCACAGCTTTGCCTGCAAAATTGGCTGCTTGAAGCAAAGTGTGCTAGCACTTTGGGCAGGTTATATGCTCAAATTTGCTAAATCATTTATACGAATCTCTTTTAAAAACAGAAATCTTTCCTTAAGCATCTGTGTTCTGAATTAGACACATCTCTATTTAAACTTCTTTAGGCTTTATTATTATGGTGAAGTGCAGGTGCAAGTGTGGAAAAGCAAACATTTGAGAAAAGCTATGGTCTTTATAGAGCAACAGGGCTCAATTTTCAATCATCTGATGCTTTCCAATGGGTGAGCAGAAACCTTAAAGGATTGCATTCTCTTTAGGACAATGAGATTGTAAAATAGTCCATTATTTTGACTTGTTAAAACAGGTAATAGAAAACTATTTCACGAATTCTTTTTAGGCACGAGGGTGTCATGGAAGTCTTTTCTAATGGGCTGTTCCGCTGGAGTATGAGTGAGAGCTGGCTGCAGCTGGCCAGGAAGAAGGTCTTGAAATCCAACTAAAAATGAAGACCTAATTGATTCTCCAGGTCTAGGCAGGTGAAGAATCAAGTCCAGAAAAGTCTGTCTAGGCAAAAGGAGCAGGTAGATTACAATAAGTAGGAATACAGGTGTTAGAGTTGAGTGCTGGTCCTTAGGTAGAGGTCACGTTTTCTTTGCTTGATTCTGTGCTTCCTGTCACATACGGCTAGACCTGAGTTAATAGGTTCTGATTCCTAGACTGTCCTTGACATCCTATACTTTACAGCCACCTTCTCTTGCCAACTGCCTGCCCTGTGGATGTCAAGCTCCACATTGCATGTGTAGACAACAACCTCACAGAGACTGTTTACCCAGCTTCCCCAACAGTACAAGGTCAATTCCTTCTAACAAATCTCTACTGGTTCTGCTTCTTGGGTTGAATCCTGACTGACATGGTTTCTTGCAGGTCAACTCTACAACAAGGTCCATGCTCTAGCATCAAGACTTAGGGTCTATATTCTACAATGCTATGTTATTTGATTCTTACCTATGAGATAAACAAGGTAGGAACTCTTGTCCCATCTTGTCCCATCTGAAGGGGGATCTAAGGTCCTGTGAAGTTTGAAGACTTATCCACAGATTGCACAGCATTAGAACTGTGCATTGGACAGACCATTGGACTTCAGTTAAGTGCCCTAAAGTTATTCTGAGCTTCAATGTTAGATATTTTGGTGTTAGATCTTTTGGGCAAGGTCAGCCTTCTCCATGTGTAGTTTGAGCTGAGATTTCTCAGTGAGAGTCAAATTATAATGGAGCTTGATTTGACTTTTCCTTCTCTTTGCTTGGTACTTGCTGTTATAGACTGAATTTTTGTTTCCCCCACACCCCAAATTCACATTTTCTATTTTAACCCCCAATATAACATTATTAGGAGATAGGGCTTCTGGGAGGTGATTAGATCATGAGGGAGGAACCCTCATGAATGGGATTAGTGTCCTAATAAAAGAGACCCCAGAGAACTCCATGGAGTCGTCTGCCGAGTGAGGACACAGCTAGAAGACAATTGTCTATAAACCAGGGTGCAGGTCCTCACTAAACACTAAATCTGCTAGTGCCTTGATATTGGACTTCCCAGCTCCTGGAACAGTAAGAGGTAATATTCTGTTGTTTGTAAGTCACCCTGTCTTTGTTACTCTGTTACAGCAGCCTGAATGAACTAAGACAGCTGCTGCTGAATTTTTTCAAGGGTCACATGCGCACTGCTCATTAACATTTTCTTATCTTTCATAGTCAAAGGTGCTACTGTCTAGGGTGAAGGAGCCTAACATTGCTTTCTCCTAGTCAGGCACCTTGTGAAGGAAGCAGGACAATCTGAGGAAAATCAATAATATAAAGTCTTCCAGTAGCTTATAAAACAGATGCGATATATTTGTATGGGAATGACATGATCAGGGTAAATTCTAGAAAACATTAACATATGAATTAATCTTTTGCCTATGGGCAGAGAAAACTATTTTTTTCCTTCATTAAAACTGAATCTTGTGGCAGCTGGGTGGCTCAGTTGGTTATGCGTCTGATTCTTGATTTCAACGTAGGTCATGATTTCATGGTTTGTGAGTTCAAGCTCCACACTGGGGTCTGTGCTGACAGTGCAGAGCCCTCTTGGGATTCTCTCTCTCCCTCTCTCTCTGCCTCTCCCCCACTTGTGCTCTATCTCTCTCAACAAATAACATTAAAAAAAACACCTGAATCTTACCTAAAACTTCTTTGCAGCAGTTCTTGTTACACATGAACCACACATAGTGTCCTGTCTACCTTGCTTATGATTATCTCTAGCACCTGCTACATCAACAGTGCTTAGTGCATAGTAAGCATTCAAAACACATTGGCAGAATAAATGGTCTTTAGGTAAATTGATTGAAATCTCCAAAGATGAGTATTTCTGTCTTATAACAATAGCTAATACTGGGATACTATTTTATAGCTTATTCCTTGATTTTGGAAATTCATAACAATGGCAGTGACAACCATGATGACAATGATAGCAAACGCACAGCAATTTCATGTATTATCTCATTTTTTATGAAAAACTTTTAAGTAAGTAATAGCATCACCTCAAATAAGAAAATTGAGGCACAGAGAGTTTAAGTAGCTTACTTAAATTCACACAGCTGGTTAGTAGTGAAGTGAGGTCCAGATCCAGACTATGTTCTTCAAAAGTATAGTTAATTATTATCCTGTGATTATTGTTCATACTTGAATTAAATTATAAATCTAGTTTAAGCAATGAATATGTTAAGAGCCATTGCCAGTTTGTGGCTATTTCATCCCCACTCTTGTTTATTCACATATGTGTATTAGACATGTCTATACATGTACACACATAGGCATGTGTATATACACACAGATGTTTGCTTTTATGATAAATCTCTTTCCCAAACACTGCATAATAATCACATAGGGATTAGCCATAAAAAGGTTGAATATCCCTAAGTTCAGGAGCTTCCTTCTCATGTGGCTCTACTACTATCTTTACATTGACTGGAATTCCCTACTATTTTTTGGAAGAAGATGAGAAATGTGAATTGGAAGAGAGTGGGTTAGGCCACATAGAAGCTGTGGGGCCACAGGGTAGGAAGAAAGAGGAGGAAGGAAGGGGTATTTTTAATAGCTTTCAAGCTGAAACCCACTCAATAGACATTAAATAGTAACAGTCCTCCTTAAAGTTTTAACAATGGAATGGGAGGAAAGGAATTTTTAAGACACAAGAGGCCAGGACCCTGAGTAAGGACTCTGGGTATGATGTGTGTAAGCACAGAGTCCTTAGGGAAGGAAACTCTCTTGAGTTATCTGTCACATTTAAATGAATTGAAAAATATAGTAAAGCAATAACTTTGAAAATTTGGGAGCTGGCTAGTCTCTTAATCTCATTGGTTCCAATCCCCTCTGCCTCCACCACCCTTTCCCCACTGTTTATCTCAACTACTCTGCTTTCTTGCTCAGCTCTCTCTGAGTGATCCAGGTTCCACCATATTACCTTGGTCATCAAACACACTGACCATGAGGCAAAGCTCAGCTCATTGAATCTAGTGCTATTTCTCATTTGCTAGAAATAACAGGGGTTTCTAGTGCTGTTATAAAGCTTATCTGCTCATGTTATTTCTCAATATCAAATCACAGTAGAAAAACAGAATTCCCCCTGCTTAACATAGGTAGGATTACACTTGGGAGTGTTGATGACTTAAGCAAAGATTTTCCACCTACAGCCAACTGATTGATGGCTTATCCATCTGCATATAAAACCATTGTTTAAATCTTGGTTCTGTTTGAAAGAAAGAAAGAAAGAAAGGAAAGGAAAGGAAAGGAAAGAAAAGAAAAGAAAAGAAAAGAAAAGAAAAGAAAAGAAAAGAAAAGAAAAGAAAAGAAAAGAAAAAAAGAAAAGAAACAACAGGCCCAAAATGGAGTCACTTGTGCTTAGCTCACATCACCAAACTGAGACCTAATACTTAACCTAATTGCAGTTTCAGCCGCTCCCAGGAATGTAATCTTAACCAGTCAGTCTGGAATTTCCTGGTCAGCACTAGTGAGGTAATCCACCTGATAGATCCCTGCCATCCCCCAAAGGAAGGTGACCTTGCCTGAAACAATCCACTCTTTGCTTGTAACTTCCTGGTCCCACCCCCTTCTGCCTATAAAAGTCTTCCATTTTGTACAGCTCCTTGGAGCTTTTTTCTATTTGCTAGATGGGATGCTGCCCAACTCATGAATCATTGAATAAAGCCAATTAGATGTTTAAGTTTACTCAGTAGAATTTTAACAGTTTGTATGGGTCACATCACCTGCAGTTTCCAAACAACTGCATAGTTTCTTCTAAAGTAAAAATACAAAACAACGAAAATGAATACTTGCAAATTAACTTCTTATTTCTCTCCTGTTCAACAAACCTAGAGGAGCCTGTCACTTGTTATGTTAAGTACTCTGTGGCTAGATCTAGTCTGTGGTTTGTTCCCATGTTTTCTTCTCACAGCTAGAGGAGAAAGCCTATCCCAGCAGGTGTCATAAACACCAATTTCATTACCATTTAGATCTTATTATATGACTAGACATGATGGGTTTTTTTACTTTCCCGAGAAAGCTGTGAGTGTGTTTTTGAGGCAAGTAAAATGAAATTTTTACATGTTTTTCTGTTTTTGCAGTTGATGTTAAATTCTCCATCAATTTGCTCCATACTTGGGCATCAGAAATTGCTTTCTATTCAACTTCTGTTCCCAGCTTAAAAAATACTATGTGTACATTCCTCAAGGTATAATGTACAAATACATATGTATGTATACACACATGTACACTATTAAGCCATTTCTAATTTGAATAGCATTCAGATTGGTGGTATGTCTAAATGTCTAAAGAATAGCCAACATACTAAGTGAATTATGCTACCCCCTGAGCCCTCATTAGTTCTCACCTAAACCACTGTGCTAGATTCCTAAATAGACCTCCTGGTTTTTTCTTTGACTCTTGACAGCTGTTTTCTACACAATAGCCAGAGTAATTTTAAAAAGTAAATCAGACCATATCACTCCCCTGCTTATTGTTTTCTTGTAGCTTTCCCTTACAATGGGAGGAGAATTCAAATAACTTACTATCATCTACACAGTCCTACATGATCTGGATCCTGGCTTTCTCTCTGAGCTGATCTCACAAGGGCACCTGGGCTTCACTCTACTTCAGGATAAAAATTTTTAGTACCTCAGGGGCCCTTCCACCAGCCCTTTCCCCTGCCTAAACCTCTCTTCCTCCAGATCATAGCATCGCTGGCTTTTTCTCTTCATTCAGGTCTTTAGCTCAAATGACATTTTCCAAGAGAGGATCTCCCTACTTGCTCTGGCTAAATTAGCTGCTCCTCCCCCAGCTTCTCTATTACTCTACTTTTATATTCCTTACAGAATTTGTCATTGCCTAAAATTATCTTATGTATTATTTGTCAGACTTTTTAAAAAAAATGTTTATTTATTTTTGAGAGAGAGAGACAGAGCATGAGTTGGGGAGGGTCAGAGAGAGAGAGGGAGACACAGAGTCTGAAGCAGGCTCCAGGCTCTGAGCTGTCAGCACAGAGTCCAACCTGGGGCTCGAACTCACAAACTGTAAGATCATGACCTGAGCTGAAGTTGGATGCTTAACCAGCTGAGCCAGCCACCCAGGCACCCCGTCTTATGTATTATTTGTGAAAATGTCTGTTGTGTGTTTCCCCACAAGAATTCAAGTGCCATGAAGGCTATGCCCTTATCTGCTTTTCCCTACTGTATTGCACTGCCTAAAATCATACAGGCATATTTTAGGGGCTCAAGGAATTATTTGATGAATAGAGGAACAAATGAATAATTCCACTTTAAAGACAGTTCTGTGTAAATTTGTGGGTTTGGTGCCAGCTTCTTTATTTGAAAAACTTTAATCATAATTACCAGTGCTGATTGGTAATTAGGGAATATTTTAGTTGGAAATATTGTACAATCATTATTCCAAGGAAGCATTCCCTTAGCAACATCCCTGTCAAGGGTCATCTAGTTTCTATTAAAATATTTCCAGTGTTGAAAAGCTCACTTCTTATTTATGCAGCATGTTCAGATGTTAGACAACTATTTTTCTCTAAAATAAACTAAAATCTTCTTCCCATTATGCTGAATATTAACTCTAGTTCTGTCTTGAGGGTTACGTGTCTTTTTTTTCTGTCTCCCACATGGAATTAGTATTTCATATAGTCTTTTCTCAGCTAAACTTCTTTTGTAATCTCAATGATTCCTTATATGACACTTTTAACAGGATCTTCATTGTTATAATATTTTTCAAAAAACGTTTGCTTCCTTCTCCTTTATCCTGAATCCATCCTTCTCTGCCAACATTCTTATTAAATTCTGCCACCCAAAGTGGAGCACAATATAAAGCTATTTGAGCATGGAAAACAATCAGAAGTCAAAGAAATCATGAAGAGGTTGAACATCATGAGAGTTCCCTAGTAAAGAGAGGTCATTTTTACCAATAAGACTTCTTTTTTCACTTTGTCCTTTCTTTTAACCATATTGGTGTTTCCCTAACTATAGACTTGATGGAAGGAATCATGACAGGTCATTAGATCTCTCCCTTCATCCCAGCATGCATATAGATGGACATTGCAGGTGTAACTATTTCCCCCTGGACCCTGGATAGGACATCATTCTCTCTGGGAGAAAGGGGTCATTGACCCCTTTGCTTTAAAGTACTACTCCATCTTCAGTCCAGAATCTCAACAAATATAGATTAATTTTCCAACACTTAATATTGTCTCAAATGCAATATTCCTTCATTTTTTCCTCATCTCCTCTCAACTTCAATAATAACCACAGTACAAATGCTGGATTCATAGTAGAAACTAAGTGGTGACTCTCCATCAAACAAAAAAGTGATCAAATGGATACTCTCTCTTTCCTTGGATTTCTCTAGCAGTACTTTGGCCTGTACACTTTGAATGGCATGTGAATTACTTGGGCATGTTGAAATGGCTTGAATGAATTCCAAGAAACCACTGAAGTCAAAGTCAAAACCAACCAACAAACAAAAGACACTTAAATTTTTTTTTAAGTGGGCCAAGAAATGTTTATTTTTTTCTGTTCCAAATGAATAGCTTTCTTAAAATCTATTTCTGAGTAGTCAAGTACTTTTCTCAAAATTGAAAACCATTTGATTCTAATTTCTTGAGTGGTAGTGATTATTTCATAAAAAAAAAATAGAGGTCTTCAATGAACAAGTGATTCTCTATAAACAGTGTTGTCCCAATCATGAGGTAATTGACCTTATCAAGCCTCATGGCTTGGGGACCCCTCTGCTGTTGACAGATGGGCAGAGAGAGAGAAGGTGGTTTCACAAGCCTAAAAGGGACATAATGCTTTTAGACCTATTTTCAGTCATTGCAGTATTCACTGCCAGCATTTTACTCAAGGCCCAGAGTTGGATGACACTTTCTACTTCCATACACACCTCTTGGCTGGCTTCTTAGACTTGGACAAGTGATTTCTTTTCCTATCCAAATCCACCTTTAATCTCTATTTCAACCACATAAAATTTTACAGCTATAATGATGGCAGATAGAAGCTATGAAATTTACCCGAGTGATGTCTCTGAGCACCTCATTTAACCGGTTTTATGAATAGACCACCTCTAGCTCTCCTAGTACTTCCCTGAAGATCTGATGGTCAGCTGGTGTGGAACTTAGACATCACTTAAGCTGGAAATTCTAAAGGGATTCAGTTCAAGATTTTTTTTTTTTTTTACCTTCAAGGTTACTCATTTGTGCACACTTAAAGGAAAAGAAAGATTTCAATATCAGGTTTATTATTGATTCCAGAAAGGATAGTTTAAATGTTTTTAGTTTTTTTTCTGATAGTCATGGTGGTTTTATGTGAACATGGAAACTCCTCTGTGATCATTGCTAATGAATTGCCCTTGAAGGAATGAAGAAAAAAGGAGAGAGGTGTAGGCAAAAGAATAAATGTGACAACGATGATGCTGCCTGAACCCAGACATGTTGTAGAGGTTGGAGTGAGAATTCAATGAGATGAGCTAGAGGATTGGTAAAGTACAAGGAAATTATTGTATCATCTGTTTAATAGTACTCCAGGGAGAAGATGCACTAGTTTGCTAGAAAAAAAGCCAGAGAAGATTTATTTGGTAATGTGTGGCCCATCTTTCACAACGGAGAAAATTAGATCTAAATCCATGAGGTAGAGCTGGCAAATATATGTTAGAGGACTTTTCTTTGTTACTGGAATGTCACCATTCTACGTAAAAACCGAAAGCTCCTAAAGACAGTACACGAAATCAAAGATACACAAGTCTCAGCGATTACACCTCTTTGTTAGATGATAATCTTTTCCAAGGGAGTGTTCTATTGCTACTGCTTATGTGGAGTTTTTACTTAAATGTTCTTGAAGAATCTATATAGAATGGGAATAAGTGTAATAAAAGATGCAAGAATTGTGGGAAATGGTGTTTTGTGGTCAAGATCTTTAAATTGCAGTCTTCATCTTAAAATCAGAGAGCTGGTGTAAACAGTCACTTGTGGGGTAGCCAGTGTTTTGTACCCATTTTAGAGATAGTGCATTAGAAGGAACTTAGAGTAAAACTATATCAAAAAGCAAATTTTGGTTACCTTCGTTAGATAATTTCTTCTAGGCTAGATCAAGACCACCAAAAATTGCAAGATGGCATGTAGTGATAGGAAAATGAGAGGCAGAAGATCTGGTGGGTGCAATTTTCCTTTGGGTGCAGACAGCTGAAATTACAGAATATAGTGCTTGTTCTAGTGGGTTTGCTCTATTTATTTCTTGTTTATGAATTCAGACAGGCCTGTCATTGCTTTCTCATTAGCGTCTGATTCTTTTCTTTATCCGTCCGGCTACTTGGGGGTCTTGGTTCATCCGTGTATCATAGTTGAAGTTGGCTTGGGTTCAAATCCCAGCTCTGTAACTTACAAGTTGTACAGCATTAGGGTTGCCACTTTCCTTAGCCCATTGTTAGCCTGGAAAACAAAGCCTGAGACAAAATTATGTTGTCACTTAGTGGGAAGTGTCATGGGGAAGGAAAAAGAGAGTGAGGCGGCACAGGAAGAAGAGCAAGTAAGTGCAGAGGGGTACATTCCCAAGCTGGCCCCAGATTTGTAACCAGCATTGATGACTAGTCAATCTTTCAGGACAGCTTCAGAGAGGCTGCATGAACTATTATGTCTCAGAACAGTCCACTCGTGGGAAGAAAGAGAAGGATTTAACCTTCATCTTTCATCTCCCATTGGTCAAAATTTACCCCCACAGTTCCTCTACACTTCTTGGTTGTACCAGCTGGTCCTCCTGACAGCTACTGTGAAAGCACAGACCCAAGATGGCAGGTGCCTCTTCCATGTGAGTCACAGCACACAGAGCACATAGTAGGTAGCCCCAAGCTAGGGGCCCTGCTGGCTAGCCTTTCTCCACACTGAAGAAAAGGGTAAATTAATACCTGTAAATGAACACCAAGAGGGACCCATGGCACCCCACACCACAGTGACTAAAACAGCCTTTGGCAAGAGGCAGAAAGCTCTAGGAGTGAGGTGAGAGAAAAGATGGCTTTCGCCATGCCCATAATGACATCAGATTCTAGGAGTAGCTGCAGTGGCAGGTTCAGCTGGTTTAGCACACAGCCACCATGAAGACAGAGATGAACTTTTCTTGCGCAGAGATCAAAACCTCTCCTTGTGGTCTGCCAGGCTGTGCTGGGTGCCGGACAAGTTTGCTGAAGGGTCATGAGCAACAGGAAACCATTTCTGAGTGAATCTCAGGTGGGGAGGTAGCGTAAGCTGGGTTCAGCACGTTATCCATCCTTTCTAAAGCTTAGTTTCTTTATGGGTAATGAGAAGCAACCACTATTATTTCCTCTTTTTCCCCTTTACATGCTTCCCTCCACAACATCCTCTTCCTCTAGCCATGTGCCCTGCTCAAGTCTAAGTCTGAGTGCTTGTGGAATGCTTGATCCTTGGAATGCTTGATCAGGCTTTCTAAATTGCTTCACTACTAGTTTCCAAGGATCCTAACAACCCATTTTCTTGTATGATGGCTTCTCTGAATGAATGAGAGTGAATCTTGTCTGTTTCTCAACTTCCAAGCAAAATACACGAGCATGTTATTTAGGCTTTCCTAATGCTTTATTTGTGGCCTTGGCAGTGACTGTATTTGGAATGCCTCTCTAAAATATTGCAGATATTGGTATTACCCGTATTATTCCACAGAAGACAGCGAATGTTTAAAGTATCTTTTATGAGTAGCAGCAGAGTTCCTTCCTAGAAGTAAACTTATTGTAGCTTTTGGCTGTTGACAACAAGGAGGTAGGAATGCTCCTTACTGCTACTGTTTTTTTTTTTTTTAATTTCTTTTTACTAATATTCATTAATGTCCCCTTATTTCCTTGGACCCTCTGACCCAAAGAGGCTACTTTTTCTGCTTAATTCCATGGCATTGGATTCCCTAGTAGGTAACAAACTGCCCTGCAATAGAATAATGGATTATATGCCCCAACACCATGCTCACCAAACACCATCACCACCACCACCAATCCACAGGGCCTGGAGCTCAACAGGTCATGGTTGTAGTTTGAATTCCAGGGACCAGAGTTGGGCAAGGGAAGGAAGAAGTTACCATCTGTGTGTCTAAGAGTGGAACAAGTCAATGGATGATTGTGATTCACTGTCCTTAGGGAGCAGGAGGATTAACACTAGCACACACAAGAGCTGCCATGAAATACAAGGAGCTGCTTTCAGGTTGGCCGATGGGAGGCAAAGTCAAGAGTGTTGCTGGGTGGAACCAGAATGATGCAAGATCAGGAGCAACAGAGGACAGTTCTGGACAATTGTAAGACAGAAGCTGAAGCACAGCAGCCTGCTTTTAATGGCATTGACTGGACAGAAGTCAGCATGTCGGAATGTTGAAATAGATAAAAGTACAGCATTGGGGTAGGTTCTGATGCCTGGGAGTGCCCGTGTGGAAGGGGCCTCTTAACAAGAGGCCCACCTGCCCTTATATCTCTAGCTGCATCCAAGCCCTGAGCTGTACATTCATGGGAAATAAAAATATGTGTAAATAATTCCAATTCCGTTAAGGAAATGATGTAACAGCAGGTAGAATTTGCCCATTTGCATTGGCTTTCCCCCTTGCTGGGCGACACACATATTTCACAATTGGCAAATGCAAAGTGGCATTTACCACCCCTCCCACATGTATACCTTGGCCTGTTCTGGTCATAGGCAAAAAGCGAAAGAACCCTTGTTTCACACTATTGCAGAGCATTTCATGTCCCCATGGGTAGGAAATCTTTTTCTTGTTTTCAGTATGGTGAATTTTCAACTCACAGTCTGGGTAGGGAAGTAATATTTGGTTAATGTCAAATTTACTCTGAACTTTGCTGGCCTCAAAGTTCATGTCTTGGAAACTGTAGCTCTTCCCATGGTTTGGATATTTTACATCGACACATTACATTCAGAAAGCCAGAGTTTAGACTAATGGAAAAAAATAGCTAAATTGATGACTAATTTTACATCAGAAGCTTTTCAACCAGAGAAATAGTGTGCTACAGAGTAAGCAGAGCCACCCCACCCCTGGCCCCCTGCCCTCTGCTTGAAGTGAGAAGATTTTCAAGTGTCTCTTTGAGAGAGGGTGGAGGAACGACAGAGTGGAGGCCCAGCTGCACAGACCCATACAGCAGATGGTCCAACTGAAACACAGGCGGCCTGAGTTACTCTCCAGTGGGCACTATTGACCAAGGCTATTGAGTCACGCATGCACTTGTTATGCTGAAGAGGATTGTTTAGGAAGAAAAAGGGGTGGTTTTCTTGCTTAATATATCCATATTGAAGGTCGCAACCCATCTTTCTTATTGCCCACACTTTTATTTATACACCATAAGGAATAATTTCCAGCTCACCTTCCCCACGCCACTCCTTTGCCAGAACATATAGAAATGTCCATGTTCAAAATGAAAGGCTCTTGTTTTCTTGGCTGAATATCAAGATTTTTCCAGATGTCAACTCTTTAAGAGGGGAGAAGCATAAAATCCAGCTGTAGAAACCCAGAAGTGACCTAACATAATCCAGGTGTTTCTAGTTTTCTTAGGAAAGAAGGCGAATGTGTATACAATGCCTGATCAACCATATCTGGAGGATACTGCCCAACAACAACTAGGTTGCTGATCACAGTTCTGATAGGGGGTTATGAGTGAGTCTGCAGGGTGTGACAAGGATATCTGATATATCAACACTGGTTTTGTGGTGTTCTGAAAGTTTGTGACCCTGTATTTATCTTCCTCCCATCTTATTTAATGCTCATAAAAATGGATTTGAAAGCAGTAAACTTATAAAGACAACATGGTGGTATAGAAAATGCAAGCAGTGGGAGAAGTGGGTTTTAGCTTCACTTCTGCCACTTGTCAGCCATGTGTCTGTGGTCAGGTCTTCAATCTCTCTGATCATCATTTTTTTTCAACCATACAAATAAAGTAATATTTTCCCTTATGGCTCCACGATAAAATGAAAGCATTGTGTTGGGACAGAGTTATATGAATAACTTGGACAAAGGTATGGATAAATGTGCATTTAGCAATCTGTAGTCTCATCTGTGCAGTCCATAGTAACATTCTGACCCACCATTCACTGACCCAGATACAGTCAACTATATTTCAGATTATATTATTAATGGTTAAAATTGAGTTTGTTTGGCAGAATGAACTAATTCTCTAAAATGAATACCAAGCCATCTGCCAAAATCTTCCTCATTCACTCTCAAATACCACCTACCTCTCAAAGCACTCTGAAATTTTATTAACTTGGAACGACTCCTTCTTAGCTACTGTGTCTTCCCAGCACTGGGTATTTCCATGGTAGCTCTTCTGTGAGGTTATTGGTAGTGGCTAATGATCAACTAGGAGCATGTCTTCATTTACTAAGGACAGGAACCTAAGGATAAGGGTAACCTTAGTTAGTTTTGTACCTGGCCCACCTCACCTTCTAGAGTGTCACTCACGTAGGTACACAATGAACACAGTTCGCTTTCTGAATTGAATTACTGCATTTCTTTGGTAGAGTTTGCATGGGAGGAGAAAATGGTGGCTGCTGAGAAGCATCTGGTTGGGTAGAGGATAGCATAGAAGAAAAATCAGAGTAAGAGTCAGAAAACTGGGTTATAGTCTAAGCTTCACCACTGCATTGTTGTATGTGGCCTTGGATAAGTCACCAAACTCTCCACCTTTGTTGCCTTCTCTTTTTAATGAGAGAATAAGATGAGTTGGTTTTTAACACTCTTTACAACACTAAGAGTTTACATTTCCTGTTTTATGCTACCTTCATCTTCAGGCAAATCAAGAGAGGTTTTAAAAAGAAAATTACATACATACATACATACATACATACATACATACATACGAAAAGAAAAAGAAAATTACCCGATAGGGTGATTCTAAGGCAATAAGAATCTATCCTATTTTGAGCGGTAAGGATTATTTTACATGAATATGAGATTCAGGGTAAGGAGTTTATCAAGTCTATCTGTAGATCATTTAAAATAAAAGGTCTAACATTAGAGGAGTAACTCAAGATTATCTCCACTTGGACTATTGTACAGAATGCAAAATACATTATGCATATTAAAGATAAACATGGATTAGAATTTTATTTTTTATTTTAATTATTTGAGAGAGAGAAAGAGAGAGAGCATGGGCACAAGTGGGGGAGAGGGGCAGAGAGAGAGAGAGAGAATCTTAAGCAAGTTCCACATTCAGTGCAGAGTCCTACTCAGTGCTCAGTCCCATGACCCTGGGATCATGACCTGAGCTGAAATCAAGAGTCAGATGCTCAACCAACTGAGCCATCCAGGCACCCCTGGATTAGAATTTTAATAAAGTCTTTGAATGTTGGTAGTTTTTTTTTTTATTTTTTTTATTTTAGACATCTTATCACACTTTTTCTTATTCACATTTTCATATTAGAATAACTTGGGGTTATCCCTGAAACTTGAAGTATCCTTTACAATAGCATTGCATGAAATGTATTTTTATTAGTAGAAAAAGATAGAACTCTTTTGCATGTATTGGGTTAGTTTCAGTTCCAAACTGTAGAACCTTCTCTTTTGGAGTCAAATCAAAGTTAATAGGTACTTAATGTAGTCTTTGAGTAGCATGCACTACACCAAATTATTTTGTTGCTGGGTCCTTTGTAATTTATTGAGACCACTGTAATATGATCTTGTTGGAGCATATACATATGAAAATTTCATTTCTCTCTGTATAAATTGTACTGAATCTGCAATGCAAATTTGGTAATCTAGTCATCTTTGTAAGCCTTTTATCATGATTGACTTTCTTTCAATCTATCTTCTTGAGGACCAAGAAAGAAACTTCATAAATTTCAAGTCTCTTTTTTTTCTTTTCTTTTCTTTTTTTTTTTTTACTTCTTCTTTTAAATGTGATGGAATCATTACTAGATGAAGTCAACCCTTAAATGAGTGAACTATTTCCATTGTTCATTTGTCCAAGTAAATTTAAAGCAGAGTGTTTTTGACAGCTTTGTTAATGCAGCTTCCACCACACCCCCACCCCCCCTGCCCCTTATTTCAAGCATTATTGACGTCTAGTGTTGAGCTTTGAATATGTTCTTGAGACTTGAAAAGGAAGCTTGATGAGGCATGTACTGCAGCATAATCTCTCAATTATTCACACATTTATATGACTATAATCACCAAGGCCTCTCACTGTAAATATTATGAACACTTTTATAACCAGACATTGACATGAGCTAATAGGCAGTGAATTACAATTCAAATGGTGAAACTACAAATAGTAATCAGAATATGGTCAAGGTCATCAATCATAATTAACAACATCATTGTTCATTTCTAAAATCTCTGATGCTGTATCAAGTCACATTTGAGTATAAACTGAGTCATTTCCAATACTTAAACTCAAAGAAGTCTGACGGTTTTACAATGACTTTAGAACCCAAACACTACTCACTGGCTTAGCTGAGGACAAGGAAGATTGCCATTTTTGTGTCTTGTGCTCTTTTAGATTCCAGTAACTTAGCAGGTCTCTGTCTATAATTCAGCATGATCTAACAGCTGTGTTTAATAAAGTGTCCAAGTTTGGATTCTGCTAGTATAATAATATCTAACAAGATGGGAGGAAAACCTACAAAGATGTTATTAGTGACACTTACCTCCCTCTGTCCTTTTCTCTGTTCCTGCTTACTATCAATTAATTAATTGAATCATTCAACAAATACCAATTGAATCATTGTGTTGGGCCAAATATCTTCTGGGTACTAGGGGAACAATCCAGGCATGCTTTCTCACTGCCCTGAGAGTGTTTACATTCCAGTGCCATAATGGAAGATGTAGAGTATTCTTAAATCAGTTTATCCTGGACACACCTCTAAGTCATCAAAAAAAAAAAAAAAAAAAAAAAAGAGGAGTCCGTTGAAATATATTGTTAGAATAAGTCTGGGTAACCCAACTCATTTCCTTTTCTCTCCATGGTGAATGGAGAGTGCAGCTGTCAGCTGGGAGATTGCTGGCCGTTTTTGTTTCTTTCCTTGAAGCAGTTGTGGAAGTGACTGAGAAGATAATAAGGAACTATCAATTGCTTCAAACATTTTGAAAAACAACAACAACTCCATACTACCTTGTGATAGTTTTCCCATTTCTTGAAAGCTTGTTGGATGAGCAGCAACATAAGTATCTCTTTCCAGATTAAATGAAGAAAAGACATGTGTGTTTAAATTCTACTCTGGATTAAAAATCATACACAGTTTATTATATCCAGTTAATGTAAATGTAGTTATGGGTAAAAAATGATCCACAAGAACACAACAAGGTTTAGACATTCTTTCCTGAGTCCCTCCTTTCTAAGGATTGTTGAAAACCCAGACCTTGGGTAACTAATCAAAGACATTAATACAGATACTTAAAATAATTACTGATACTAATGTCAGCAGCATCTTCTTAACCTTGTGTTTCTCCTCTTGGGTCCTCTAGTGGCCGTTGTTCCTCTTCAAAGGTCGCCCTCACTTTTCTGTAGACTATTCTGGCATGATCATTTGCTGAGAGCATTTGTTCCAACTTATATGCAAGTTCAGTTTTGTTCTTGTTATTGTAGTTTAGTTTTAATACATTTTATTTCCAAAGATACCTTGCTCCACTCAATGTAGTCTGATAAAATGTTGGCCTCTAATTACTTAGTAGCAGGGAATGCCTTCCCTATTTTGCACTCACATAGGGTGAGGTTATTTTTAATAAAAAATACAAAGGAGAAGACTTACCTTCAAATTGTTTGCAGATCAAAATGAAAATAGAGTCCCCCCATTAACTGGAAATACAGCTGCCATCACATGACCTGTGTCTTTCCTTAAGCATCATCTCTGACAGCAACTGCTCACTGCTGTAGCATTCCGCTGTGTTCTTGTCCTTAGTATAGTGAGTGGTGCTTGGATATCTCCCTCACAGCTACAGCCTTACTGAATCAGTGACTCCATGACCCAGCAAGACAGATTCGATGGATGGGGCACATATGATCCAAGGATGGCCCTGTCTATAGCCTTATTGATGACCTCCAGCAGGGTGTCTGGGTGGAAAAGAGAAGACA
The DNA here is from genome assembly GCF_027475565.1 of Acinonyx jubatus. Classification (NCBI taxonomy): domain Eukaryota; kingdom Metazoa; phylum Chordata; class Mammalia; order Carnivora; family Felidae; genus Acinonyx; species Acinonyx jubatus. Next base: position 99,085,550 of record NC_069386.1, read on the forward strand.
CCCTCTCTCTGCTTTCTTGTTGGAATTTAGAATTGAGTAAATTTAGAGCCTGAGCAGGTTAGCTTTAGGAAACTGAGTTGAAAGGCCACCAGGTAGACCTGGGCAGTAATTACAAATTATGAGGATGAAGACTAAGAGAAAGCAAAGATGCACTGGGAAGGTATGGAAACATATCCTTGCAGTCCCTGAAAGAGAGGGAGAAAAACAGACACACAAACACAAAGCAAAAACCACCTCAATTCCTGATTGCTTTCTGCTTCCAATGTCAGTTCACCCATGATTCTTACTTTCAGGCACGTTGACAGAGCCATCTTTGCCTCCTATGACCAAACGTGTCTTGACAACAACAGCAAAATTTTAGCAACCAAGATAAATTAACCAAAAGATATATAATGTAATTGTTGCCTTCCTGCTACCACTTGCCAACTGTGAAATTTTTTTCCAAATGCCTTGACATTAGACAGTAGTTAGAAAATTATTGGAAATTGTTTTCTCCTTTGTCGATGTTCATTAAAAAATCAGATACCATCAATATCAGAACTCAAAGGTCCATATTATGTTGTTCTTTATTATTGCATTTTAATGAACACTTTATTAAACTAGTAAGTTTTTACACATGACATTAAAAAAGGCTATGACAAAGTTTTGTGCTGAGCATACAATCAGGAAACCACAACACATTTATGTTTCATTCTTATGGTGTGATTGTTGCCATTAAATTACTCTTGGTGGGGAAATGCTACATTTTGATGGTAGCTAGATGTAGAACTCCGTCTTTACCACTTTGGGGTAAAGTGGAAGAAGAGTATTTGGGAACATTTACATATATAAATATCTTACTATTCATTTCTGTGGTTTCTTGTTTCTTCAGAATATGGTTTGGCAATGAGGTATAATAAAGCTTTGATTTTGGCAAGTGGAAGATATCACTCACTGAGTAGGTCTTTCCAAACAAGTTGTTGTATAAAATTTACAGCGTCTTTGCTCATTCACATATTTCTCTTCTGCAGTGTGTTTATCTTCTTTTATTAGCTTTCCATGCTTTCATCATTGTTCTTTCCTTCTGTCAGCCCTTCAGTTGTCATGGAAAGAGAGGATGACTTAGATTGGAGTGGAACATAATGTCATCTGTAAATGTAAGAAGGTAAATAACTTCTATGGACATAACTCATTGGTCCAATGGATAACAGGCATTCACGTGTGTTCTTAATACCCATCTGTTTGATCGTCTTTGGTCTATATTCCCTACCCAGCCTCTACAACTACAAACACACACACACACACACACACACACACACACACACACACACACTAACATTGAGTTAGAATGTTTTTGTTCAGACAATGAAAAGGAAAAATTTCCTGCAGTAGGATAATTCTAATAGCAATTTTTTTCCTTTAGAATTTTTAACTACAGTAGGCACACTGAATTCAGTGCTGGAGGCAGCCATCGTTCTGTGAAGAGATATTATTTGTCTCATTAGCACTGTGGGAGCGCCATGAAAGGGTCCATGACCTAGAGCCCATCTTGCTTTAATAATGGCTTAACACTCATAAAAGATTTTTAATGGCTACATGAGACATATTTAAATATTAAACGCCATTCTTCTTTGTTGATTCACAAACCCCAATGAATAGGACTCCTTCGGCGCTTCCAAGATTGAAGAAATGTGCTTGGCTTCTCACGCCAAGGAGTGAACAAAACAAACTCAGGAAGGGAAATACCTCAACTCTGCCCTGCTAACCCACTTGCCAACCTGAGAACTATGTGTCTCCTGGGCTCATTGGCCGCCTTGAGTTCTCACTCAAGAGGTAAAATGTTTATCTGGCTGATACCCATTTCTAATCCTGCTATAGGAGAATTAGGAAGATGATCATATATATGCAATGAGACTATTTTCCCAAACACAACTTTTTGGCTTTCATCGTAATGCAATTCATTTGCTTTGGTCCTCTGGCCACAGTGTTGCATCTGATGAGATGGATCATACTCCTACTCTGTAAAGCACTTTTTGCTTATATCTAAATTTGAACAGAACAATGCTCATTGGGCCACCCATGTATTTAGATTTCAGTAAGAACTCATGAGCCTGGTGACAACAGAGCTATTTTTCCACAGCCTTGGGATGGAGTGTAACATTACATGAGAATCAGTGCTGTTTGTTTAAACAGAGTCAGTCTTCCAAGATCAGCACCTGACATCTCATTGTTAAGTGTGTGATGATCCTGTGTGAATGACAAGACCCAAAAGAATTGTATTTGCCTTTCTTTCTTGCCTTCTGGTGTGGATGTCAGACCTATACTTTTGAAGGTGCTTTTATTTACAGAACAGAAAATTGAGTTACAGCTTTCCTGTTGTGAACAGAGCTGCCTTGGGAAAACGATGGTGGAAAGGTATTCTCAAGTAGAAAGCTAGGCTGTATGGGCCCAGAAACAGTTGGGGTTTGACAAGCTTTGTAGTATTCTTTAAATATTTGGGGGTACGGCAGAGCCTAAAATGTAGTTTGCTCAAAGCACCACTTCCCTTCCATTTTCCCAAATTGTGTATGTTGTAGGGAAATGTAATCTGTGTAGTTTGGGATCATTTAACACTCATTCATCAAAATGGTGCAAAGTAAATACTAGATCTGGGTTCCAGAAATCTCTTGAGCTCTTCGATAAGCGGTTTCCTCCTTGGAACTCAAAAGTAAAATTTTACCAGCTTTGAAGGAGCCCTGATCTTAGAGCAGTTGGAGCTTACTTCTCAAATTATCTCCCAGCCAGTGTGTTGGGAGCTTTATATGGGTCTAGTATAAAGAAAGCAATGATGGAGACAAGGCTTTTCAGGGGCAAGGCCCTCAAAAATGGAACTTGCACATTGATGAGCTTTTCCACTGGGGCCTCCTGGCACCCATTTGGCTCTGCCAGTATTAGATCTCTCCTGGGGCAGCCACAGACCCAGGTTTGTCTCAGCTATATCCATGCCTGGTGCTTCTGAACCTCACAATCCTATCCTTATTTAAAATTGTATTTTGGGGCACCTAGGTGGCTCAGTCAAGGATGCTCAGTTAAGCATCTGACTCTTGGTTTCAGCTCAGATCATGATCATGGTTCGTGAGTTCAAGCCCTGCATCAGGCTCTGTGCGACAGCATGGAGCCTGCTTGGGATTCTGTGTTCCCCCCCCCCCCCCCCCCCCCGCCCATCCCTGGCTTGCTCTCTCTCTCTCTCAAAAAATAAATAAATGTTAAATTTTTAAAAATTATATCTTATTTATCATCGAGTTTTATGCATTAATTTTTATTTTTGAGACATTGCATTGCAATATTATTTACCTTGATTACTAAGTTTTTTTGGTGCCTTATTAAATTTTGTGTCTGTGGCCTGTGCCTCGCTTGCCTAACCCTAGTCCCTATCTTGCCTTGTACCTGGGGCTTCCTTGTCTTCTTCACTCTGTGGCTCACATCAGACATATGCATGGCATCTGGACAAACAAATAGCTCTTACCTGGAGGGCTTGATGGTGGTGTGGAGAGTTTAGGAAGGAGTTCAGTTAATCTTGAAGTGGGCCTCTGGGCCTCTAATCCAGTTGAGGCTGCCCAGGGTACAGTGTGGGTGGGGCACGGTGGTTGAGAACTTCTGCTCTAGCCCATTCTTGACTTTTGGATCAACTGGGCTTTCTCCTCCTGAGGACCAGATGACCTGTATCCAGTGCCAGTCATGTATCCTCTTCTTCCAACTGTCTGAGTTAGTGGTTAGGCCATGGGATTAGTAAGTTTTCCTCTTGTCAGGAAGTTATCTGCAGAGTGCAGGATAAGAATGGAATAAAGACGCCTGCTCCTACGACACAATCTATTTCCCCTCAAAATGATGATTTCATTTTAATCTTATACAGCTTGAAAGTGAGAAACATTTCATTCGTTCTATTATCATCTCAGTGATACCTAAGGGTAGCTCCTGAGCCAAAGGAAGGGGAAGAAATTTGAGTTCATACAGAATGTTATTCTTAAGATTGGCTTCCAAGTCAAGATCTTTATATTCGTGGTTGATGGCTTAATGATAATAGTCATTGCCAGCAACAAGTGAGTAGCGCCAGACTCTGTTGAGTATCCTCTTAGTTGCATTGTGTCATTTAAACCTTACAACAGTCTGAGGCTGGAACGATTATTGTTTCTATTTTACAGATGAGAAAACTGAGGTTTAGAGAAGTTAAATTACCTCCGAAGATTACCTGAGTAGGTAATAGCAGAGTCCAGAACTTCCTAATTCAAAGCTCCAGTTCTTACCAATTGTTCCACACACTTCTCTCCATGTGGGAAGAAAAGCCAATTTCCCCCTCTTTTATGGGCATGCTAATAGCAGCGTCTATCATATTAAGACACTAAATAAATAAAATGCTATAATTCTTTCATTACTATTTCTGTTTCAGTGTATTTTTTCATTCTATAATGAAAACATTTCAGCATCTAAATTATAACAAAGCCATGTCCTTTTTCTTTGCCATGTTGCAGCCCTCACAATGCTTTTCTTCTAGAGTTCTAGAGCCGAGGTTCATGCAAGCAGGTGCCCCCAAACCAGTTTCTGCAATTCTAGATGGAATCAGATAGATAGCAATTTACTATAAACATTTTGGGGATGAGCTGAAGGATAGGAAACTCTAAAGAATTCACATCCATCTGGCAGCAAGTATGCCTGTCTGCTAACCTTAAAACCCTGGGTCTAGACCTATTATGTATTCTTTACTGGCTCCTGCTCTGAGCACACTACAGATTCTGCAAGGTATTCCCAGAAGATCTGCTCTGGTCATTCTCTTCTGGGAAGGCTTTGCACCTGGCCTCCAAAATGCCATCGAGAGCATCCCCTAGACTATTTCTCTAACCATACTCCCCATCCCCAAAGACTTGGCCTATATCTTGAATATCTGATTTAAAGAATATGGTGCCTTGGGTCCTACCCTCACGTGGGACACCACCACTCACCCTCACTCCCAAACTTGTGGATTTCTAATGAGGAGGCTTTAAAAGGGGAGCTCTTTAGCTAACAAGGCAATTTAATGGGTCTGGGATTAAAAGCACAGCAGCCTGTTTCCAGGACTAGTTATGTAAGACAGGCTCCAAGAGAGGACAGAACATGGTTTTCTACAAATAAATAAGGCAAAAAGGCTACACTCACTAGTGCCACAGCTGGGAAGCAAATATGAGCAATGAATTTCTCATGCTAACAAATCCAAGCTCTTTGGAAAACAGATGTTGAGCCCTGGGACTGGCACTGGATCTCCCCTGGCAGGAACTGCAAGGTTCAGAGATGGAAGGGTATCTAGAGACCATTTGTTCATAAACACAGCTGAGGGCCAGCAACCTGCTTTTATGCCCTGTCTGGGCTGCACCGGCAGACCCCTTCCATGCAGCGTTTCCACAAGAAGGCAGATAGGCAAGGCTTCTGCAGCCCACGCTCTAGAGAAATAATTAAACAGTTTTTCTTAACCTCTTGAACTTTTCATTTATTATTGCCATCCATTATGTCTACCTTCTCAAATCGCAGAATCCCGAAACTGAGCTCTGGGGTCAAGGGTTTATTGTTTAATGGAGATAGAACATTTTGTAAATTGCACAAAGTCACAATGTTTATAATAGAAGCTTCTGGTGGACTGAATCTCTTCCACTTAACAAACAGTGAGTTTGACATGTGTTCTTCCTACATAGCAAGAAATTTGGGGTAAGTGCAGTACTGGCATGAACACGTTACCAAATCTTTCCTGTAAACCAAGTGACATCCACAAGTCAAATAAAAACATTCCTTCCACCAAATACCAGGAAATGCTAAAAGTATCACTATTCTTCTAAGGTCATGCTAAAATGAAGTTCTGGCTTTTAGAACACAAAGCAAGGATGAAGAAGGCCAACATTTTTGTCCAACACACATTTGCTGCTACAAGTCCTCAGGGACAGCCTCCTGGTTCAAATATGAACATGTGAATGGAGAATTTTGCCTAGGATTTAACCTTCAAATGAAAAGTGTAAATATTTTAAGAAAATATATGAATGTTAAAAAAAATTCCTGTTGTCTTTGTTTTTACTAGAATTTGTACTTTCAAGTCAGAAACAGATTTGCTTAAAACAAAGCAAACATCCTCAAAAATGTACCCAGCCAAAATAACCAATGTATAAATTCCTAGGATTAACAAAATATGAATATTCTTCAGTAAAGAAACTTAACCAAAAATTGGAAGTTCTTGGGAAGCAACAGAAAAGAAAGTCTTCAACCTTCCAATTTTAACCCTTTGTGTTGGAGATCCCATCAATATTTTTGAGGGAAACAAATGTGCATGCAACACATTCTCATGTGTTTCTTTTGAGACTTTTTTAAGTTAATGCTATGTAAAACATTTTGGACGATAAGTGTAGCTGATAAAAACCTGTGTAAAAGGCTTGTCAAAAGGGATGTAAAAAGTGACTTTCCAAGAGTAATTAGCACGACAATGTTCTTAACGCTTAATAATTGGTTCCAAGTACAAGATGTATTTTGGACTCATTTTTATGAGGTCAAAACACATACAATCCTTAAAATTTATATTTGTAATGGTTCAGGCTAATTTCCCTGCTCCTCCCTCCCAAGCTTCTCACAGGAAGGACAATGCTCATTCAATTTTTTTCTAAATTTCTAAAATAATTTTAATAGTATTTAATGTTGTTTCAATAGACTCATTTGCTTATACCACGAGGCTCACAGGGCCTTTGCAGGGACTCCGACCCACCATTCCTGATTGGCCAGCAGGTGTCACTGTGGGTTTGGGTGGTAATCCAGTTGACCAAAGAAAAGAATGACTGATGGGGGGGAATAATAAGAGTAGAGAAAGGGAAATATAAAAGCAGTTTCTTAGAGGACAAAGTTATTATAAAATCTCTTAGGTTTCCATAGACCTTTTCTTTTGAAGCTCAAAATTCTTTGTACTACCTTTCATCTCCTGTAGACCCAGAAGTTAATTCACTTGCATGAGATCTGATGATGCTGAGTTAGTCACTGAAGATAACTTCGCTGGATAAAATAGCCGTAAAGATGAGCAAAATTGAGAAATGGATTCTTGTAGCCCGTACCCTAATCTCATGTTTTACCTTTTGGCTGCATGGCTATATGTCTTGTTGAATCACAGGCACCTTTGCTTAACTTCAGAAATGTTACAAAGTCTACCAGCTCCTTGGTAGGTCATAGACTCATGGTTCAGAGTAAGATTTGGGCTATCACTAACCCCTGTGGTGAAAGAAATTTGCTGTTTCATTAGTTGAAGGGGCATCTTGTCTGGAAAGTTGGTTCAAAGCTCCCCTAAATCTGGATTACTCACTTTTAACAAAGCCTATTTGAGTCATATATCTTTCTGAATACATGGAATTTATTAATAAATAAAATTTCAATTGGTAAAATTAACACATATTTCTTGAACAACTGTCAACTTTTCAAGAATGGATGACCACAAAACCTCTCTGCACAGAGAGGAATTCACAGCTGGCCTAATTTGAATAACAGGCTGTAAATTGATTTCTTTTTTGGCTTGTTACTTGGAAAGGACATCCATGTTGCTGGTGCAGAGAGCAGGAAATTTGTGAAGAACAGATACATGGTTTGACTTCTCCAAATAAGGCTTAACACATGTGTGACACATCCTAATTTTAGTTGAGGTCTGAGGAAAACAAAGCAGAAAAGGGTTTTAAAGGAAAAGAGAACCTTTTCTACATTCTGAAGAGCTTCTGTGTCATTACAACTTTGGCATCTACTCTGAGCCACCCATCTCAGATGATGGATCATTATCCCGTGTTGGAGTTGTAGTACCTCATTGGTGGAGGTTCTACAACCTGAAAGTGTTGAAAACAAAAACAATGTCCACTCTGTTATGAACCTCCTGCCATTTCTATCTGGTTTTAATTGCCCCATCTTTATATATAAGTAAAGTTCTTAATGATATAATACATTCTTTTAATGCTGGTTCTAATTAAGAATTAAAAAAAAAAAAAAGACTCAGGAAAAATAGAGTAAAGGCACAGGTTCAGAATAGAGAAATATCCAAAGTATGAATACTTGGTTTCCACCTAGCTTGGTCATCCATTCACAAAGATACATCATTCTAAAGTAAGCTGATTTGGGTCCGTGAAAGATAATACAAAGGATGGTTTAGTGCTTTTTTGCTCAGAAAATCCATGCATTTATGTATATGTCCCTTTCCTGACTCTGAGATGGCTGTTTTCGCTTGTACATAAGAATGTGTCATTAATGGAACATCGTTTTCTCTGGTGCTCAGAGATTAAGACTCACTTTTACTAAGCATTTCTGGCAGAATGAATAGGAATCATAGCAACAGGCACTATAAGCACAAGCAGCTGATGGGTGTGGGGTGGAGAGAAGAGAAATAAAGAAGAGGGGTGTTAAGGTATAAAAATATTTATCCTGGGTAACGGAGCATCAACAGAATTTGCTTTTCAATTAGATGTATACATCTGTGAAGAATGGAGTCCTTGGACACTGGTTTATCCTTTGGAAAAATTCCCACTATTTCCATGACAACATTTTAGACCATTAGAAATAGTAGTGATCACTATTTCCTCAGGGTCACTGTACCCTTTGTGTATTGTGAGTGCCATTGAACGCTTAATCACATATGACTGAGTATTTTGTATATGTGTAAGTATGTGCATACACATACTTGTGTGTTTTCCCAACTGGAGTCTAGCTTGTCTAGAACAGTAGTTGCATGTTATGTATCTCAGATCCCTTAAAACCTTGTGCCTTGATTCAAAGCACTTGGTAAGACTTAAAATGAATCTTTGTTGAGGGAATGAAATTATAAAGGGTACTTTTGTTTGGTACGCATTGGTATTGTTAGGTTACTTTTATGTAGACCATACAAATAATTCACTTCTTGTGGTTCCGTATCCTGAAGTGAAAATTACACATTTACCATGTTTTCATAGATATTAATGGGAGCTATTAAAATAAGAAGTTGTTTCTAGGTTGGTGGTCTTAGGCCTGGTATTGAATGAAAAAGATGAGGTAAATTTTAATTGTGGAAAGAATAAAACTCTATGCATTGCTTTGTTAAAGTTTAGCAGTTTGTGTGCATGATTTTTCCAATTCATTTAGGAAAGAACAACAATAAGACATTAATTTTCTTTAATTTCAGCGTGTAATATAAAAAAGAAAATAAAATGGAGAATAAAGGGATAGAAGTGAGCAATCTGACATTATATTTCTTTTCCTTAACATCAGATGTGTTGTTTGAAAAGCACAGTTTAGGGGCACCTGGGTGGCTCAGGCAGTTAAGCGTCTGACTTCGGCCCAGGTCATGATCTCGAAGTTTGTGAGTTCGACCCCCGAACTGTCCGGCTGCATGCTGACAACTCCGAGCTCAGAGCCTGGAGCCTGCTACAGATTCTGAGTGTCTCTCTCTCTCTACCCCTCCCCTGGCTCACACTGCCTCTCCTCTCTCTCTCAAAATAAACATTAAAAAAAATTTTTTTTAAAAAGCACAGTTTAAAAATTAACTACAGATAAGATAATAACCTAATTAAAAGTTTAAAGAAAAATGATTTTATTTATGCTTTGGTACATCAGGATCAGCTATTATGAACCAGATGGTATTACGTTTCTGTTGAGAAAATATTTTTAGGAGTCAAAGAATTATAAAATGAAACAAATAAAATCATTACTTATACTTTTGGGGGGGAGGACAGTGTGAGGAAAATGTGTGGAAAAGACTAATATTTGTGTCTAATGATTTCATTATCATATTTCTACTTTCTTTGTCATCCAGGGTAAACTGTAAGGATGTGTCATGAATTCCTGAGCCACAATAAATCTGTAAACATCAGACTCTGTGTGTGGGTAAAATGGATAATTTTCTGACCTTTAGTAAGCTTTCACTAGAGCAAAGGAAGTCCCTCCACATAATGTTTCCCCACTACAAAATACTGGCAGGACGCCAAAGTATGCCCTTTGGCAACTCTCCAGTCTGGATGGCTTTCCTGGAGCTAGAAGACATTCATGAATCTGCCCAGCCCTGCAATTTTTTTTTTTTTTTCAGAAAGGCTTTGCAAAGACCTTTCTAACGTGCAACCTGCTGAGGGAGATGTGAGAACACATTAATCATGGATTTCTTCCAAAGAAACTTGGGGCTGTCCTGATCTAATTCAACAGGTCCACCTTCCTGCCCAGTGTGAGCCACAAAACTGTTACAAAAATGCCAGCAGATAACCCAGAATGGATCTAGCTGAAAACTAAGGTTATGATAAAAATAAATTAGAACTTTCTGACCCTTGGAGATGAGGTTCAGCCATGGTTGGCTTTACTTTTGAAGGACAAAACTGATAGTAATTAAAATATGTTAGTAAACATATCGTTTATTCTTGTTTTCCTGTTTTATTCCACATCTCAAATCATTACTATCACTGTTTGTTGTTAAACCCATTTTCATTTTCAGTCATCACACGATAGAATACTAGAATGTTTTTCTCTTGAGTGTCTAGTAGTGAAGACTTGCTCGGACATTTCCAGAACCTGACTATAAACCCATATTCCAGTGTTATCTCTTGCCATTCCACAAATTTACCCTGTCATCTGGCTAATTCACATGACTTTCTCTTCCTCTGTCCATGACAGAGCTTGAAACATCTTTCAGCTTGGAACATCTCACTAACTTCATCCAAGCCCATTTCATCCTGCAGAGTCCAGATAAAGTGCACTGTCTCCTCAAATACTTTGGGGAACTTTGGGTGATTCCACTGGTAGTAACACATCCTGAATTGCATCGGACTTATTTGTTTGTATGATTTACAACCAGAAGGCAAGTTTCTTGACACTAAGGATCATTTCTCATTTGTATGCCTATAATATTTAGTACAAACAGCTTAGCCAACATTTGTTAAGAGATTAAAATGTGAAATTACCTTAAATATTGACAATGACATGGCCAAATTCCTTCTTCAAACATAAATGGTCCTGTAGAGAATATGAATTATAGACTTGTTTCATGACCTTTAGCCACTAACTATTCATTTTGTAATTCATGCTTTCATTAAGACTTTGATTGACTTTTAAGGACAACACATACTTAAGGGCCAAAAGGGTTTGACAATAAATGGGAAAAGACTGTAATTAAAATTCAGGTGATAAACTTTAAACAATAGGAATACTGCTGATAACATATTAGCACTGAGATAGCAGGTATCTTGGGTACCATGCTCTGAATATTAAGACCTAACTCTTTCATCCCAATTCAGAACACGTCTTAAGGGTCACCCTGTCTTCAGAACTCCCTGCCAACTTCTACATCTTCCATTAGGACTGAATTATAGCTCAACTTCCCCCTCTACCTAGTCCTTCTTCCTTTCCTTCTCTTCCGTTCCTTTCTATAAGTGTTGTCCTTGAGAGCCCAATAACCTCTTGCATTCTCTCTGTCTCAGAGTCTACTTCCTCAGGCCACCCAGCTTGTCTCCCTGCTCCACTCCATGACTACTCCTCTGATTTTACTGTCACTCCCAATATAGTTATTCTGCCAGATTCAGTCCTGCTAAACCCCCACCAGCCAGGCAAGATGTAACCTTCCCCCAAATTACAGATGATAGGGGATGGCCAGGTGTTCTAAGTTAGGAAGGAAAGGAATGAGCAACTGCACAGGAGTCAGAAATGCAGGCTAGGAGTAGGTAGAGAAAGTACCAAGTGATATCAATTATAAAGGGGCCATGTTGGAGAAGACATGAATAGACATTTTTCCAAAGAAGACATCCAGATGGCTAACAGACACATGAAAAGATGCTCAGCATCACTCATCATCAGGAAAATACAAATCAAAACTCCAATGAGATATCACCTCACACCTGTCAGAATGGCTAAAATTCACAACACAGGAAACAACAGATGTTGGCAAGGATGCAGAGAAAGGGGAACCTTCTTACACTGTTAGTGGGAATACAAAGTGGAGCAGCCATTCTGGAAAACAGTGTGGAGTTTCTTCAAAAAGTAAAAAATGGATCTACCCTGCAATCCAGCAATTGCACTACTAGGTATTTATGCAAATGATATGAAAATACTAATTTGAAATATACATATTTCAAATACTAATTTGAAAATACACATACACCCTCATGTTTATAGCAGCATTATCAATAATAGCCAAATTATGGAATGAGCTCAAATGTCCATCAACTGATGAATGAATAAATAAGATATGGTATATGTACACAATGGAATATTACTCAGCCATAAAATTGAACTACAAATTGAACTACAAATTTTGTCATTTGCAATGACATGGCTGGAGTTAGAGTGTATTAGGCTATGTCAAGTAAGTCAGAGAAGGACAAATGATTTTACTCATATGTGTAATTTAAGAAACAAAACAGATGAACATAGGGTGGAAAAGAGAGAGACAAACCATAAAACAGACTTTTAACTATAGAGAACAGACAGAGGGCTGCTGGAGGGGACGGGGTGGGAGATGGGCTATATGGTTGATGGGTAGTAAGGAAGGCACTTGTTATGGAGAGCACTGGGTGTTATATGTAAGTGTTGAATCAGTAAATTCTACTCCTGAAACTAATATTACACTATATGTTAACTAACACTATAATTTAAATCAAAACACTAAAATAAATAAATAAATGGGTCACATTGGGATCAAATAAGTAAACAAGTTAGAAGAAAAAGGTAGTGTTCCTAACAACCTGTGAGGGAAAATATGGCCCCAGGATTGGTAAGCAATGTGGTTTTAGAGGTGTAAGGATCTAAGTGATAGGAAAATGATTCCTAAAGTGGTTATATCTTTTTGTTATGATGAAACAGAGTTTATAATATTACCCAGAATTAATTCATGATAGAAGAAATGATGAGCAGGAGGAGTGGGGTTCTGTGAGAGGAAGAACTAAAACTAGAAAACTCTCATGGTGATTTGCTTAGAAGCCAGCAACATGGTTCACCTCAGAGCATATAACCTCTTACAGTAAACAGTACCTATAGTATGACATTTAGGTATTAGGCTGAATCATGTGAAATTGCCAATATCTCATTGTATTCTACCTACAAAAATGACCCACAGTTTCATGTAGTTCAATATAATAGTTTTATTTATTGACAGTCTTCCCTCACTGGGATGATTATTTTGTTCAATACTGTGTCACAGTACCCAGTACCACGTCTACCACAAATTAGGTACTCACTGCAATTTTTTGATGAATTAAGTAAGAAATGGATTATTTGGGTTGCCTGGGTAGCTCAGTTGAGCATCCAACTCTTGATTCAGCTCAGGTCATGGTCTTGGGGTCGTGAGATCGAGTCCTACATCAGGCTCCATGCCTAGCATGGAGCCTGCTTAAGATTCTCTCTCCCTCACTCTCTTTCTCTCTCTTTATTTTTCTACCATCCTCCATCCATGCATGAGTGCTCTCTCCCTCTGTGTCTCAAAAAAAAAAAAAAAAGAGAAAAAGGGAAAGAAATTAATTACTTAGCCCCCAATTTTTTTAGCCATAATTTACTATATGACTTAGGATTCCTTCAATTATAAATAACAGAATCCCTATTTATGTTAGATAAGAAAAGAAGAGTATTAATGGCTCCCAAAATTAAGAATTCCAAGGAGATCAGGCACTAGTTGCAGGTACAGCTAGATCCAGGGACTTGAATAATGTCATAAAAATTCGGTCTCTTGCCATCATTCATCTCTGATTTTTTTCCGTGTTGGCTTAATCCTCAGGCAGGACCTCTCAATATGATGATTTCTAGTGGCTCCAGGCTTACTGTCATTAACTTAGCAAGTACCAGTGAAAAGGAAAATACCTGTTTCCCAATGGTTCAAATCAAAATTCCCGACCTTGACTCTCAAAGAATCTACTCTGACAATATCTGAGGAGCTAAAGCAGGGTTTCAGTCCACCTCAGTTAACAGGGCTGAGAAAGAAAGAGATGGTAGTTCTCTGGAGGAAAATCCTGGTGCTGTTACCAAAATAAGTTACAATAGCCAACACTAAGCCCTTATCTCTTAGGCACTATTCTAAAAGCAATCCCCTCAACAGCCCTGTAAAGGATAGCACTATTATTATCCCCACTGTATACATGAGTAAGTTGAAGTGTAGAGAAGTTAAGTGACTTGTTCAATATCACATCTACACCTGGGGAGATAGAGCCAGGATTAAAACATCAACAGTCCAATTTACAGCCCATTGGTATAACCGCTTCACTTTGCTACCTGAAAAGAACTTTACTTAGCTTATCAATTTACAGAGCCCCTGATTTGGTAGCATCTAATTCACAATGGCGCATGGAGAGTTACTGGTTCACTCATCAAAATGTTGCTGGAGAGACAGTTTTCTCTAAGACTGTCCCAGAAGTTGTTTTCTGACTGCTAAAAAAGTGATTCCCTACAACCACAGGTCTCTCTTCTTTTATCCCCCTCACCCCCCACAAACCTGATTTTTTTTCCCACCAAGTGAATTGATTCTGTTTTAAAACAATATTTAGAGCATCTTCGATGCAGTGAAATAAGAACACTATTTGGATGTTTAAAAACATTAAATACATGAGTTATATTATGTTTAGGTCCCTTCTAGATTTGACATTCCAGTAGGTTCAAGATATTTTTTCTTTTTAAGATTTTGTTCCTCAGCAATCTCTATACCCAACACAGGGCTCAAACCTACAGCCCCGAGATCGAAAGGCATACGCTCCACTGACTGAGCCAGCCAGGCACCCCTGTTCAGGATATATTTGAGTCATCCACACTCTAGTTGACTCTTTAGATGCTGAAGTTACTCCCTGGTAAAGACCATATATAGCTCTCTTTTGTCTCTCCTTTCCCTATCCATCTCCTTGAGAGTAACTTACCAAAGCTTATTTCTAACAGGTGAGGAGTAGTGGAGGCTCAGATATTGTATTTTCCCTCAAACATGGTGGATGATGCTTGGTTGGAGGGAGCTCTGAAAAACTGGAGAGAACAGAGTCTTGAAAGTCTGCCCCCTTGCCTGGGGTTGAGGCTTGTCTTTGAAGTAAAGTGTCCAATCGGTTGTATTTCCTACACAGTGGGAGTGGAGTTAGGTGAGGGATTTAAATAAAGGTTCTTCCCAGTAAGGCTCCTGCCTGGCTGATTCATGTACACACAACTGAGTTGTAATCTCTATGTCTCTCTGCAAATCAGCATCCTCTGCAACTTCTTAGTTTGTGCCTTCTCATGATATCAGCTTTGTCTTGCCCAGGTGATGCCTCTGGTACTCACAGTGTCTAACTAACTCCATCTCAGTTAATTCAAGGTCATAAGTTTCCTACGGGTTCATCCCAAATTATAGATGAGTTCGATGTTAGATCAATGAATTTCTCTCATCCTGTAAACTGTGACCAGAGGGCAAGTTTACGTGGTACTGACATGGACCTAGGACCACTCCTTCAGAAGGAAAACAATTTGCCACCGTGGAAAACAATTTCAAGAGGAACGTGCAGTAGTGGGGGGTGGGAGGAAGGAGCATGGAAGTCACAAATCTGTCTGCTACATTTTCTAAAATTGTTCCTTATTATAAAACAAAGTAATTTCTTAGCTGGTATATCTGTAGCAGGGAAAATACAAAGAGGGCTGGTTTTCATGATAATGATCTTTAGATCACATTTAATACTGAAGTGACTTCTAAATTCTCATAGACTAACCATGGTCATAGAGGGTGTTTTTATAATTACAGGTTGTTCACTTTCTTTGAAAATGGTAACCTGGGTATTCCCTACAGATAGCTCTTCATCAATCAGGACACTGGGTTATTTGCAATACTTGTTTAAGCTGCACAAGAAATTCTCCTGCATTTGGTCATGAAATATAATGTCATGAAATAGAAAAGTATAACATAAAAATAATGATTTCAATTGCCAAATCAAAAGACTTGTTATGAATGAGGAGGGAAGCCTGGCTGGCAATAATTAAAAAGTCATGTAATACAAGATGCTAATGAGGATGGGAGAATTCTCCTACATCTCAGGTAGTAGAGACATTCTGGAGGGTAGCATGCAAATACGAAGTGAAAACAAGGGCACATCTTCCCTGTGACCTAGTAGTCTAACTCAGATATATTCTCCAAAAGAAATTCTTAAATTGTCTGAAGAGCATGTATATGAGAATGTTCAGAGCAATTTTATTTGTGGTAGCTGGGACTGGTGGTACCTCCAGTCCTGGAAGTAATGTTTGAAAACAGTGTTGGGATGCAGTCTACATAGTAATATGCAGCAGTTTGAAGTAATAAACTAGATTTACATACAGAAGCATTCATGGATCTTAATAAAAGAGCATTGAGTGAAAAAGTAACAAACAGAAGGAGAACTTTGTGCAATATTACTTAGGTAAATTAAAAACAGGTACTGCACGAAACACCGCCAAATTATTCAAGGATGTGTGGATATCCAAGAACATATAGTAAACACATTAGAGGGACTGCCTATAGGAAGAAGGACAGCTTGAATGGGGACAAAGATGAAGGAGGAACATAGAGAGAGAGAGAGAGAGAGAGAGAGAGAGAGAGAGAACGAGAGGGGGGCTTTGCACAGATGGCAGTGAGCCACAAACTGAGGGATATAATTCCCAATATTGTACAGCCAAGGTTCAAAGAGGAAGAGAAGACAAGAGAAGGGGGAAACATTTAGCCAGGTTAGGAGGGAAGCCCACTGATAAGTGGGGCAAAGCTGGAAGCCAGCGCCGTCTGGCTTCTCTTGGTCCCACCACTAACTTGGGCTGAGGTTATCTGGCCCCTGTTTCCCCATATTCTAGCTGTCTGACACAGAAGGGGAGAGAGGCAGAGGCCGCTGGAGAGGTTGAGTGTCCACTGGAACACTGATTATAAGACATGGGAGAAATGTAGGTCAGTCTTGAGCTGCAACCAGGACTCTCCACGAAAGCCAGTAGGAAGTAGCACCCCTGCCACCTAGGACTTTTTCAGACCTTCGTTTCTTCCCTCTAAAAGTGAGATGGTCTAATCTCAGATCTCTGTTCCTAAGTCCCGATGGTTTGTGATTCCCCTGGCACAAGCTCATCGCTCATGAAAACATGTGGGGAGAGGGTGCCCAGAAAGTGTGAGCCCTCTCTTCTCTGCGGACCCACTAAGGAAACAGCCTGCTGCCCTCCGTGACCCAATGGCCAAGTGCACACGGGATCTTGTCCCAGTCGCCTTCCTGTTAGATAGAGGAGTCAGGCAAACACGTTTGCTCTGATCCTTTAAAAAATTATTCCTTGGAATTCTTCTAAGGAAATGTGATATGCAGAGATAACAGATAAAACTGGCACGTTTAAAGTTGGGGCTTTTGGGGCTGTTTTATATTAATCATTCCTTTGGGTGATTAATTAGCCAGCATCGTCTGAAGACTAAGAAATAAGGTAGAATTACACTTTCTATAGAAACCATGTGAAAGTAAGCTCCTCTTTTAAAAGGCTCAAACTACGAAAAACAAGAACACTCTAAAATAAAATGCTCTTTTCATCAAGGACTTTTTTATTAGGAAAATATTGAAACTTCCCTTGCTCCTTATCTCTTCTGAATATTTTCATTTTCCCCCTAGGACTTGAACATCTCTTGTCTTCACAGAAATGGACATTTATTATCTAAGCTCCCACTACAAGGTTGTTAAAAATCAATACTAACATGCCTCACCTCTTTTTCTGATAGCTTCAGCTCTAAGCTGCTCCCTAAAGAGGTCAGTGTCCACCTCTTCCACTCACAGTGATGAGTCTCATTAGAGGAAGATTGTCACTCAATGTGTAGGATGACTATGTTGCTCTGTCAGGGAAAAAAGTGTCTTTTAAACCCTAACGCTGAATTGTACATTTGCATTTATCCTGATGAAGAAAGGCCCCCATTAGTTTTTCTGGCTAGGGAACACTTCCCGCAGAATGACAGAGATGTCCTCCCCCATGGAATCAGCACACTGTGGCACATTGTTGGGGCGGTGGTCAGATGGGCTGCTCTTTCCCGAAGGAAGATCCACCTCGCTATTGGTGATTACTGCAAAGGACCAGATGTTTTTCTTTAACCTCCTATTGGTTCTAATCTCCCTCAATCTTTGATCCCAGCCCCACTTGAAAGTAACCCCTCATTTAGCTCCTCTTGGGTGGTCCTCAGTGGAGATTTAGTTAATTCTAACTTCTTGTACAGTCTTCCCCCATGTGCTTCCATGGTAAAATTCTACCTTTCTAATTGCTGAGAGGAAAATTGTTAATCCTTTTGATTCAGGGAGCAGTGTAATAGCCTTAAAATTGGCAACTTAATTGAAAAACTCAGAAATTGCTGACTCCTTGTGGTAGTCCTTTAATAGCATTTCCTTCCCCCTTCTTCATTTTTTTCCCAGAGTAAAATAAAATAAAAGAAATGAAATGAAACGTTATTTTAAATGTGCCTACGAAAGACTCTCTTCTTGTTATCTCTCTCTATGCCAAGATCCTGTTTGGATTTCATGCCTAGTCTCAGGTATTTTATTGGTTGTTGCAGATCAGCTTAATGGGTGATTATAGAAAATACTCACCAGAATACAGAAAGGACATGTGACACTGACTAATGGGAAATAGAAATTCTTCCCCCTCCCTCCTTTTCCATTATGTAAGAATAAACAACTTAAATTGCTACCCTTAGATTCCCAGGGTTGTCTAGGCTACATATGTCAAATGTCAGTGTGAGTTTTGGAGATTAAGTTATTCTGCAATGCGACTGGTATATATTAATATTCTCTTGACTTCATTATCAAAAACCAACCAAACGAGCTAGTTTTTTGAAAGAGATTTCCAATTTTGCTTTGGGTTCATAAAAGTAAATTCTTTTAGAATCCT
Organism: Acinonyx jubatus; assembly: GCF_027475565.1. NCBI lineage: Eukaryota > Metazoa > Chordata > Mammalia > Carnivora > Felidae > Acinonyx > Acinonyx jubatus. The sequence goes on from NC_069386.1 coordinate 99,104,345, forward strand.
GGGAATAAAAAGGTTTCTGGGTTCTTGGCATAGCCCATTGATCTTACTTATGAATAGAGAAAAGGTCAAGGATTTTGCTTATTTGTTTTCCATAGGCACTCTAAATTTTAAAAGATTTGGAGACTTTTAAGGGACTTTTAAGAGACACTTAATTTGTTACAGATGCATTAACATATTGAATTTATGTGAGAGAGTGAAGGCCAGGCAAAGGATATTGGGTTCATTATTTATTAGCAGAGCTAGTCAAAACTTCCCTGTTTTAACCAAGTGGTGGTTTGGCCCCTATTCAAGAAGGCATCTCTTAATATTGCTGTCCCCAGCAATTAATGTACACTGAGAGGGTGGGTGTGCCTTTGCTCTACCCTACCATATTGGATTCTAGACTGTGCAGATCTCTCTTGCTTCTGTTCAGACTGGACATAATGCTTCTGAGTAATCATTTCAAAGTATGTGCTGCTCTTGCTTTCCACCCAAAATGAGACTCACCAGTTAGACCTACAAATTATACAGAGTCTGAGCTCTTCTCCCCATCATGTCTCATTTCCCACTGTATCCCCCCTACTTTCTCCACACCAAACACACTGGTTTTTTTCTCAGTGCCTCTTACCATCCTCCCTCCTCCTGCATGGAAAACTATTCCTTGATGGTCACACTGTTTATTCCTGCTCAGTGTCTGTCTCCTCATGATAGTCTTCTCTTCCTGATCATGTCACATTGGTTATGGTAAGCTCTCATATTACCATGTTCTTCACATCACAGTTCTAATTTTATATTTATGTCTTATTTGATTGTCTTTCTATTCCACTATTTTTAGAGCTTCATGAAGGTAGAGACAGAGTTGAGTGTTGTTCACTCTTATGTCTCCCGTGCTTAGGAACTGGTAGTAAGTATTCAATAAATGTCTGTAGAATGAATGAAAGAATAAGTGAATGGAGGAAAGAAAGAAAGAAAGAAAGAAAGAAAGAAAGAAAGAAAGAAAGAAAGAAAGAAAGAAAGAGTAACATTAAGATTCACTTAAGCTGCACCTGACAATTTCATGTAAGAGTTCAATGGTTTTATTCCAAAGCCCATACTTTTGGGTATATCTGCATCCCCTCTCTAGTATTATTACATTTCTAGGAGACAAGTTTCTCTTGTTTAGTTCTCAGTGCAATCTCAGACAGTGGTAGGGGCCAGGACCATCCCTGTGGGGCTTTAGAACAGAGAACACAATAACACACACTACTTTTTCCTGTACAGAGAAATGCGTTTAAATTAGAGAAGTGGAGAAGAAGTAGAGACAGCATAAAAAGACAAAGGCAGCTTGAAAGGTATGTTGGGAGGAATGTGGGTATGTGGATCTTGGTTAATGACTCATCAGAATTTCAAGGCTGATTTAGTACGTAAAAAGTCTGGAGTTTCTCTGAACACCAGCCTGCAGTGGCCACTTTCCTATTTTATCCCCCTGGGGGAGATATGCCTTGGCTCCACTGGAATCATAACATAACTGTCAGAGTCATATGGCATTAGCTATGCAAACTGCTAACCATAAGCAATTCTGTCCAGTAATGGTATATCTCAAAATGGATTAAAATTGAGCATACCATGTTCCAGTTGCCTATCATTCTCTTTATCTCCTCATGGAGCTTCTGTGACCCTTGGGGACCCTGACCACACTGGCTGACCTCGAAGGACAGCTATTGATAAGTAACCTCCCTTTAAAAAAATTTTTTTTTAATGTTTATTTATTTTTGAGAGAGAGACAGAGACAGAGACAGAGCATGAGTGGGGGAGGGGCAGAGCAAGAGGAAAACACAGAATCTAAAGCAGGTTCCAGGCTCTGAGCTGTCAGCACAGAGCCCGATGCAGGGCTCGAAACCACTATCTGCAAGATCATGACCTGAGCCGAAGTCAGACGCTTAACTGACTGAACCACTCAGGCACCCCAATAAGTGACTTCCCTTTAAATAATTGCCCATACCCCTGGAGTTTCCTATCAGATTATCTGTAGCAGAATCCAAAGTTTCTCTTTCAAATTTAGCCTTCACCCTGGGAACAGAAGCTAAAAATCCCATATTAAAACTACTTTTATGAAGTTTTCCTACTTATTTATGTTATTATTTCACATTTTAATTAATATTTTTTCTTTAAAATTGTGTTCTTGAGAGATTTAAAGCAAAAATTCAATTTCATTATGTCTCCTACCCACATCTGTCCCTGTAGAGTTTACACTGTTGCATTGAATGAGACAAACTTTACCTTTTTTTGTAAGAAAAGTTTATCTTTCTGCTGGTGATTACCAAGGGGAAAACATAGAATTTTATCAAGCTATTTCTTCTCTGCTCTATCCATTGCTTGTCAAATTTAGAAACAAAAATTGGAAAATCTCACACTTCCCAAATGAATCCCTGTGGTAAATAAAACCTCAGCTCCATTTTGCCACACTGCATATGATAGTGCTTTTAAAAAGCATTTAAACATAGGTAGCAATGTGTCTTAAAGACTGGAACTATTGATTTATAAAGTTAAGTGTGAATAAAATCTAAAGATAAATAGTGTATCATTAAAAAGTGAAATAATATTATTTTGATTCATACTTGACAATTTTTGAAAGAATGTTAAGCTCTTACATAAATACATGGCTTCCCCAGCTGTTCAAATAGTATGATTAATTAAATGGATTCTGTCTGAAAACCAACACTGGCTCTGTTCTCAGGTTGCAAATATGTCCAATGTAAAGGGAAATGAAAGAGTTTCTCTCTGGTATCTACTGCATTTGAGGTAAAGAATTAATATTGTTAAAATACCAAAGTGTTCCTTAGTATGTGTTTGTGGTGTGCACCCATGTGCGTGTGTGTGTGATACTTTTTTAACAGCAGGAAACTTCACCTATAACAAACTTAGCTCTTTGACAATCTCATCAATCCAGAATAAAGCCAAGAATCTGTTAAAAGCCAACAAAAGGGACTTCTAAGAAGCCCAGATAAGGGTGACCAAAGTCCACTCATGACATCTCTTGCATTTAAATATAGAAAGAAAAAAGAGTCCTAGACTTTCATTTAGAATATTACTATTTTTATTTTAGTGTAATTTAAATAATTTGCCTGGAGGGGACAAAGCATGAAGAGGTTGCTGAGGCAGGTTGCAGTGGTTGATTGGGAATGGAGAGTGGAAGGGCTTAATCCAGAATACACTGGGGGGTCAGTAAAAATTCTGAGTAGGAGAGAGACATTATCGGACAAGTTCTTTAGGAAAATTCATCCAAGTGCATTGAATATACTGCAGAGGCTGGAAATCAAAGGCAGTTAACAGACTTAGTCTGGCATTAGTCCAGATGATCAGTAATAAGATTCTGAACAAGGGTACAGAGAGGAAAGGAGAGTCTTAAGAGATGTTGTAAAGTATAATAAAAACAACTTGGGAATTGTTCAGATTGGGAGACAAAGAAGAAAGAAAAATCAAAGATGTCTTAAAAAAAGTCAAGTCTGTGAGAGCAAAATGGTGCTACCAGAAGAATTAAAGAACATGGGAGGAAGAACAAGTTTGGGGGGAGGTAGAGGAAGATGATGGACTCAAGTCTGCAATTTGAGGCACAAGCGGAATATCAGGAAGGGGTGGATGTCTATTAGCAGCTGCAAATGCAGCATCATACTGTCTCTAGGTCGAGACGTAAAACAAAAACCGTAACAAATAATGTTTACTGAGCACTTCCTAGCTATGAAGTACTCTCCCTACATATTTCGTGTATTTAATATTCACAACTCTCCCATGAGGTAAGTAGCATTTTATTTATTTTTAAATTTTTAATGTTTGTTTATTTTTGGGAGAGAGAGAGCACGAGCCGGGGAGGGACAGAGAGAGAGGAAGACACAGAATCCGAAGCAGGCTCCAGGCTCTGAGCTGTCAGCACAGAGAGGGATGCAGGCCTAGAACTTGCAAACGGCGAGATCATGACCTGAGCTGAAGTCGGAGGCTTAACCGACTGAGCCACCCAGGTGCACCTGTACTATTTTAAATTCATCTTAAAAATCTATTTTTAATTAATTTTCAAAATTGTAAAAATAATTTCATAATCGGGGCGCCTGGGTGGCTCAGTCGGTTGAGCGTCCGACTTTGGCTCAGGTCTGTGAGTTCCAGCCCCGCGTCGGGCTCTGTGCTGATGGCTCAGAGCCTGGAGCCTGTTTCAGATTCTGTGTCTCCCTCTCTCTCTGACCCTCCCCCGTTCATGCTCTGTCTCAAAAATAAATAAATGTTAAAAAAAATTTAAAAAAAATAATAATTTCATAATCATTGCAAAGACTCAAGCGATAAACATGAAAAGTCAAAGGAAAGAATAGGAGGTGTTAAGTGAATCACAGGTGGTTTTTTTCTAAATAATATTTATAGAAAATTAGAAGCAGTATCCAAAAGAGACACTTACTTCAAGAGGAAACTAAAAGCTGCCCAGAAAAGGAGAAAACATCGAAACTACAATAAGAATAAAAAAGAACTCAAACAAATACATCACCACCACCACCACTAAAACATACAAAGAGGAAGCTTGGCCTCTTTAGGAGAGAAATAGTCTTTCCCAATTTACTAAGATCTAGAGTTCCCTGCAATAGCTCAGTACATAACTGATGTCAAAATGATACCAAGGAAAAAGTTAAGTGACTATTTCTTTGTAATCCTTTAGGAAGGCAGAAAATTTTAGTTCTAATAATGGGCAAAATCAAAGATCTTTTGCACGATGTAATCAACAAAGTCAGCACGACTGCATAAATTATTCCATGATGGTTCCATGCTATTGAGTTTCATACTATGTTTCCAACAAGCGAGGTGTCAGACTTTTCTTCCCAGGCAAGCAGGGACTGGGCCCAGGATGAAATTCTACCAGCAGGGACTGGTATTGGTGTGGGTGTGGTTTTTCTGCACTTTGAGGGCTCTAATTAAAGGGGAATTAGAATCCAAGTCTGAGATGAGTGCTGGGGTGGGCCCAGATGTAAGAGAAGTTCCAAAAACATCCAGTCCAAGGATAATGAATGAAAAAACAAAAACTAGATTTAAAGCAATGAATCACGTCAGAGAACTGCAGCCAAAATGGAGTTTAACAGGGTCTGAGAGTAGGGACCAGAAAGATTCCCAGAAGCAATGGGATGTAGAAGGTATAAGACTTTTCTAGGGTAACCAGGGTCAAGTATAAGGGTGAGGAAGGCTCAATTCTTTAAGCAAAGAAATGAAAGTCTTATGAATATAAGAAAATGAAGGAATTCAAAGAATTTGCAAAGAAGGTGGAACAACATCTGGAAGGTAGGAAGCAGAATGCTAAATACCTATCTATCTCATGTATATATCTCATATATACATATATATTTTATGCATTTTTAAAATAGATTTTAAAATATATTTAAACTATATATATAATGTATATTATTTATATGCTATATATGTACATTGTATTATATATACATTATATAATGTATATTATATTATATATATATGTAGCATATATATATATATTTGCCACTGTCCAGTGCCTACTTCTACTAGTGATCAAATAGGAGAGAAAGAAACTTAACTTTTAGTGAAAGTCTTTTTAGCTTTTCAATTGCTTGCCAATATGTATCCTGCCCTTTGCAAACAAGTATTCAAAAAATACAAAGAATTTACAAAACTCAGCAGTAAGAAAACGAATAATTTAGTAAAAGGGTAGGCAAACGATCTGTGCTGATATTTGGCCAAAAAGATGTACGGATGGCACATAAGTACATGAAAGATGTGCCCCGTTATTAGTCATTAAGGAAATGCAAATTAAAACAGCAATGAGTTACCATTACATACTTGTTAGAATGACCAAAATAAAAATATTGAAAATAGCAAGTGCTGGCAACGAGTTTGAGCAACTAAAAGTCCCATGTATTGCTGGGAATGCAGCAGCGTAAAGTCACTCTGGCGATTTCTTACAAGCTAAACATACACTTAGCATATGACCCAGCAATCCCATTTCTAGCTCTTTATCCCAAAGAAAGTAAAATTTATTTTCAAACAGAAACTTCCACATGAGTGCCTAAAGTAACATTCCTCAAAATCACCAAAACCTGGAAACAACCTGAAAATACTTCACTGGGTGCTAATTTCACACAGTGGGATATTCACTCGGCAACAAAACTATCACACTGCTGATACATACAACAGCATGAATGAATCTTAACTGTGTTAGGCTAATGGAAAGAAACCAGTGCTACAGTATTGAATACTATATGATTTCGTTTATGTGACACTCTGATAAAAGGAAAACTATAGGTTCAGAAAGCAGATCAGTAATTGCAAGGGTTTGGTGGATATGGAATCACGACTACTGAGGGGCAGTACTAGAAAATACCTTGGGATGTGAGCATCACACGGAGTTCATTTGCATGCTGGTTTCAAGAATCTATGCATGTGTTGAAGTCCATAGAACTTTAAACCATAAATTAACTAATTTATTTATTATTTATTTATTTATTTAACTGTATGTAAAACTTTTTAAATAAGATACATTTAAAATGGCAATAACCAGGAGCGCTTGGGTGGTGTAGTCAGGTAAGTGTGCAGCTCTTGATTTCGGCTCAGGTCATGGTGTCACAGTTTGTGAGCCCCACATTGGACTCTGCTGACAGCGTGAAGCCTGCTTGGGATTCCCTCTCCCTCTTCTCTCTGCCTCTCTCCTGCTCTCTCTCTCTGTCTCTCTCTCTCTCTCTCTCTCTCTCATGAATAAATAAACATTAAAAAAATTGCAATAACCATTTATTACTTGCAATTTTGTGAGTCAGGAATTTGGCAGGGTTCAGGTAGGATGATCCTTTTGCTCCATGTTATGTCAACTCGAATGGGGCTGAAGCATCCAAGATGGTTTCATTTACAAGTCTGAGTGTTGATGCTCTCTATCAACTAAGGTACTTTGGTTTTTCTTTACATGGTGTCTCTTTCCACATATTCTTATTCTCCAGGGTCTCTCTCTGCATGTGCCTTCCTTCTTCAGCAGGACGGTTTGAACTTCTTCACATAGCCACATGATTCTAAAAACAAAAGGGGAAGCTACAAGGTCACTTATGACCTGGTTTCAGAAGTTCCAGAACATTACTTCCATTGTATTAGGCAGAAGTCTAGTCCAGACCAAGGGGAGAGAAAATGGCCTCCACCACTTACTTGATGGGAGGAGAAGCAAAGTCTCATTGCCAAAGCGCATGGACACAAGGAGGCATGAATTTTGGGAGAGCAGGTGGGAACACAATGAATATTCCAGTATTCCAAACAGAAGGAACAGCATATGCAAAGGCTCTGAAAAAGTGGAAATCAGAGGAAAGTTAAAGAAAGTCACTGGCTGATGATGAATGTAAAGAAGTTTCAAGAGAGATGAGTTTGCAGGAAAAAGAAGAACAAGATCACATGGGACCTGAAGGCTACTGATATGAGTTTGATTTTATTCTAAGTGCAGCAGATTTCAAGCAGGAAAGATCTGATATATTTTGTCTTTTCAAATGGTGAGTGTTGGTTCCTGTGTGAATGCCAATATTCATTAATTAGCCACCTGAAGAGAAAAACTATTCAAAGATAACTCAAATGTGGAATATGGATTTAAAAGCGTATTGCATTGCAATTTAATGTGAAAGAATTCAAATCACATGTCTTATTTACATTTAGCATACATTTTAGGGACCAATGTACATTAGCCACTCTAGTTTAAAAGGCAAATGAACATAGTAATTGCTAGCTATAGTCTTTTGGAGACCAAAGTAACCAAGGACAAAATTTGAATGTTCTTGGGAAATATGAGTCTTTTTTTCCTCCCATAAGTCCAGCTTCCAAACCATTTATAACACTGTTAATTGCCTTGAAAACTGGAACCAGAACAAGTCTACTTTCTGAGGTAGGGTAGTGATAAACCATAAAGGGTATGCTGTGTGGGGCTGCACCTTTACTTTTAAGTACATACATAGGGAAGAGATTGAAGGATGACAAAATAAATACAGATGCATTGGGTTCTCAGCAGGGTGGTTCAGTGAGAATGGCCATGTGTAATCTCTGTGGGTGCAAAAGTAGGACTAAATATATGAGAGGAAAGTATGCAATTAATCAGAATCATGCTTGAGAATGTATTAGTCAAATCCTCTTTAAGAAATCAAAATCAGCATAATTTAGTAAGCATTAATTGAGAGCTGAGCATTGTCATAAACTCTGAGACACAGAAAAGAAATATTAGTATAACATGATATAGGAGAAATATCATAGGTTGGAGAGCCAGGAGATGGGATTTTGGTCCCATCTCTGCTATTAACTTGGTATGGAAAGCTGAGCAAGTTATTTGTCCTTAGTGGTTGTCTGCTTTCTGTTCATACAGATTGCTTCAAGCTATGCTATTCCATAAGCCTTTCTTTCCATAAGGCATACTTCCTAACATTGAGTTTACAACCTGCAATTGTTGAGAAGCAAGACTTTAGACCAATGAAACAGAAGGAACAAATTTCAATTCAATTCAATTCAATTCAACTCAATTCATTCAACTCACGTTTATTGTAAGAGGGTGGATTAAAATATTCAGAGGCTCACTTTCAATTTTACTTTTATTGACTTAACTAAGATAGTTGTACCTTTTGTTACAAATTAAAATTTCAAATTCCATTTTTAAGAGGTGCTTTTTGGCAGGGGTGTGGCTAAGGAAAAGATCTTTGTATGGCAGTTGCAATAGAATTCCACCTGCAAATACTATTACCACGTTTTCGGGAGAAAATAAGCTTGAAACATTTTGCTTATTTAGGACATGATTGCTTGCTAAAGGTGAATGAAATGCAACCAGAAGTTGAGTAAAGAAGAAAATCAGTTAACATCTCTCCTCCCCTAAAACCATCATTAGCACCTTCAGGTGAAAAATACTTTTCTTATTTTTGTGTTTTTTGTCTCACATTTTTACAGGATTCTCTTGTAGCCACAACAGAATATGAAGTGGTGTTTGTTTCAAATCTACTTTGATTTTTTTTCAATGACTGGTGGATTCTTTTGGTTATACTTTTGTGCATTTGTACCTGTACTACAGTATAGCTACAGTGACCCTGGTGCTAACTCCAGGTTTGCAAATGTTCTTTCCATACTTGTGAATAAAGACACGGACATGGAATTCACCTACCAACCAATATTTAATCATATTAACTATGTCCTTGGACTAGTAGTGTAAAGAATTGGCCAAGTGCAATGAATAAGACAGATGTGATCTGCCCTTACTGATCTTACAGTCTCATGAGGAAGACAAAGAACAAGTAATGATGAGTATGATGAGTGTAACAAAAACAAAGAGCTCAGGTGTATTCAACAGAAGGAACTGACCTGGAATTAATTGATCATGGTCGGAGGACAATAAAGAAAACCAGTCATATTGGAGTAGAGGCTTGTCAACTAATAAAGAATTTGGCTGGACTTTCGTCCCTGGAAGGTATCTCTGAATCTTTGGAATTTCCTAAGTAATGAGTGTCTTTGTTATTTGTGGTGGAACCCAGTATGACTCAGGATGGGGCTAGCTAATCTGGAAGGACCGACTATGTGATTAGAGGGCATTAGGGTTTGACACATGTGATATCAGCCTGACCTTTGGGGAGGGGAGGAGTGCTTGAAATTGAATCCAATCACATGGCCAATGATTCAAACAATGATACGAATACAATGAAATCCCAATAAAAGCTATGGACACGTGTGGCAGGAGTAAACTTCCTGGTTGTTGATATACACTGATGTGCTGGGAGGGTGACAGGTCTTGAGGGAATGAAAGCTTTGCATTTGGGGCCTTCCTAAACCTCATCCTATGTGTCTCTTCAGATGGTTGGTACTAGTTTGCATCTTTTCTTTTTTAATTTGAGAGAGAGAGAGAGCATGCAAGCAGAGAAAAGGGACAAAGGGAGAGAAAGAGAGAGGGACAGAGGGTGAGAGAGAGAGAGAGAGAGAGAGAGAGAAAATCTTAAGCAGGCTCTCTGCTCAGCGAGGAGTCTGACATGGGGCTCAATCTCACAACACTGGGATATTGACCTGAGCTGAAATCAAGAGTTGGACACACAACCAACTAAGCCACCCAACACCCCTAATTGGCATCGTATACGTGAAACTGTCAGCATAGGTGTAGTTCTTTCCTGAGTTATGAGTCATTCTAGTAAATTATTGAACCTGATTTATGGAAACCCCCAAGCTTGTAGCCAGTTGGTCAGAAGTGCAGGTGGCCTGAGAACTCCAGAGCTTATGACTGGAGTCTGAAATGGGGGGAATCTCGTGGAGGACTGTGTCCTTGACCTGGGAAATTTGACCTAACTCTGGGTAGTTAATGTCAGAATTGCAATATAAGGCCAATAATGGGAAACCTAGTTGGATTGACAAGATTGATCCAGATTATGGAAGATTTAGATATCAGGCATAGATATTAGACATGGAAAGGGAAGATGATAAGATAAAATAACAAAAGCTGAAATTTATTAAGTGCTTGCGGTGTGTCAGGAACATTTGTAAGCATTTCTTAGGTATCTTCTTAAAGGTTACCTTTTACCTCCTTCTATCCAAGGATGTGGGAAGAAGTGTTAATTATTTTATAGACGAATACTAAAAAACAAAACCACAAAAATAACAATAAACACCGGACTCTTTGCTAATATGTATTAGAGGAAAGGCAATATATTGCATGGGGGCAGAGGAGATTGGGAATGTGTTTTGCCTTACTGTTAGGAAAATGGAAGTTTGAATGGAAATGGAATGTTATGGACAGACTGTGGACATGTGAGAGTTGAGTCATTTTTAATATTAAATAATGAGGGATTGGGGCGCCTGGGTGGCTCAGTTGGTTGAGCGTCCAACTTCAGCTCAGGTCATGATCTCATGGTTGGTGAGTTCGAGCCCCGCGTTGGGCTCTGTGCTGACAGCTCAGAGGCTGGAGCCTCCTTTGGATTCTGTGTCTCTGTCTCTCTCTGCCTCTCCCCTGTTCACACTCTGTCTCTCTCTCTCTCAAAAATGAATAAACTTAAAAAAATTTTTTAAAATAATGAGGGATCTTGAGGAATAAGCTCCAACAGTAGTGTATGTGTGGATTTTGTACATGAGTGACAAGGGAGGCAGGGCATTTTTTTCTCTACATATTTACTCTCACCTGACTATATAAGGAACATACACCAATTTCACAGCCTAGAGTAAGAAGAGACTTTCAGATCTGGAGTAGAGAACTCAAGCAGAAGAATAGATGAGACTGACTGGGCAGGGTGACAATGAACATGCATAAAGCCTACACCCATGTTTCAAAGTTTCGAGAACCATTTGGGGATACTTGGTGAACATACAGATTCCACCCTGGACTTTTAAAATCAGAATTTCCAGAGGAGGAGATTGAAGGATGGGGCATTTGAGATTATTCTGATGCTCTGATGGATGTGAGAGCCCCTGGTTTACCTTATTGGCACACAGTGATGGCTCTCAAAGACTCAAAGAGACCTGTCATCAATAATGACCACTTTGCTTTGCTCTCCTGACATTATTCTTCTAAACAGGCCAGTTTGGTTTCTAAAGCTATTGATTTATGGATCCTTCTTTCTTCCTTCTTCCATCTGTGGATTTTTATTCTCAGTTTCTTTTGTTGGCATCTGAAATTAAGGAGATATGTTTTGCATTTTTTCACGGTGGGGTCATTTCTTCCTTGTATAGTAGACATAGATTGGGTATTTTTGGTGAGAATCCCAAGGATGGGGTGGAAGGTAGATTTTAGCCATCAAAATCATTTGAACTAACCAAATCAACAATAAATCACAAACTCCAGATTTTTGTTTAAAGGGGAGGAGACCAAGGCAGTGGATGTGCAAATTAGCCAGGCCACGACTTGCTGGCTCTGCTTCATTTTGTAAACAAAAGCAGGCCTGAATTCAATCAAACATTACTTGTTAAAGTAAACTAGCAAAAACCTGGTGAAAATTAAAGTAGAACAGAAGATGGTTTCAATAATTTCATTCTCCGGCTTTTAGCTTAAAAAAATCTACCCACCATTCCATTCTATGGGGCTTGTCCTTTCTTTTAAGATACTTTCATGAAAATTAAAGAGCATTTTTAGTTATAACCATATTGAGAAATGCTACCTGTAGTATTGGGTAAGTTGCCTTGAGAACAAAATTCTGAATACTATCATTTGTTGTTTTGACAGAATTTTTGTAGGCTTTTAGAGATTTTTTAAGTGACAGAAATGGGACCCAATAGGTTGGCTAGCAGAGCAACTGAATTGTTTGATAAATACCATGTGTTTGGTATGCTATACTTGTTTGAAGTGACACTGAGAGATTAGTTGTTTCTAGACATTTTTGGTTAGGTCTTTAATGTATACATTTTTTGGTTAGGTCTTTGAGTTTCCCCTCAAAACTGAAGAAGCCTAAGGGGTTTTGCTCAGTGGGCCATTGCTTTTGCCTGAGGGAAAGTTTTCCACTGAGGTGACATGTATTTCTCAAAGGAGGACAATAGAAATACCCTCAGAATCCCTGCATGAAGGGAAGTTCTAATTATTAAGCCTAAATTTACAAGTTACAAGTAGGAATTTTCTTTGCACGTAGAACTCTCATTTTGGGGGTTGGTTTGGGGCAGGGATCCAGAAGATCATTTCTAAGAGTTTTGGGACTAGTTGTAGCTGTCTAACTATCCACCTAGGCCAAAAGTAATCCTGAGTCATTGCCTGAAATTCCCTCCACCTGTGAGCTTGTGTTGTGTTCCAGCAACTGAAAGAGGTGTTGATTCATTTCAGGCCTAGTCTGTCTATGATGAAGTTCAACCCACCACAGAAGGACTCAGGGGAATTGCATTGTGGGCTCTAGGTCTGTGATTTATGTTTTCCCTGAGCTTTTCTCTGTTTTCTGACAGTGAGGTAGACATCATATGTGTTTAGCCCAAAAGATAATGCACAGTACCCTATAAGAGTGTAGAACAAAAGGTAGGTAAGAATATCTTATAGGCACAGGCACAAATCAACCATTGGTGATAAAACAACCACCAAAGTGAAACAATAACAATATTCCCCTCCTCTGGAATCAGGTCCAGGAGGCAGATATTTGTGATGGCCTCCCTGAGGGCCATTCACTATCATCAAAACATGGAGCTTGGACTTCCTCCTACCCAGGTACCTCAGTGGATTGTAGAATGCTCACCTTGGGGTGGATACAGAAAAGCACGCTCCCTGCCTTGCCCACTCAGAGCTCTTAAGTACTGGAAGAAGATTCATTTAATGCTTAATGATGATTTGGATGTAAAATATTACCAATTAATCTTCTTTAAATGCTTTTATTGTGGATCCTCTTAGAGACAGTACACTGGACGAAACAACCTCTTATAATTCCTTCTTATTCTTTGGTCTCATGATGATTTGTTTCAATGACATCACAGGGTGGAAACCGTTTTCTCCTGAAACCTTTAAATATCAGCCATGGGAGGAGCTTTTTCTATTTCAGGGTTATGTCATTGCTCTGGGAGTTAACGATTCTATTTTCAGAAATACTAAATTCTTATCTTTCATCCTGGTACCCATCTATGGCTTTGGCTCTACACCAAGTTACAAAAGTCATTGAGCTTGCAGAAGGTTCTTGGGGGGAAATGTCCTGGCTTATATTCTAATAGTCCAAGGAAATAAGGATCAATTTCCTGGCACCCCTACCTTGGTGCCTGCCCTCCTGGGGTGATCAGGAATGATGTGTGCACCATCTTATAGCTCAGCTTTCACTCCTTTGTATTTATTCCATTGCTGAAAGACTCAGAACATCACTTTTCTAGTACACATTGTTTGTCTGAAAATACACCTGGAGACTTGCCCAATTTGGAAATGACTTAAATTACAAAAAAAGCACAGCTGTCTTTAACAGCTCTAGGAGTTCATGCAATGAGCCTACAATTTATTGAGTAGGATTAGATGCTTATTGCCTATGACACTTTAAATACCATTACATTGAAGTTTATACAAGAAAGTCCAAGTTTAAAACTGGAATCTTAGCAATAACAGCTGGGCCATTTGTTTATGTGATAGGCAGGAAAGAATGACTTCTGTAATCTTCGTATTTGGCTTCAGGATTCTGCTCAGGAGGGAAAAAAAGATGGGGAGGGGGGAGAGAGAGAAGCTAATTTCAGATTGTCAAGCTGAGCTGAACACTGCTGGCTAATTTGTCCCTCATGTTAAGACCTCTGCCAAGGTTCCTCTTGTATCCTCTTGCTCTCTCACACCTGACAAACCAGCACTTGAAATACTGTAGCCCACCTCTCTGACAGCAAGGGGTATGTCGCTAGCTAGCTTGCAGCTCTCTCCCCCAGGCGGCTCACATTCCGCATTTTGTTTCTAGCATGAAAGACTTTGTTTTAAATCATAATAGCAACCAGGCTGTAATCACATTAGAGCGCACATGGAGAACTTGCAAACAGTCATGTGTTTTGGATTTGACATTCTGATTTATGGTTGTGTGCTCCAGTTACACAGCTGCAATCTCATTTTCCGACAAAGATGTTTTCTATTTTTCTATTACTTTGCTTCACCCTGTCTTTATGTTGGGGAAAATGAAAGCCACCAGGTGAAGTCATAACATAAGTACAAATGTTTTCGTGTTTGGGTTGGAGAGCGTAATAAATGGTGTATACCGGCATTTCAAACACAGCTTGTTATTTTTGAATAAAAGTGTAAAGGGAATTGCTTACTTAAGGTAATCGCAAATTAAAGAGGTACGTGGAAATTTGTTTGTAAAACCCAGAATTGTCTTACAAACTTTCTATCTCTATCACCTGATATCAATTTCCTAGAAGGTAAATGGATGGTAATGTTCCATTTTAGATATTTAGGTAAAATGAGCTCCCTACTTGGTATATTCATTTCACAAAATTCTAATACATTCAGGATTGGGAACTTCTAAAGATAATCTCTGCCAAGCTGTGCACTGTGCAACCCAGAGATGTAAAGTGACCTGCCCAAGGTCACATAGCCAGTTAGTGACAGAGAGCTTAGACTAGATCTACAATTTTTTCCGTCCCAATCCAACACATTTTCCACCTCTCCATTTAAATGTGAGTTGAACGGCACTTCTTGTGCTAAACTGACCACCACCACAAAGAATATTCCAAGTCTTTTGTGAACATATGAAAAAGGAAATTTCTTCTACTTTTTTGTTTTTATCTTCATGTCTAAACATTTGCTGTTGTTGTTGTTGAGTGTGGTGAAAATTCAGAATCCTACCTGGTTCACTGATTCCTGACACAATATTCTGTCTTGGTCTCGTATTTGGATTACATTATTGGCAATAAATGCAACAATCTTGAACTCAGATGTGTTAAATTGAGTTAATGTACAAATAAAAAGTATTTGTACTTTAAGAAAATTAAAAAGATATGTAGTATGAAGGCATGCATGGGTATAAGCAGTCAGATGGACTTGGAAATCTCTATAAAGAATAGAAAGAACATTAAAGGTCTATTGGCTGGATCATTTTGGTACCCATTTTCCTCTTGCATAAACTTGTTTTGTGAGAAGATTTTGGATTCTATGGTCATTAGGTCACCATAGTTTTCTCATAGAGAAGAAAATCCATATACGTAGTAATTAATTATGACATTTCTTAGTAGTATTTTCCAAATTGTAAAACATGATAAAATGTTTCCCTCTTGTTCAGGGAGTGGAAGGAGAATGAAGACTAACAATTTTGTTCATTATTTTTAGCTGAATGCACACGAACAGGTCCTATATTCAAGTTTTAGGTTCCCTTACCTATCAGGAATAACACTTAGCAGGTGTAGTAGACATATTTTTGGTGGTGATATTGGTCTCTCCCAGCCTCTATTCTTCCCCTTTTCTGCCAACAGCACTGAGATTTTCCTTTTGAGGAAGTTACTTCCACCTCATTCTCATCCATGAGAATTATCATCCTACCCTGAACACAAAGGGTAAGCTGATTCCTTAAGCCAATCACCTTATCTCATCTGCTCCTCTGTGACAGTGATAGCATGTGGTTGGGCATGTGACAATGTGGGCCAAAGAGATTGATGTTATCATTCAATGTGCTGCGATAAGAACGGGACTCCTAGAATTTAGCAGCTTTTTTTTTTTTTTTTTTTTTTTATCTCAAGGGAAAGACCTGGAGCTTCTAAGGCAGCTAACATTGAGGAAGGCAGAATGGAGGAACAGGGAAAAACACATGTCCTGTTTCATGTTGGATCAAGCTTCTGCTAAAGGTGGTCCTATGTGGCAATCCACTCTGGTAGAGGCCCGCAGTGTGGGCAGTGAAGGAATTCACCCAAGGCAGAACAAAGGAGATAGAAGTTTCTGGAATACACTGCAGAGGAAGAGCAGGCAGGACAGCAAAGGAGAGACTGCCAGGAGACAGTGCTGGGGGTTGGGGAGGGGGTGCTATAGTTAAGACGGAAGGGAAGGAGATAGGTATGGGAGGGAATGTGTGGAATTCTTTTTTGGTACCTGTGCCTGGTTGTAAGTAGCCCATTGGTTGGCTAGGGCTTATGGCTATTTTGAGGTGGGTTGCCTAATGGGCCTATTTGCATTCAGCCTGGTGGTCACTGTGGGCCCTTTTACCTTACTCAGGTTTCCATTGTTCAAGTTGGTTGCCTAAAAGCGGTCTGTGTAGGCCCTACCTGGATTTTTATTCACAGATTAAAAAATAAATCCCACTTTAAGGTTTTCCAGAACTTGTAACTAGAAGACTCCTGATATACCAGGCAAGTGGAAAGACAGTGAATGTTCGATTTGGGCATAGCTATCAAGACAGTTTTTTAGAAGCATGTGACTTTATGGGATCTCATCTATCTTGTGGCAAGGAATGAGTTTATACTTGTAGTGTTCATCAGAGTGAGTGACCAGAGTGGGAGCCCCTAGGAACTGTAGCTATTATTATGATAACGATGATGGAGGTGACTATGATCTCTAGAGTTTGGGTCAGGGAAATTATTTGGCAAATAGAGAGAGAAGATGCTGAGAAATGTGTCTTTGGCTGACATAAGAGTAAGATTATTGTTAAAGTTTTTTTTACTTTATCAGAGTATTTATATTAAAGACAAGCTTTACAATTTGCCTCAGTCCCCCCCCCCTTTAATATTAAAAAGAAGTTCTATATGTTTTTCTCAAAGTCTCATTGCTTCCATCATGGGTCTTCAGTGAAGGGTGAGTATACCCCACCCTATTATGTTATGATAAAGCTGACGGTTGGCTCAGGATCCACATTGTTCCAAGACACTACCCTTAACTACAAGCAGGTTTCCTTAAACTAAATCCAAAGTACTGTTTCTATTGTCCGTACATTTTTCAGGGCACATCAGTGTATGATCCCTGAAAGCATGAGGCACTGGAAAATGGTGTGAACTGCAGTAATCACACTATTCCTGTAAGGGAAACAGTTTCCTTTTCCTACAGATAGTCTACCAATTATAAAGTTTGTTAACTAAAACTTGTGTAAAATCTGTACTGACAAACACTTACTAATAATAGAAGTCTTCTTTTGGTTGAATCGGGTTTGTCCGAAAATGGGAACTATCTGCGTATATAAAATGTGTGAATCTTTGAAAGGCACTGCATGTTTCTTTAACTTTTCCTTTTAGTATTATAAAAGGATTTAGTTGACATTATCCATGAAAAGATGTACATTTTTATCTTAGGGTAATTTAGAGCATAAGGTGTGTTCATATACCCTGAATTTACCACCGTTTTAAGTAGTTACCCGAGTCACCATCATCATAGGTAGTTGACATTTACTAAATTATGCTGAGTGCTCTGTGACTCACCTGACAGTGGATGTGAAGTGATGAAACCACCCCAGGTGCACATTTACCGATATGACACCTCAAGCAGAGGGGACTCACCAAGAGGCTAATGAAGCTTAAGTTTTAGCATCCTACAGTTAACATGTCTCTTCTAAGGATCTGGGTGGGGGGACCCTAGCAATTTTTACTTGTAACCTTTCATTTGTTTTCCTAAGGAAATGATATAAACCTCAGCGTCCCCAAAATAAGGAATATCTTGATCTCTTTCTTTCTTTTGAGAGGTAGGAACAAAGGGAGAGCAAAATCCATATGGGTTTGAACCCCCAATCATAGTGTTCCTTACAGGAATAGAGGGTTAAAGATACTCCTCCCTTCTGGGATGCAGAGAGCATACCATTCAGAGGCTGTGCCTTCCGCTCATGTTTTAGAGAGAGAAGTGTAGTGCTGCACAGCCATACCTGATTAACATGCAAAGCAGTGGGCAATGCTGTGTCGTGGTGGTTAATTTTATGTGTCAGCTTGACTAGGGTAAGGGATACCCGCAGAGCTGGTAAAACGTTACTTCTCAGTGTGTCTAAGGGTTTTTTTTCCGGATGAGATTGATTAGCATTTCAATCTGTACACTGAGTAAAGAACTGTACCGATGCAGGTGGGTATCATCCAATACACTGAGGCCCTGGATACAATAAAAAGGTGGGGGAAGGGAGAATGTGTTCTCTGCTTGAGCTGAGATGTACTTCTGCCCTCCGACACTGGTGCTCCTGGTTCTTGGACCTTCAGTCTCAGACCGGGACTTAACACCATTGGTTCCTTTGCTTCTCTGACCTTTGATTTTGGACTGATACTCTTATCACCCGCTTTCTTGGACTTTCAGCAGCACTGTGGGACTTCTGAGTCTTCCTGATCATGCAAGCCAGTTCCTCATAAATCTCTTTCTATATATCTATATACAGGCTTTTGGTGTATTTCTCTGAGGAACCCGCCTAATATATACATAGTTGCAGAGAGTAAGGACTTCTGTAATTTGTCTTTAGTCCTGGGATAGGAGATTGATAACCCAGGGCAGGTATAGCATGCAGGCATGAGGACACTGACTGAGCACAGGACCCAAGGAAACAGGAAGAAACTGAGTGTAACCAATGCAAACAGATTTCTGGTTTCGACAGGCTACTTAAGTGTCTGTGTCAGCCTTTTGTGAAGGGAATTGGCAATTAGAATCAGAACCTCTGCATATTCTTTGGAAACTACAGCTGGCAGTTAACCGCATAATGTCTGTATAGTAAGCTAACCATGTAATGTAGTGTTCTACCATACAAAATATGTAGTAGAATGTATTTATCACTTCACAGCACAAGTCATTTACGTAGAACATTTCCGCAATGATAGTAATATATGAATACAAGCTCATTTAAAATACATTCAGACAATACAGATAAAGGAGAAGTCCACTCTTGGCTGTCCCCCTTCCCCTACGTTTACTGTGCTAATTTCAGTCATTGCCTCCAGAGAGGTAACCCACATCACCAGCTCGGTTATGTTCCTCCATACCTTTTTACACGTAAATTTACATTTGCAGCTGCACTTAAATGTAAATATTACCTTATTGACTTTCAGGATCAGCTTTCAAAAAGAACAAGAGAGTAGCCTACAATACAGGTGCTGCAACTTTTGTTTTAAGCTCCATGATATGTATTAAAGAGTCTTCATATCACTACATTAGACATATCTCATAATTAACTGCTGCATAATACCCTGCAATGTGACCATACTGATATTTGTTTACACCTTCCCTTATTGAGAGAGGCTTTGCTATTGTAGTCAATGATGCAACAAATATTTTTGTGCATTTTTCTGCGGATTTGTGTGTGCATTTCTCTAGGGGGGATACAAAACAGTGGATCCTTACGCTTTACATTTTAATGGAAGCTATCACTCTTCTCCAAAACTGTTATTCTTAGTTTATACTTCCACCATACCTGAGGGTGCTCAGTTCCTCATCTCAGGTAATATACGATGGGAATCCTTTTAATTTTTTGCTAATTTGATGAGTATATAAAGTTTTCTAATTATTAGATCATTAACTTTTATTAATATTTTATTTATTTTAGAGAGAGAGAGAGAGAATGAGGGAAGGGCAGAAAGAGGGAAAGAGAGAATCTCAAGTAGTCTCCATGCTTAGTGCAGAGCCTGACCTGGGGCTCAATCTCACAAACTGTGAGATCATGACCTGAGCCGAAATCAAGAGTTAGTCGCTTAACCTACTGAGCCACCCAGGAGCCCCTGTATCATTTAATTTTTAGGTAAGTATTTTGGTCTCTTTGTGAGATTCCTCCTTAAAGAACAAGCCTAAATATTTTTATATTTAGATACTTGTACTTATAGCTTGTCTATTATGGAGACGATTCTGGAATCCAAATTTGGCAAAACAAGGTAAGCAGCCCTTTTAAAATGCAGACATGGCAACTTATATTTCTGGCTTGTTGTGTTGTGGATTACATCTACATCCGAGATGGTTTCTACCTCAATGTTCCAAGGAAGCACAGCAGAAATCCTAACAACTAACCTTAAGTACATCTAATAGACCTAATTAAAGTAAGTCTAATTGCCAAACATTTACTCAGTAACTATTATGTTCATAGCCCTCTGCTAGGAGTAAAAAGATACATGAGATATAGAGTGCCTGGGTGGCTCAGTCACTTAAGCATCTGACTTTGGCTCAGGCCATGATCTCATGGTTGATGAGTTTGAGTCCCACATCAGGCTCCACGCTGACAGCATGGAGCCTGCTTGGGATTCTCTCTCTCCCTCTCTCTCTCTCTCTGCTCCTCCCCTGCTCGCTCTCACTCTCTCTCTCTCCCTCCCTCAAAAAATAGACTTTTTAAAAAAGATAAATGAGATACGATACTTACTCTCAAGTATTTTACAGTTTGATAATGAACAATGTACAGGCTGAAAAATGAATGTAATGCAAGGAATATCTCACTAAGGGTCAAATGACATGCAAACTGGATGCTCCAGAAACTTTTAGAAGGGAAGTCTAATTGAGATACTGGGACAGGCTTCAGAGCTGGTGTCTGGGTAGATTTCGTGTGACAGCGGGAATAGAGAAGGACAATCATGGTTGAGAGAACAGGAGAAGAGCACAAAGGTGGGGCTGTGTGTCAATCTCTGAGGCCTAATACCTGTGTGTGCATGCGTGCATGCATGTGTGTATGTGTGTATGTGTGTGTGTGTGTGTGTGTGTGTGTGTGTCCGTCCGCATGCATGCCTTGCTCATGCACACACTAAGGATGAGATTTGGGAGTTAGTGTGGGAGATAAGCCTGGAAAGTTATTCGGGCCTGGAAAGGACATTATTCTGTAGGACAGTATTTTTCGAAAGGCAGATCAACTACACCTGAACGGGTTAACCTGCTTATTTAAAATGCACATTCCCAGCCTCACCCCAACTGGATTAAAATATCTGGCATTTGGGGCCCAGGGGTCTTCATTTTTAACAATATCCCATAAGAGTTTGGGTTTTGTGTTTTTGTTTTTGTTTTCAGTGCATTAAATTTTAAAATCACTCTTTCAGACAAGAGTGAGCCTTTGACAAACTTTGACTATTTTTCTGGGAGGGGTCTAAGGAAATCAACCACTTAGGGAACATCCTGCAGGTGGTTAAGGGAAAGGAAAGGGAAGTGACCCTGGGGAAAAAAAATCCTACTGGCTAGTGCCCTTGGGACATACTGTCTTTGGGATTGCTCTAATATCAGGATGTAGGTCGGTCAGAGCAGCCCAGGTCAAAAACAGAGATGCATTTAGGACCATTTAAAACCAATATTAGCCTGAATGCTCTTTGAAAGAGGCATAATTAGGAATGTAAAAGTCAGGTTACCTCTGATTAGTGAGAAACTGAGTGAAGGGTGAATCCATTAGGAGCTACTTGTGAGACATTCACACTTTAAGAACACTGCTTTGATGATTTTGAAGGGACCGCAGTGGGGGAGAGAGGTAGCAGAACCAGTTCCTACTTCAAAGACCTATTACAGTGTTTATCTTTTTAGGGCAATACCCTTAATTGTTTTGAATGGCACTAAAAGGCTCTTTTAATTTGAATATGAATGACGCCATTTGCAGGTAAATTTTGGTTGACCTTAAGGTTAACTCCATACTATGAAACAACTGATATTTTTTAGAGGTTTGCATTTGCCTGTATGTATTTGTATTTTCATGTGCATAATTCCATGTGCTTTTATGGGCTTTCAAATTATATTGAAGATGTTAATCCTTGCTACTGGTGAGATATTTGGGATAGGGATCTTTATGACTTCTTTGGAAATGAGACAAAGGTCAAGTGTTTTCCTGCATTCAATACTGGAGACTTGGTTTTCCAAAGTCTAGTCAGGATTCTTCTCTCTAAATGCCTTGATGACAATTAAACTGTGATGGTGATGCACTGTAGCAGATAAGGAAATAGTTCTCTGTCCCCTGCAGATGGAAACCCTCTGGGGAAATACTGCAATCTTAAGAAATGGAGGCCAGCCACACACAAAGGATTTTGAGAGGCTTAGCTGTGAAGAGGAAGATACAGTTAAACAGGAAGAGGCAAGTCACTGGACAACCTTAAGATTCTTTCTTCAGATAGATATTTGAGTTGGATTTTGGCTGCTGTAGTAAACCCCTGGAGCAGAAGATGTTCTACCAAAATACACTTCAATAGGGGTATCATCTTATGTAGGAGATGTCACGGTAATGGTAGAAAGGAAGGACTGCATAGAAGTGGGGAACAGGTTTAGGGCTTTTAGTGTGCCAGGTCTACATTGCAATAAAAGGAATCGGGAAATTAACAACATGTATGATGTACCCACCAACTTCAGGGCACTATGCTATTTATACATTTAGGAATTGGAAAAACAGATAGGATCCAATAGATGTAAGCTTACAAAAGTTACCAACACTTACAAAATTTTCTCATTGGTGGTGCTGCCAGAGGTCCCATTAGCACATAGGGCAACAGCTTTCTAAAATAAGGGATGTGGCATGTAAGAACCATGGCGACAGTCACTAGAAATGGCATATGTGGCTGAGCAATAAAGAAGGATCATGGTGTGTTGTTTTCAAGTCTCCGGGCCTAGAAGCCCCGTATTTTCCTTTACTGCCTTCAGCACCTTGATAAACTTAAAAAAAAAAAAAGTTTATTTATTTTTGAGAGAGAGTGGGGGAGGGGCAGAGAGAGATGGGGGACAGAGGATCTGAAGCGGGCTCCATGCCGACAGCAGAGAGCTCAATGCAAGGCTCAATATCATAAACCGTGAGATCATGACCTGAGCCGCAGTCGGATGCTTAACAGACTGAGCCACCCAGACGTCCTTCAGCACCTTGAGATTTAAAAAATATTCTGGGATCTTCCTTTAAACCAAAATCTGAATATTCATATAGACATCTATTTGGGCTATGAACTCATAAATGAAATAGGATCCTCGCCTTGATGAAACTGCATGGTAGACATCCAAAAAGTATCTGCTCTAGGAAATGATTTGATGATTCAACATGCTGGCACTCTTTCTTCTGAACCAGGACTGTGCCAGCCTTAGTGTTAGGGGCCACTGTTGGAAGGCTTGGCTTTCCACTGAGGTGTGACATGGAGTTGTAATCTGCCCATGTCAGTAAAAGTCCAGCAGCATTTTCTATCCATTTAGAGATCTTAACTTCAATCACTTGGCCAAAACCCAATTTGGGTAATCTACAGACCCAGAATTCCCCAGTAATTTCACTTGGATGAGACACTGCATTTTCTCTTCTCTTTGCTCCCCAAACTTGTGCCACATTACATGGTATTAAACATGTTTCACTGCCAAGCTGGCTGAGGCAGCAGGTAGCATGATAAATGTGCTTTGTACTCATTGACTCCCTTCAGAAGTCAAGTTTATAAACCATTTGTTTATTTGGCAAGAATGTAAAGGGAGTGTCTTTCATTTCATCCTTCCCCATTTTCTACCTTTGAATTTCATTTGTCCTAAAGAATTCCACAGGTAATAAATGGATTTATATAAGAGGCAGTTCATAACAGCATCCTGATTTTTGCAGTTAAAAATTTTTTTATTAGTCTCTATGTTGCTATAACAGAGAAATTAAGATTGGAGCATATAGTTGTGTACATCAGCTATGGTTTGCTTTTTAG
Organism: Acinonyx jubatus; assembly: GCF_027475565.1. Classification (NCBI taxonomy): domain Eukaryota; kingdom Metazoa; phylum Chordata; class Mammalia; order Carnivora; family Felidae; genus Acinonyx; species Acinonyx jubatus. Next base: position 99,128,234 of record NC_069386.1, read on the forward strand.
AGATCTATGTCTAGAGAAAAAACTTTGAAAACCAATAATATTAATCTCTAAAGTACATCCCCTCCCCCCCCAGACCCCGGAGATTTTGGTGCATATATAGACACGTTTGACTTGCTTGCTTTCTTTATGGTCATCATCCTTAGTCCCTAGCACCATCTTGGGTAATGTTGAAGATAGGTTAAACAAGTTTAAGGTCCTATGCTTGCCCCTAAAGCAACTATAAAGCAACTGTAGTCTCACTGAGTAGACTAAACACACATAAAATGGTGACAAAACAGATAGAACATGCTAAAATGCCATAGAGAAAAATGGTATATAAGTCACACTAACTGGATTTGAATCCACACTCTACCACTTATTAGTTGTATAATTCCGGGCAAGTTATTTAACTGCTCTATGCCTCATTTCCCCATCTATAAAATAGGAATAATAACAGTTAACACATCAAAGGGTCTTAGGACAGGATATTAATGACTATTAACTCTTAATAAAAAGATGCATGTAAACAAATTGTGTATTTTTGAAGGGAGAAATTTCTTTGAGTTAGAATACTTAGGGGAGTTTCCATGGAATACTTAATGGGTCAAATTGAATTTGAGCTCTGAATTTCAAAACTAGAAATATTTTTTGTCTGTAGTTGCTGACTCCCTTCTGAATCCAAGTTTATATCTCACTAGCCTACCTGATAAGAATGTATCAATAGTGGGTCTATTATTCCAAAATAAGAATTTTAAAAAAGTATAAAATAACATGTTTATTATAAAACATTTAGAACATACACAAGTACAAAAAAGAAAGTATAGTACTCTTTTATGCTCTGTTGATATTTTTTTTGCATTTCCTTCCTGTCTTTTTTTTTTTTTAATTCATGTATTTTAACCAAAATGTTGTCATGGTACATATGTAGTTTTGTATCCTACGTTTTCATTAAGTCCACCGGATGACATTTTCCATTGTCATCTCATATTTTTCTACATAAGTTTTTGTGAGGTTCTTTGACCTTTTTGCTTTAAGTTTATTTTTATTTATTTTGAGAGAGAGATAGAGAGCAAGCAGGGAAGGGTCAGAGAGAGAGAGAGGGAGACAGAATCCCAAGCAGGCTCTGGCTGTCAGCACAGAGCTCGATGTGGGGCTCAAACCCACAAATGTGAGACCATGACCTAAGCTGAAGTCAAGAGTCAGATGCTTAACCAACTGGGCCACCCAGGGGCTCCCTCCCCACCTTTTTTTTTTAAAGAATAGAACCCTAGAAATGAATATACTGGGTTAAAGACTGTGTTTTAAAAACTGTTGATGTTCATAGTTAAAATTATTTCAGAAAAGTTAAACTAATTTACACTCTCCCAATGTTGAAGAGTTTATATCTCACTGCAAATTCACTATAATTAATATCATTTAAAAATATTTGTCAGCTTAATAGACAAAGCATAATATTTTCCCTTAATTTATAATGATTTGCTCACGAGCACAGTTGACCTTTTCTTCATATGTTTCTTTGTTTTGGATTTCCCCATCTATGATAGTCTGCACCATTCAGTTTTACAGGGATTTTTTTTTTTTTTACGTTTATTCATTTTTGAAAGGCAGAGAGAGACAGAATGTGAAAGGGGGAGAGGCAGAGAGAGAGGGAGACACAGAAACAGAAGCAGGCTCCAGGCTCTGAGCTATCAGCACAGAGCCTGACGCGGGGCTCCAACTCACGGACCAGGAGATCATGACCTGAGCTGAAATTGGCCACTTAACCGACTAAGCCACCCGGATGCCCCAGTTTTGAGGGGATGTTTTTGATATTTGTATCTACATACATGAGCTCTTCATATATAGTAGTGAAAGTAACTCTTGGTCACATTTGAACCAAATGTCTATTTGTTTTTGATGTACACAGATTTTACATTCTTATGAAGTCAGTTTAAGATTTTTTTTTACTTTGTGATTTCTTTCATATTTTTAAATTTATGAACTCTGAAATTATGCTTGTCTTAGTAAAATCTGTATAAGAAATTAAATTTTCACTAAGGAGAGGTAGAAGATGTGAGAAACAAGGCCACCGACCGAAACAAAGGAGGGGCAGGGAGACTCCGAGCACAGTGAAGTGAGGCTTTAAATCAAAGTTTATGCAAGAGCAGTGTCTGATGGACAGGCACACTCCGGCGGATACAGCAGGCAATTTATCTCCCACCACGTCTCCTTCTCCTGGTTCCTCATTGGCTGAGTACTACAGAGGTTACAGCTTTTCCCAGACATCGCTGATGCCCATGTAAGGCAAAAAGTAGTCTGATTGGAGCAAACATACATTCCCTGAGGTGATGCGGCAATGTTCAGTCCCTCCTCCCTTTATTTTTTGACCCATGCTCATTGCAAAGCCCCCAAGCTAACCCCATGAAAATAAGCCCAGGAAAGGGAGAAGGGAAGAAGAAGAACCAGGGAGTGAAGTGTCCAAAGGTTTGGGACTCCATTGTGGCCACTGGGGTCGAGGGGAGCTACATATTTCCAGTAGGTTGTAAACCTACTGTTAACTGGAAAGCACAGCTTTTATTTAGTATTTCTGAAAATGAATCATCTCCCTTACTTCTCACAGAAGAGATACTTCTTTCTCATTCTGATTCCTTTTCTCCTGCTTTCTCTCCTCCTCCTTCTTCAAAAGAATCTGTCAATCAAAGACAATTCATGGTTAATTTTGGAAAAATACATATTTTTTTGGTCAATTTTAAGGCTTCTACTTTTGGTTCACACCAGTTTTTTGTAGAGCCTTTAGTAGTCAAATAGTTAAGTAGAAAATATTTTCCCACCAGCTGGAAATAAATTATGGGACATTGTTTGACAAAGATTCAAACTTTAGAATAGCAATTAAAAAAAAAAGCACATTTTGCTCTTGACTCAGTTTGCTCATGACTTAGTGGAATCCAATCCTCTTTGTTGAGTTTGTTCTTGTTGCTGTTGGTTAACCCCAGCTCAGGGGATAAATCTAAAATGCACACTGTCTCATCATTTGTTTTCCTGGGGGAAACTGATCTCTGCCCTCTACCTTGCTTCTCAGCAGGTCTGCTATACGTGGGGAAGAGTCGGAAGTTTTTACAATCATATCTCACAGGAGGTTTGATGTAAAGGAGATTAAATCTTAGTATTGTTTCCCAAATTATTTTAAATGTCTGTTTAAAAGGCTTTTAAGGTTTTGTTTTTTTTTTCTTTGAACGGAAGTATTAACTAGAACTGCCAGGGGCAGTTAGTTTGAGAAAAGCAATACTGTGCATCTTAAATTGGGTAGAAATTTTTATGACTCAAATTCTTCATTTATTATACCCAGATGGTGGGAACATGCTGCTGTCTCCGATGCCCTGGTGGAAATGAACCATCAAGGGCTAAGTGGGAAGCTTCACTGAGAAGTTTGAACATGGTGCCAGCATTGCCTTTTGTTCAACATCTTGACTGGTGCTTCATACTGGAGCACCTTTAATTTAAATCCATTTCATTGAATTCCCTGAGATTTAAAGCTCTTCCTGAAAATTGCAGTTGCCTATATGTACATTGGCTAAGAAATTAACTGAAGGTGTTGCTTTACCAAAGTACCCACCTGAAATTTGCAAATATGAAGCAATCAGTTGTTCACTCAACAAATTATTTGTTCATTACCCACAGAGTATGAGATATCCTAATGGAGTTAGGAAAAGAAGTTGCTGGAAAAAAATTACATATGAAAACTGAAGAAACTATTTAAAAGTACTATTTATAAGCCATATCTTAATGGAAAATTCTTTTGTTCTGAGAAAGCCTTTATTGAAAAATTAAATATACTGGTGTAATGTGGCACTGATATTAGCTTAACATATATAGCACCTCATAAAGTCTGTTTACATATGATATCTCATTTAATTTATACAACTTTTTTTGTGGTAGTTAGGGAAGACATTACCATCTTGTTTTTACACACCAATGAGTTGATAGCTGAAGTTACAGGGTGAGTAAGAAATGGAGCCAAGAATCAAAAGTAGGTCTTCTGAGTCTTAGGCTGGTCTCATTCCTTCCCTGTTATAATGCTAAGGGAGAAGAAGATAAGAAATAGCAACATTTGCATTGTAAGACATCTTAAAGGTTAGTGCAGCATTTTAGTGGTAATCCGCTGTCACAGTTTTCCCTTTTAAAAATGAATGTAAATTAGGGTATTGCTAGGATTTTATCTCTTAGAATAAATGGACTCGTAGCTAAGGTTTAACTATAGTAAGACTGCAGAAAATTTTCATAATATTTTAAGTTCGAACATGGAACATTGATTATTGCATTTTTTTAGGAAGGAGAAACCGCAGGTTTTGTTTTATCTAAGCATTACATCAGGATTTCCTTTTCTTCTTCTTCTTCTTCTTCTTCTTCTTCTTCTTCTTCTTCTACTTCTTCTTCTAATTTTTCTTCTCCTCCTTCTCCTTCTCCTTCTCCTTCTCCTTCTCCTTCTCCTTCTCCTTCTCCTTCTCCTTCTCCTTCTCCTTCTCCTTCATTTGATAGTATAGTTGATTGGGACATGCAAGCTGAATTGGCAAATAATTGTAGCCACAATCACCTAATTCTGCTGCTCCTTAGGTGGAAGGATTTCCTCTCTGAGGGTAGTGTGGGTAGATGATGACAGGCTGGGTTGTATGCTGCTGAAACCACTGTTGTATGTTGGAAGAATGAGCAACAGATAGAGAATTTTCATTGTTTTGGCTCAGTATGGATTTCTGCTAAACCCAAAGCTTGAGAAAAATTTTTGTCCTGGTACCCTTGCTCAGTAGAAAACAGATGTGAAGAGGACCACCATAATTTATACTCGGAATGCAGTGCAGACCAGGGACATAATTGTTTGAAGGTCAGAAAACCAAGGCACTAGAATATAACCAGTTAAATTCAACAAATGTTTATCAAGTGCCTCCTCTGGGTCAGGCACAGTTCAGAGAACCTAGACCTATGATAGAAAAAGCAAGTGAAATATAGCTTCTGCAGTTATGGAACTATAGGCCAGGGGATTACTGATATTAAACATGTGATTAATTACAAGGATGATGAACGTTATGAATAAAAAAGGATGGGGGACTATAGGGCATGAAGAGTCAGGGGATTTAGTCTAGGGTAGTGATTGAGGGAAGGCTTCAATCTTTTAACCTTTCAAAACTTCTTAGAAAAATAAAGCAGAAGAATTTAGAAAAATCACAAAACCAAGTTAATTTTGTGTCCAACTTGACTGGGCCATGGGGTGCCCATTATTGATCAACATTATTCTGGGTATGCCTGTGAGGATGTTTCTAGATAAGATTAACACAAGACTGAGTAAAGGAGATTTTCTTCCCTAATGTAGATGGCCTTCATCCAATCAGTTGTAATTTGGTCATACCTTAGAATTAATACAATTTATCAAAGGCATGAAGTTACTTAACATTAAGCTAATAATTTATTAAAAACTTAAAACAATTACTGAATTTTAACAATATTAATTTCATGTTGCCACTCAGCTGATAGAAGAATCTACCAACCATATATATATTTATAGGTGACTATACACCTACGTATATATATGAATCTATCAACTATACATTATCATAGTGATGTCAAGACCTGTATATCACAGAAAGGATGAATCCTGAAGATAAATACAGTTGTCCAGGAAGAGTGTGAGTTATCAATCAACCAGTAAACACTAGTAAATATAATTTCATGGTATTGGGAGTAGCAAATATGTGGTGAATACAAAAGAAATAGAAAATGTAGCATTTTTTCACATAGAGCTTACAATCTAATCCTAAACCAGATCCAAGTACCTTGACTACACCACAAAAGGACTTTGAGACAAGTAGAAATTTCAGCTCTGCAAGCTGAAACTCACCTGGGAAGGGATGTGGGGCAGGAGTGCAAAGAGGTAGGTGGGGTTAATTCATTCAAGACATTTTTATTAAGAAAAACCAGACTGAGTCATTCCTGCTACAATAGGAATTCAGTAGTGAGAAAGAGACACAGTCCCTCTTAGAGTTTAGGCATATGACACAACTAGGAGGTAGTAGACAAATAGTCATTCCCCAAATTATTCTATGGTGCTTTTACTAAGTGTCACAAAGAAGTTGGGTGCTGTGAGAGTACATGAGGAAGGTAGGAAAGGCTTTTCACAGAAGTGATGTTTCAGATTTGACAAGAAGAAAGACCAAGGGCTGATATGATTAAGGGAGAAGAGGAGAGCCCTGTTATCAGCAGAGAGAAGACCCCCATGTGGAAAGGAGATCAACAACTTTGGAAAATTGAAAGGGTGGTATGTATGGTGAGCTAGAGAAAATGAAACAGAATATGCTAGATTATGTGGGCCATGTAGGATTCTAAAAACATTAGAAGGACACAACAAGCCTTCAGACAGAAGGATGAGGTGATCAGATGTCCATGTTAAGAAGACAGTTCTATCGTGTGGAGAATGGACTGTAGGAGATGAAGAGTGGAAACAAATGAAAACCATTACAGTAGGGGTAGGCCTCAGGTAATGGTGGATTAGCCTGGAGTGTTAGTGATGTACATGAAGAGAAGAGGGTGGGTAAATACATTTGTTGTTGAGGTAGAATCAATAGAGTGATTAGATGCAGGGGACTATGGTAAGGGACAAACCAAGTGACTCCAGAGTTTGGGCTTGAGTGTTTGGGAAGATGGTAGAATCATTTGTTAATCTGTGGAGGAAAATAGAGGGATTAATTTTGAAGTCAGGATATGAGTTAAAGCAAGGATATTTCTTTTTTTTTTAAGTTTATTTATTTATTTTGAGAGAGAGAGAGAGCACGTACACTCATGCACATGTGTGCAAGTGGAGGAGGGGGAGACAGAGAGGGACAGAGAAACACAAGCAGACTCCACACTGTCAGCATAGAGTCTGACACAGAGCTTGATCTCATGAACTTTGTGATCATGACCTGAGCCAAAATCAAGAGTTGGATGCTCATCTGACTGAGCCAACCTGATGCCCCACCAAGGATGTTTCTTGAAGGGGATGGGAAGTGAGAAAGTACTCCATAAATACCAGAAAGAAATGCTATCAATGCATGGAGGCAGAAAGAAGGCTATTGATAAATGTGTCTGCTTACAGAGGAGTGAATAGAAAGGAAGAATATGTTGTAATGAAGGAAAGGGAAAGACAACCTCAAAGGAAAGGCAAATATATTTGAATTCAACCTGTTGAGCCTACAAAGAAATGGTACTAAAGACCACTGCTTAAAGGTTAAAGATTATCCCAATGTCTGGGGCACCTGGCTGGCTCAGAGGGGGGAACATGCAATTCTTGATATCAGGGTTGTGTGTTCAAGTGCCACGTTGAGTGTAGAGATTACTTAAAAATAAAAATAAAAATAAAATTTAAAAAAAGATTACCCCAATGTCTTTGCGCAGGATAAATCATGTGGGCAGACAGGAAGAAGTCACCTTTATTTAACTTGACACCTTGAGGAGACCCAATAGTGACATAATACTTTTCTTAGATATTCAGTCCTATGCAAATATTAGGATGGCAAAAGGGGTTGTAAATAGTGGAGAGAACTCCAGATATCAGAAATCCTATACGAGCTGATTCAAAAACAAGAACAAGAGCAATAGTAAAGGCAACAAATACAACTGCTATTCATGGTGCATTTAGTATGTGCTCACTAAACGCTACCATGTTTCATCTCATTTTACTAGTGTAATCACTTTACAATATATTTTTAAGTCTCCATTTGCAGTTAGAAGATAGAGCTCAGAGATATAGTTAACTTCCCAAGCATTAAGCAACAAAGAAGTGGTAGAGGCAAGATACAGGTTTAGATTTGATTAACTCTAAAATCCTTGTGCTTTACCCCAAATCATTCCAAATAATTTCTGCCCTCAAGAAACATCAGGAGGACCGTGGTTTGTATTGATTCAGGAGGAATCCGGAAATGGCTTTGAGTGCCCTATATACACCAACCTTCTAGACCTTTCTGGGGTCCCACGGCAGTGGAAATAATTGCTTAGGGATAAAGGGTACCTGAGAGGGCTGGACATACAAATAGGGAAAGACCTGAAGCCTCTCCATTTCTTCACCCCAATACTGCCAGTTATCTGGATTTAAACTCTATGCATTGATTGCTGTTTGGGTTTCATTTTCTGAATCTCTAGGGTAAGAAATAGTCTGTGTCCAGACAGCACTCGCTCATCACCCCACATGCCTTTCAAGAAGTGATTGCGCTGGGATTTGAACCCAAGTCTAGTTAAATTCTAAATAGATGCGCTTCATCACACAACACACAGGCATTTGTGAGACTGGGGGAAGATAAAGAAGAAAGACCAGGACTGCAGAGGAGCCTTTTAGCTTGAACAGGAGATAATGGCCACCATGGAGGGTTGTGACTAGGAGCTAGACAGTCTAGAATTTAAACTGTACTCCGCTGGCCACAGATAGTAAATGACCTCAGCTCCTTCCTTCTTTATGGAAATCCAGCTTATGGTATATGTCACAGGAATGTCAAGAATGAGTTTTGTGGTCTCAGTGATTTCATTGTTAAAAGCCATGCACCAAAGTATAGGATAGTAATTATAGGAGAGGCAACGGATTTTACCAAGTTTAATTCAATTGAGCATTGTGTCTTAACAAATCCTGAGTTCCAAACCAATTCCACTCATTGGGGATTCAAGTTCACATGTCTTTGCACCACACAGCTTCCTGCCACTACGGAAAAAGGGCTTTAGAAGACTTACAAGGCTTCATAGACGTCAAATAAGTCTTATGAAACAACATGTTCACGTGTTAAGTGTAAATGAGTCAGAAACATAAGGATTAAATTTCCCTTAAAATACACAGGGGTTTGAAAATGAAGGGAAAAATGCTGAGGGCAAAACGTGTTTTGGATTTTGGCAAACCGAAAACATTTGAAAAAAATGGTTTGATGTTTGATGAACCCTAAATACAGCAGAGTTTGCTCATCTCTCATTATGATGAAGACCAATAGACCATTTTTGTGTGAAAACAAAATCCCACTGGAACTGCCTGTGGACCCCTCACTACTGTAGAATTTGACTGATTTTTTTTATTTCATTAATTCACCAACTTCCTTACTCACATGGTGGTTGGTGGTCTCTCCCACACAAGTTCTCAGCAAAAACATAATAAGAAAATACTGGAGAAGATGTCTGGGATTACTAAGACTTCATTTGTCTTATAAAATGTACTTCAGGGCATAACCACTGTACAATAAAACATTAACATAAATCATTCAAATAGAACCATTCCTTGTCAAGATAAATAAGAGGAGTGTGTTTCATGTGGCACTGTCCTCATTTCTTTAAATTGGTTTGTTCACTTGCTAATTTGCAACACCGGGCAATCAGACATCCTGTGGTATGAATTATGGTGCTGAGATTTCTCCATTCATAGATTTCCCATCACTACCTCTGATTTTCATTGAAGTTTCTAAAGTGGTCGTAAAGATGGGAACAGGGTCTGGTGGATGCTTTAGGAGCCATAGAAATAGTAGGAGGTGAAAACAGATGGCAATACTTTTTCTTCCTCAAGTACTTTCTGAGGGCCCATGGGAGGTCAGATTTGCAGATGGCATTTTTGTTCCTTTTGTGTTAGATCTCTCATGCAAACAGTGGCTCCCTCGTTAAAATTATTCTGTCTGATTTATTTGGGTTGGCCTTTGATTTGAGCTGAAATTACTTTATCTTTGCAATGCTCCGGTAGTCAGATTCGTGTGACAAGCCATTCACTTTTTGAAAGACTTTCATAATGTGTATGAAGAAATGTTTCAGAGACAGCTATAAAAATAGCAACAAGAAGTTCCATGGATTGAGTAAGTGCTATGTGTCAGCCCTTGTGCTAAACTCACTGCACACACCACACTGTTGAAAATTCTCTGAAGGAAACATGATTATCTCCTTCTTATAAATGAGGAAATAGAGGTTCAGTGAATTACATCACGGTGGTAGAGTTGGTATTTCAAACATTTATTTGAATGGTTATTAAACAACTGATTTATGTCAGACATTATTCTAGGTGTTAAGAATATAATGATGAATAAGATATATCCCCTGCCCTCACAGAGTTTACATTCTAGATGGAAGAAGACCTTTCCGATCGGAGAACTTCATTCTTGGCCACTGTCCATTCTTCATGGTTTTTAAGTATAACGAGACAGGAATAAAGACTTTATATTGATTTATCTTGGATTTGCTTCATCTGAGAGTGTTTGGTTACAGGAACAAGGTTGTTGGTGGATTATCATTGTTCAGATAGAGAAGAGTTGCCAAAGCAGAAAAGAAAACCCCTTTTTCCAAGAAGTTACACTTTCCCATTTTGCAAATTAGAGTACTTTAAACTTAAAACCATTAGTAAATACACAATATGGACTTGGACCTTGAAATTTTAAGAACTATAGGTCTGGAGGATGGTCTCTCCTGCCTTACATGTTCAGTTGAAGAAGAGCTATGCTTTATATCTCTATTAGCAAGTACTTGCTGCCATCCTTGTGATTTTCCTGACTTATTTGAGGTTTTATTGATTTGAGGGTAAATTGTCAATGAAAAAAACCAATTTAACCCAGAAAGCTTTGGGTTGAAAACTTGAGTTTCTTGCTTTCAATTTTCCAGGGTATAAGACTTCTGGCATGAAAAAGGATCTAGTTCAAACTTTTCACTTTATAGGAACTGAGAAACTAAAGTTAGAAATCTGAAATATAAACAGTCCTCATGAAGGCAGGCCTGGTGTAAATCTCATATAAAAGAAGTAATACTGATCTTTGTTAGATTAAGTTTTACTTGATTACTCACATGTCCTTTGGGGTCACTCTTTCCCTTAAGATTTAGATGATATTATTTAGAAATTCCATTGCAATGTTTGTAGGAAGTCAAGTATGTTTCCAAAATTTTCTGCAAATTTCCAAGGTCTCACATTCCCATGCCCACCTCTGGCTCCATGCTCTGGCTGCTCCCATGATGGTTGTGTTTGTAGATGGATCATCTGTCACATTCCATGATGTGTTGACCTACACTTGGAACTCAGAGCTTTTATTGAATTTCACCCTCTCACATATGCAGAGGAAGACCCAAGCAAACAAAAAAAACCACTTATACGAAGTCTTTATGTATTTATCAGACTTCATTGAGGTTTGGGTAAGATAAAGAGGATTTAATATTGCACCATCTTAACACTGAACATTGGGTATCCTTAATCTTAAAATTATCCTTGTCCCTTTCAGCGAGTAAGGCTCAGTCTCCAGCAATGTCACTCCAATAGCTCTTTTTTTCTCTTCTTGCTCCTGATTCCTTTTCTACTTCTCCTTCCTCTCCAGAACTGAGGCCAGGTTCTTCTATGTTCTATGTTATTTTAAAATGAGCTATAATTCACATACCATCAAATTCACTATTTTAAAATGAACAATTCCGTGGGTTTTTTAAGCATATTCACAAAGTCATACAATAATCATCCCTGCCTAATTTCAGAAGACTTTCATAACGTCAAAGGAAGCCTCATATCTGTTAGTAATTCTCATTCCTCTGCCCCAAACCCCTGGCCCTGGCAACCATCAATCTACTTTCTGTCCTTATGGATTACCTATTCTGGGCACTTCACGTAAATGGAATCATATAATATATGATCATTTGGATCTCACTTCTTTTACTTAGCACAATGTTTTCAAGGGTCTTCCATGCTATAATATATATCTGTATTTCTTTCCTTTTAATGACTGAATAATATTCAATTGTATGGATAGACATTATCTGTATACCCATTCACCAGTTGACAAATATTAGGTTTGTTTCTAGTGTTTGGCTATTGTGAATAATGCTGCTGTGAACATTTGTGCAAAGGTTTTTGTATGAACATATATTTTCACTTCTCTTGGGTATATAACTAAAAGTGGAATTGCTGGGTTAAATGGCAAGTCTATGTTTAATTTTTGAGAAATTCCTGAACTGTTTTCCAAAGTGGCTATACCATTTTACATTCCCGTTGTCAATGTAGGAAAGTTCCAAGCTTTCCACGTTATTGCCACACATTATTTTTATTATTTCAGTCATCCTAGTACATGTGAAGTGGTATCTCATTATGGATTTGATTTCCATTTCCCTAATGACTGGCCATGTAGAGTATGTTTTCAGGTGCTTATTGGCATTTGTGTGTCTTCTTTGAAGAATGTCTATTCGAATCCTTTGCCCATTTAAAAAATTGTGTTGTCTCTTTGCCGTCCAATTGTAACAGTGCTTATGTTAGACCTTTATCAGAAACATGATTTACAAATATTTTCTTCTGTTTTATGGGTTGTCATTTTACCTGCATGGTAGTATTGTTTGAAGCCCAAAAGTTTTTCATTTTGGTAAAGCCCAATTTATTTAGTTTATCTTAGATTGCTTTGCTTTTGGTGTCACACCTAAGAAACCATTGCCTAATTCAAGTTTCTGAAGATTTATGCTTATGTTTTCTTCTAAGAATTTACAGTTTGGGCTCTTTTATTTAAGTCTTTGATCTATTTTGAGTTAACTTTTGTATATAGTGTGAGATGGATATTCAGTTGTCCCAGCACTATTTGTTGGAAAAAAATATGCTTTCCCTATTTATTGTCTTGGCACATTTGGGCTTACCTCTATGTTTTTAAGTAGAGTAATTCTGTGATTTCCAACCCTTACCTCCAAATTTAGCTCTGGATGTTCCTTTGAACGTTCAAGGATCTAACTGAAGTGTGAGTATATTGCTCCCAAGTGTCCCTCTGATTAAGTCTTAGATGAGAATTAATTTCTAACATAGCGGAAACGGGGAGCGAAGAGGAAGGATGATGGCTTGTCCTTTTGATCATACGGGAATTAATAATGTTGTATAGTAGCCAAGAGGATGATCAGATAGTCACACTAGCTGTGTGATTTGGGGCAATAACTTAACTGCTTTGAGCCTCAGTTTTACTTTCTGTAGTATATATCTTATAGCAGTATTTCTATCTGGGAAGCCCTTCTCAGAATATTCCAGGGAATGTATGTTTTTCTGAATCTTGCAACTCATGAAAAATCATTGAGAAATCAGGAAAACAGTACAAACTATTATAATTTTCTTATGAGAATTAAGGCTTAATAATCAATATATAAATGTTCTTTGCTTTAAGACAGTCACTGATGTCACATTGAAAGTAAGAGCAGGACTTCTATCTATCAGAGTGAAAGTCAAGGCAGACATTTCCAGAACTGGGCCAGGACCAGGTAGGAGAAAAACAGCCACAATTGAATCCTGCTCAGTCTAATACAGTATATGTGGTTATTGAGTACTTGAACTGAGACTAGTCTGAATTGAGATGTGCTAGAAGTATAAAACACATATCTGATCTTAAAGGTTTAGTATGGAAAAAAGAATATAAAATATCTCAATAATTCTTACTTGTTACATATTGAAATGATAATATTTTTAACATATTGGGTTAAATATATTACTAAAATTAATTAGGCCTGGGTTTTTTTTTTCCCCCATTTGTAATGTGGCTTCTCAAAAAATCAAATTACATAGGTGGTCAGCATATGTAGTTTGTGGCTATTGTCATGTGTAATAGGCAAATTTCTAATATGGTCCCCAAGTTTCCAGGTCTCTGGTGTATACACACTTTCTCCCAGTGATTCAATCAAACACTAATCTAGGTGCTATTGTGAAGGGATTTTGGAGATGTAATTAAGGCCTTAAATGTGTTGACTTTAAGATAGGGAGATTATCCAAGTGGATCTTACCTAATCACATGAGTGCTTTAAAAGCAGAGAGTTTTCTCTGGCTGGCCACAGAAGAAGAAAGCAAAGAGAGCACTCCAATTGGCCTGGAATAAAGAAAAACATCCAGGTTGTGAATTGCCTATGGGGACCACAGGCAAGGAACTGTGGGTGGTCTCTAGTAGCTGAGAGTGGTCCCTAGCTGACAGCCAGAAGGAAAAAAGGGACCTCAGTCCTAAAACCATAAGGAAATAAATTGTTTTAACAACGAGTGAGCTTCAAGAGGACCCTGGGCCCCCTGATAAGAACTGTGGCCTCAGCTTACACTTCGATTTCAGCCCTTACAGGCCTAACCTACAAAAATTATGAGATAAATTTGTGTTGTTTTAAGCTGTTAAATTGGTGGTAATTTGTTACAGAGCAGTAGAAATCATGGGGCTCCTGAGTGACTCAGTCAGTTGAGTGTCTGACTTTGGCTCAGGCCGTGATCTCACAGTTGGTGAGTTTAAGCCTCACGGCAGGCTCTGTGCTGACAGCTCAGAGCCTGGAGTCTGCTTCAGCTTCTGTGTCTCCCTCTCTCTCTGCCCCTCCCCGGCTTGTGCTCTGTCTCCCTCTTTCTCTCTAAAAAATAAATAAACATTAAAAAAGAAAGAAAGAAAGAAATCTAATGAACCATATTCTAAGGCTTGTTTGTGGTCTTCTGACTAATAGTGGGTTATTCTTACAAATAAAATAAATACCAATAAATTTGTATGTATACTATACTTCATATAAATTCTATGAGTTGTATTTTAAGAAAGAATGTATTTAGAAGCAAACCAAGTCCTTAAATTGGCTAGTTTGACATATAATTCTGTGTAGTGCTGTTAATCTTGCTAGAATATCTGAAGGTTAGGTTTTTCCAGCATTATACAATTATTTTTGCTGGCATTTTCCAATGTCTGAATATTCACTATAGGGTATAATTCTTTATAAATCTGACCAAAATACTAAGACAGAACAAAATAAAATAAAAATCACAACTAAAAACTTTCCCTTGGTAAATACCACTAAAATGCAGAATAATTTAGGATTTCGGGAACTCACAAAAATTCCTGGGAATTCTGATTTCTTGTTTCCTAAAGGTTATTATCTATTGGGAATTTGGAAACACTGTTTAGTGTTGCTATAAGGATTAAATGAATTAATGAATGTAAAAGGCTTAGGCCAGAGCCTGGAGAGTGTTAAGTGCCTAACACATGGTATTCATTATTAGTCTCTAGTCTCAGACACATAAATAACAGGAACATCAAATTGACTATGAGCATTTATGGATGCAGCTGATTGAATTTATATAACATAGAAGAAAGTAAGGGAATTTTAAGCAATTGTTTAAAAAGAAATCCAAAGGGATTAGTCTTAAAGGTGCATCAGCAACCTGAAGTTTTTTTTATTTGAGGGGTATTTTGATATATTAAAGAATTTATTGAAAAAAATCATCACGATGAGTATTAAAGGCACTTGTGGGAGATCAAAGAAAGATGAGAAAATAAGAAAGCAAATGATTACCTTTCCCTCAAAGCCCATGTCTATTTTCTCACATTATAAAGAAGTGTGAATTGAATTTCAACAGTTTGATCTGATTTGATTTGCTTATGGCTAGCAAAAAAAGTGCTTTGCATTATCTAACAAAACAGTCTTTATTTTTTATTTTTTGAATCTGAGTATAGTTGACACACAATGTTACATTCATTTCAGGTATACAATTTAGTGATTTGACAAGTTTATGCATTATGCTATGATCACCACAAGCAGCTGCCATCTGTATCATTACATCACTTTTGGAATATCATTGACTATATTCCTTATGGTCTCCTTTTTATTCCCATGATTTACTCATTCTGTAACTGGAAGCCTGAATCTCCCACTCGCCTTAACCCATTTTGCCCAACTCCCTCCCCTCTTCCCCTCTGGCAATCATTGGTTTGCCCTCTGTACTTACAGCTCTGATTCTGCTCTTTGTCTGTTTATTCTTTTTTGTTTAATTCCATTTAAGAGTGTAATCTTATGGTATTTGTCTTTCGTTGTCTGACTTATTTCACTTAACATTATATCCTCTCGGTCCACCCATGTTGTCTCAAATGGCATAGTCTCATCCTCCTTTTTGACCATGTAATATTCCATTGTATTTATATACACATTTTCCTTGTCTGTTCATCTACTGATGGACACTTAACGTTGCTTCCGTGTTTTGGTTCTTGTAAATGATGCTGCAGTAAACCTAGGGGTGCATATATCTTTTTGAGCTAGTGTTTTTGGGTTTTTTGGGTAAATATCCAATGGTAGAATTACTGGATCATATTGTAATTCTATTTTTAATTTTTTCTGGAACCTCCATACTGTTTTCCAAAGTGGCTGCACCAATTTACATTCCTACCTACAAGCGCATGCTTTGTCTCCACATCCTCACTAACATTTGTAGTTTCTTCTTGATTTTAGCCATTCTGATAAATGAGGCCTGATATCTCATTGTGGTTTTGATATATATCCCAGATGGTAAGTGATGTTGAGCATATTATCATGTTTCTGTTGGCCAACTGTATGTCTTCCTTGGAAAAATGTCTATTCAGTTCCTCTGCCCATTTTTAAATCAGAATGTTTGTTTTTTTGGTGTTCAGTTGTGTAAGCTGTTTATATATTTTTTGATATTAACCCTTTATTGGGTATATCATTTGTAAATAGCTACTATTCAGTAGGTTGTCTTTTTCTTTTATTGATGGTTTTCTAATTGTGCAAAGGCTTTTTTTTCTTTTTGTGAGCTCTGTGCCCAATGTGGGGCTCGAAACTCATGACCCCAAGATCAAGAGTCACATGTTCTGCCAGCTGAGCCAGCCAGGCACCCCTGTGCAAAGCTTTTTATTTTGATGTAGGCAGTCCCAATAGTTTATTTTTGCTCTTGTCTCCGTTGCCTTAAAAGATGTATCTAGATAAATGTTACTATGGCTGATATCAGAGGAATTACTGCCTGTGCTCTCTTCTAGGATTTTTAAAAATTTTAATGTTTATTTTTGAGAGAGAGAGAGAGAGAGAGACAGAATGTGAGTGGGGGAGGGGCAGAGAAAGAGGGAGACACAGAATCCTAAGCAGATTCCAGGTTCTGAGCTGTCAGCACAGAGCCTGACACGGGGCTTGAACTCACAAATTGTGAGATCATGACCTGAGCTGAAGTCAGATGCTTAACCAACTGAACCACCCAGGCACCCCTTTCTTCTAGCATTTTTATGGTTTGGGATCTCATGTTTAGGTCTTTAATCCATTTTGAATTTATTTTTTTGTATAGTGTTGGAAAGCAGTCCAGTTTCATTCTTTTACATGTAGCTATCCAGTTTTCCCAACATCATTTATTGAAAATATGTCTTTTCCCCATTGTACATTCTGGCCTCCTTTGTCACAGATCAATTGGCCATATATATGTGGGTTTATTTCTGGGGTCTCTATTCTGTTCTATTGGTCTATGGGTCTATTTTTGTGCCAGTGCCATATTGTTTTATTTATTATAGATTTATAGATCTTGAAATCTGGAATTCTGATACCTCCAGCTTTGTTCTTTTTCGGGACTGAGTTGGCTGTTTGGAGTCTCTTGTGGTTCCATATAAATTTTAGGATTATTTGTTCTAGTTTTGTGAAAAATGCTATTGGTATTTTGATAGGAATTGCATTGAATCTGTAGATTGCTTTGGGTAATATGGACATTTTGACAATATCAATTCTTCCAATTCATGAGCATAGAATATCTTTCTATGTTTGCATGATCTTCAGTTTCATTCATCAATGTATTATAGTTTTCAGAGTGTAGGGCTTTTGCTTCTTGGTTAAATTTATTCCTAGGTATTTTATTCTTTTTGTTGCAATTGTAAATAGTGTTGTTTTTTATTTTTTTAAGTTTATTTATTTGTTTTGAGAGAGAGAGAGTGCGAGTGAGTGGGAGAAGGACAGAGAGGGAGGGAGAAAGAGAATCCCAAACAGGCTCCAAACTGGCATCACAGAGCCTGATGCAGGGCTTGAGCTCACAACCATGAGCCAAAAGCAAGAGTCAGACATTTAACCAACTAAGCCACCCAGGCACCCCAGTAAATGGTGTTTTTTATAAACATTTTTTTAATGTTTATTTATTTTTGAGAGAGAGACAGAATGTGAGCAGAGTGAGGGGCAGAGAGAGAGGCAGACACAGAGTCGGAAGGAGGCTCCAGGCTCTGAGCTGTCAGCCCAGAGCCCGATGCGGGGCTTGAACTCATTAGCTGTGAGATCATGACCTGAGCTGAAGTCAGATGCTTAACTTACTGAACCACCCAGGGGCCCCTAGATGGTGTTTTTTAAATTTCTCTTTCTGTGACTTCATTGTTAGTGCATAGAAATGCTACTGATTTCTGGGTATTAATTTTGTATCCTGCCACTTTACTGACTTTGTTTCTTACTTCTAGTAGTTTTTTGGTGGAATCTTTAGGACATTCTATGTGTAGTGTCATGCTGTCTGGAAACAGTGACAGTTTAACTTATTCTTTACCAATATGGATGCTTCTCATTTCTTTTTTTCTTGTTAGATTGCAGTGGACTTCTAGTAGTATGTTGAATAAAAATGGTAAGAGTAGATATCCTTGTCTTATTCCTGACTTCAGAGAAAGCTTTCAGTTTTTCACCATTAAGAATAGTGTTAGCTGTGGGTTTTTCATACATGATCTTTATTACATCAAGGTATGTTCCCTCTAGTCCCATTTTGTTGAGGGTTTTTATCATGAATGGGTGTTGAATCTTGTCAAATGTATTTTCTGCATCTGTTGAGATGATCATATGATTTTTGTCCTTCGTTTTATTGATGTGTATGATGTTGATTGATTTGCAAATATTGAACTATCCTTGCATCCCAGGAATGAATCTCACTTGATCATGGTATATTTCTGTGTGTCCATTTTTATTTCTCTTCTCTAGTTTCTGATTTTATTTATTTGGGTCCTTTCTCTATTTTTCTTGATGAGTCTGGCTAGGAGTTTGTCAATTTTGTTTGTCTTGGTTTCATTGATTTTTTTTTTTTTAGTCTCTTTCATTTATTTCTGCTCCAAACTTTATTATTTCCTTTCTAGTCACCTTGGGTTTTGTTTGTTCTTCTTTTTGTAGTTACTTTAGGCATAAAGTTAAGTTTTTTGTTTAAGATTTTTCTTATTTCTTGAGGTAGGCCTGTATTGCTATAAACTCCCTCCTAGAACTGCATTCACTGTGTCCCTGAGAGTTTGAACCATTTTGTTTTCATTTTCATTTGTCTCCGTGTATTTTTTTATTTCTTCTTTGATTGATTCATTGATCTTTGTTTTTCTAATATTGTGTTGTTTAGTCTCCACCTGTTTGTGTTTTTTCCTAGTTTTTTTTTTTTTTCTTTTGATTTATTTCTAGTTTTATACCATTGTGGTCAGAAAAGATGCATGGTATGATTTCAATCTTCTTCACTTAATGAGTCTTGCTTTATGGTCTAATATGTGATCTGTTCTGGAGAATGTTATATGCACACTTGAAAAGAATGTATATTCTATTGTTTTTGGATGGAATGTTTTGTATATATCTGTTACGTCCATCTGGTCCAGTGTGCCATTCAAAGCCACTGTTTGCTTATTGATTTTCTGTCTGGATGATCTATCCACTGATGTAAGTGGACTGTTAACATCTCTTACTATTATTGTATTACCATCAATTTCTCTATTTATGTCCATTAATATTTGCTTTATGTATATAGATGCTCCAGTGTTGGATGCATAGGTGCATAGATATTTATAACTGTTATATCCTTTTGTTGTATTGATTCCTTTATCATTATATAATGCTCTTCTTTGTCTCTTGTTATAATTTTTGTTTTGAAGTCTATTTTGTCTGATATAAATATTGCTTACCTGGCTTTTTTTTTTCACTTCCATTTGCACAGTGAATGTTTTTCCATCCTTGCACTTTCAGTCTGTATGCATCTTTAGGTCTGAGGTGAATCTTTTGTAGGCAGCACATGGATGGGTCTTGTTTTTGTTATTCATTCTTCTACTCTGTGTCTTCTAATTGGAGCAGTTAGGCCATTTTCACACAAAATAATTATTGATAGGTATGTACTTATTGGCATTAAAAAATTTGTTTTCTGATTGTTTTTGTAGTTCTTCTTAGTTCCTTTCTTTTTCTGCTGCTCTCTTTCTTTGGATCAATGAATATCTATAGTGTTTTGTTTGGTTTTCTTTCTCTTTATTTTCTGTGTATCTATCATGGGTTTTCGGTTTCTCTTTACCATGAGATTCATGTATAACATCCTAAGTAATTAGTAGTCCATATTTAGTTTGATGTCATTAAAGTTCGAACACATTCTTAAAAAAAAAAAAACAGAAAAAGAAAAATCTTTTTCTTTTCCTTTTTCTCTTCCCTTTTTACTCCCTTCTCCATGCTTTAGTATGTTGTCATATTTTACATTTTTTATTCATATTTTTCTATGTCTAATTATGACTAATTTCCATTTCTCTTCTGCTTAAAGAAGTCCTTTCTCTTAAGTCTGGTTTAGTGGTGATAAATTCCTTTACCTTTTGTTTGTCTGGGAAACTCTCTCTCCTTCAAATCTGAATAATTTTGACTGGTAGAGTATTCTTGGTTGTAGTTTTTTCTTCCTTTCAGGACTTTGAATATATCATGACACTTCCTTCTGGCTTCCAAGAAAAATCAGCTTATCATCTTATACGTTTTCCCTTGTAGGTAACTTTTTGTTTCTTACTTGCTGATTTTAAGATTCTCTCTTTATCATTAATCTTTGACACTGTAATTATTATGTGTTGTGATATGGACCTCCTTGGGTTCATTTTGTTTGGAATTCTGTGCTTCCTGCACTTGGAAGTCTATTTCCCTCCCTATGTTCTCAGAGAAGTTTTCAGTTATTATTTCTTCAAATAAGTTCTCTACATTTTTTCTCTCTCTCTTCTTCTTCCGGGACCCCTATACTACAAATGTTTGTTTGCTTGATGTTGTCCAAGAGATCTTTTAATCTATCCTAATCTTTGAAAATTCTTTTTTCTTTTTGCTGTTCAGCTGTGTCCTTTCCATCATGCTATCTTCCAGATCACTGATATGTTGTTTTCCATCCTCTAATCTACTGTTGAATTCTCTCTAGTGTATGTTTTATATCAGTTATTGTATTCTTCAGTTCTGATTGGTTCTTTTTAATATTTTCTACCTCTTTATTGAAGGTCTCATTGAAGTCCTCCATTCTTTTCTCCAGCCCAGTGAATATCTTTATAATCATTACTTTATTTATTTATTTTTTATTATTTTTTAATGTTTATTTATTTTTGAGAGAGAGACAGAGTGTGAGTGGGGAAGGGGCAAAGAAAGAGGGAGACACAGAATCTGAGGTAGGCTCCAGGCTTTGAGCTGTCAGCACAGAGCCTGATGTGGGGCTTGAGCCCACAAACTGTGAGATCATGACCTGAGCCAAAATTGGATGCTCAACTGACTGAGCCACCCAGGTGCCCCTGCAATCACTACTTTAAATTCTTTGTCAGGCGTATTGTTTATCTTTGTTTCATTTAATTCTTTTACTGAAGTTTTTTCTTGTTCTTTCTTTTGGAGCATATTCCTCTGTCTCCCCATTATGCTCACCTTTCTGTGTTTGTTTATGGATCAGATGAAACTACTATTTCTAAAGTTGAAGGAGTGGCCTTGCGTATGGAAAGCCCTATGCAGATTCTGTGTGGTTGGTGACTTTGCTGGGGCTGGCTGGACAGTGGTAGTATATGCTAGTTACTCTTTTAAACCATGACTTTTTACAGAGAGAATAAAGAAGAAAGTATAATAAAAGAAAAAAGAAAAAGAAAATAAAAAGAGGAAAAAAAGAAAAAGAAAAAAGAAGAGAAAAAAAAATAAAAGAGAAAAAGCGAATAAGAAAAGAACAAAACCCAAAAGAAAAAAAGAAAAACAAAACAAGACAAATTTTAAAAAGTTAAAAAAAAAGGTAAAATAAAACAGCAAAAATTTAAAGAAGAAGAAAGAGAAGGGGAAGGGGAAGGGGTAGTTTCTGGTTTGTTTTTTATGCCTCAGCACCACAGGGCAGGTAGAGTAGGCTTGAGACTTGGGGCTTGCTGAGAAAAAAGCATAGAAAACTTATTTGAAGAAATAGTAACTGAAAACTTCCCTGAAAATGTAAGGAGAGAAATAGACTTCCAACTCCAAAAGCACAGAATTCCAAACAAAACGAACCCAAAGAGGTCCATACCACAACACACAAAAAGAGAAGCTCACCATTAGCTGGGTCCTGCTCTGGTCTGGATCCTTGAGGTAGAGGGAGAGAGAGCGTTCCTACAGTTCCTCAGCTGTTCTCAACCATGGTTTTTCCTCTGTGTCCCACTGCATCTTGGGCTGGTGTAGACCTGTGGACCCGGGCTTGCTAAAGTCATAAGCTAACCCAAATGATGGGACCAGCCCGCACTCCTGTCCAGGCTTCCATGGGGGCATGGGAACATAAGCCTTGTTCTCCAGTCTCTCTGACCTGGAGAGCATTTCCACAGCTCCTCTGCTGCTTGGCAGAGTTGTAGTATTGTTTCTTTTGTATGCTAGTTGCTCTTTTAAACCATGGGTATTTTTCTGTGTCCAAGGACAGAGGAATTTATTTCCAGCCCCTTAGTACTATCCCTCCCTACTGCTATTCATTGTGTTGGGAGTGGGGGTTCCCTTTGTTACTATGTCTCTGTCTCCTTTGTTGTTCTCTTGCTGTTCTCTCTGTCTTTGGTTGTTCAGTAGCTTTTCAATCATCCCTCAGCTCTTCAGGAGCAATTATTCTATTAATAGGTATAATTTGGTGTGTTCCATAGAGGAGGTGAGTTCAGAGTCTTTCTACATCCCCATCTTGAACTGGAACCTACCTCTCAGTCTTTATAACTTAACCATAGAAGGGATATCTATTCTTCCTTTACTTATTAGGAGGAGAGGATTGGATTGCAGTTAAGGTTGAAAGAAAAGAACAATGAAGTGGATTTTGCTTCAGGGTCTTAATTTCCTCCATTTCCACTGGAATATCTTACCTTCTCCTGTCATCCAGCCATGTTATCCTCTCAAATTTACCTAAAACCCCAAGTTTCTTTGGGAAAGGTATCCCTGACTGACTTCCCTTGTTCTTAACGATTTCCACTTGCCTTCAGGGACTTTGCCCTCTGTTGTGTGTTTTCACTTGGAATGGTGATCTCTGAGATCTTGCAGGTTCTTAGGTCTGTGGATGCTATTTCCCTCCATTAGATTATGAGGTGCTATATCAGAACAAGAATTCAAGTTGTTTTTTTGTTTGTCTTTAATCTATAGTATTCTGCACATGGGTACCGTTTAATCAGAGGCATCTAGTAACTGTAAGTGTATCTCAAATAAGAATTAATGGTACATGGTGAGATGTTAGTTTAACAAGTAGGGAAATGTCTTTTTCTGTTCAGTCCAGATTCTTAGAGCATGAAGATCCCACTTTTTCGTGCAGTTTTGAGTAAGATGTTTTTCTTTTGCAGTCATTAAATCTTTGCTGTTCTCAGACTCTCAAGCTCTCCTGTCACCCATTATATTCCTAATACAAATGAGAGCTGAAGGAGCACATAAATTAATAGATTGGAGATATTCCAACGTTTTTCAACCCTTGTTTTTAGAAATAACATAGTTGTCATATTTCATTGAATGAGTGATGGTATTCAAGAATCCCAGAAATATCTCTTTTATAACTAAGTCTATCTTCGGAATTTGGAATTTCCTAGCTCCTGCTGAAACTGAATGAATTTAATGGAATGTCACCACTTTAGGAGTTTTGGGTTCCAGAGTTTTTCACTCTGGACACACGGTGTACATATTTGCAGGTGTTGGCAAATCCCACACATACAGTCTCTTCTTTCTACCCTTTACCCAAACAAAAAATATTTCCATTCATATTAATTCAGTCTTGAACTTATTTTAGAAGCAACTGGAAAAAGCCTCATTTATCTTTGTCGTTATGCAACTGGCCAAGAATTGCAGAAATCATGTGGTTAGATGATTGTCGAAAAGACCTAGCTTATTAGAGATGGGCAAACCTTGGAAGGGTTGATGAGGTTCTTAGAGGGCCCCTGAAGTGTGGCTACTTCTCTGAAAGCTAATCAAATTAATAACCAGTACATACTAACATTCAGGATCTCTCAGAAAATTATTGCCTCGTGAGGTTATCATCTTTTCACATGTAATTGTCTTTCCCAGCGAGGGCTCCATCATGAGAGAACTCAGACTAATGGCATTATGCTGTGACTTCAGGCAGTCTCCTTCCCCACCCCCATCCCACCTTTCCTTTCTCAGCCATGGTGGGTCCCCTGTCTGAGCAACAGCAGAAAATTCAGAGCAAGAAAAAGCCCACAGGGTCAGATCTTTACTGCTATATTGTGGGGATGGTCCTATGCTAAGCTGGCGTAAATAAAATATGCTGCTGCTGCTGCTGCTGCTGCTGCTGCTGCTGCTGGCTATGTCTCCAGAGAAAATCATCTGGGAGCCTGTTAGAACAAAGAATTAGACATGGTCTCCAGTGAGTGGATTTTCTAGGCCTGTGGCTGGTGGTAACTTCAAAGTGAGGTCTGTGCACAGAGGGAAGCATTGAGAATATTGGAGACCAAAGCGTTACATGACCTCAAGTGTTTCCCTTGCTTGCTTGCTTGCTTTCTCTTTTGAGCCTGACAAATAGCTTCTGGAGGCCCAGTTCCATTAAGGAAGTTGAAGAACCAATGAGCTTTCCTCTTATTAAAATACTATTTGTTTCACTGGAGTAAAATGAGTCCAGGGTGGGAAGTGGCCAGGATGAGACAGAGTCCACCACGTAAGTCTGCTGGGCTTGTGCTTCCTTGTCCATATCCCTTTGTGCTATTGTCTTGTAAAACTGCAGATATTTCCATACTCATAAACGCCAGTACCAGAAATCAAGACGAGACTTTCTTTGAGATGCGATTGTCTTCCAGTTTGCTGGTAGGCTTTATTTCTAGCTTATTTGTTGGAGTCTTCAGATGTGTCGCCATTTGGGCCTATGAAACTTCATATCTAATTATTTTGAAATTTGGTACCCTTTAATACAAAAGAAATTAAAACAACAACAATGAAAATATTGTCCAATTCTATGCACAATAAAATATCCTTCAGTAATTTGATTTGCAGGAAATGAAAAGTATTATCAACAGAATATGCTTTTCAAAAATTTATAATCCTTTAAACGGGCAAATCCTTTCTCCGGGATTAGTAGCATGGTTTGTGTCCTAGGGGCCAAATCCTATTCTCTGATTCAATCCTCAAATCCTTTCTAACAGTGCCTATATTGATTTCAGACCCAGTTTCCCTTAAGAATCTGAGGACAGAATTTGGCACTGTGTGTGGAGGTCCTTAAATAAGGATTTTTTAAAATGAAGTTTATCTAAAACAGCCTCTATTTCCAAAAGTTAAATTCTGATGCCTCAATGAGTGTAATAGATGTGCTTAATTTCTTGGCTGTCCTTTGTTTTCTCCATGCATAGCTGAATTCATACTTCTTTGATCTGAAGGAACAAGCTAGAAGGTTGATGCTGAACTCCAAAAGTTTTTGGTGACTCCAGGTATTTCCTTAATCCAAAATATTGACACTGAATATACATATAGTCGATCTTTCTATCATATTTTTAGTATTCTTGGAACTTGGTCTTTTTGAATACAGTGTACATATAAATGTTTATTATACATACTTACATTCACAGAGGTCAGATGCTCTCTGTTATAAGGAATGTAACTGGTGTTCTGCTCATCTACAGGAAGATGATAATAAATGCTGATGATGATGTGTAGATAATGAAGACAGTAAAAACCCCAAGTTGATTTTTTTAATCATTAAAGAGTGTTTACATTATGAGGAGCACAGTTTTAGTAAATGTGTTATGTTATGTTATGTTAATTATTCAAAAAATGGTTATCCATGTATAAAGCAGAATATTTGTTTTATCAGGACACATTATTTCCTACCTAGAGTAGATAACAGAATTTCTTGTTCTGTCTCGCAAAGTCTTTTCTGAGAAAAAGAACTGATATAGAGCAGAGAGGTAGTAAGAGGATCATCAAAGCATGGCCATATCATGAATGCCTACATAGAAGAGAAGTTTACAAAGAAAGTTGGCAGGCAGATTATAGTAAAGTTAACCATGCAATTTGCACAATAACAACATTTTTGAATGGGTATTGTGAGCCAAGTACTGAGCAGAAGTATTTATAGGAATTGTGTTTGATTCTCAGAACAACTCTATGAAGCAGGTATTATTCCCATTATCATTTTCCATCTAAGGAAAATAAAGCTTAGTTAATATGGAATAGCTTGTCCAAGATCACACAACTAAGTGACTCAGCCTGGGTTTGAACCCATTTGTGCCAAACTCCAATCCCCAGGATCCTAATTCTACCTTCTGTGCCTTTTGTCTTCCCAGTTCTTGTCTCCCAGAAGTGCGCTCTGCACATCCCAACTGTCTGTGCTGCCCTCAGTCTCTAATAGTCTCTAGCTTCCTTTTGCACGTTTTTCAAGGCTTGATTCTTGGCGTTTGCTCTCTGCCACCTCCAGGATCCTATACTCCTCGAACACTCTTCTGATAATAATGCACTGTCTTTCCATCTCATGCCCATAGGCCCACATCTTAAAGCCACTCCTTGTCCTCACTGTACCCTCCAATTCCAGAACCTGTACTTGTTTCCACCTCTGCCTTCACTTCATTATTTCCAGCCTGGGTCAGCCATGCAGGATCTTTCCAGATGAAAATTGGTCCTCTATGGACTTGGTTCTCCCAAGCCTGTGATCTCCACATACCTTCTCACCGTTCTGGAAAGTGGGTCATTACTGAAGGTGGTGCTTAGATTCCCCACAGATCTCTGTTATGGCATCTTATTTGGGTGTCCAGGGCTAAATGGATCACTTTTTATTCTTGTCCAGCTGATGCCATCTCATCTTCCTCATAGTAGCAGTTCTAAACTTTTCTATTTTCCTTAAGTCCTCTGAGAGACTGCTATACCCTTACTCTATTTCTTTACCAGGAAAATCAAGGACATTTGATCTGAGCTTCCTCATATTCACTTTTTCCACCTAACAATTGCTCTGCCTGTGTTCTTCATCTCATCCCCCTTCAGCCTCCTCTGGAATCTTCTTCATCAGTTATACTCTACTTTCTATATATTTTCAGTCTTCCTTCTCTGGTGTCTTTTTTCTAAACATGTGGGTTTCCCATACAGTAAGGATTTTTTTTTTAACCTTTTAACATCTACAGGTGTCATCCTCCATATATTCTTACTTTTGCCTTCAGTTTACTCCAGAGAACACTCTCCTTAACTTCTGGTAATCTGGCTTTCTCGAAACTGCTACTGAAACCAAAGGCCACATGGATCTCCTAATCCATTGAACCACTGTCCCTTTCTTAGCCTGTATGCTTCTCAACTTTCCTGAAGTAAATGACCTTGTCATGTGCCCTTATTCTATACTTTTTCTTCCATTAGCATCCATGGTACCACATGGCTCCATCTTCTGAACTGATTCCTCTTCTCTTCAGTCTAATTTAATTCAATCAATGTGTATTCAGCATTCACTTATTTCAGCTAAGGTTGATGAAGAAGCAAGATACTGTTTGGATAATCCCCCAGTGTGGGATATGGCTGATAACAGTGTCACCATCAAATTATTAAACTTTCCTTTCTCTAAAACTAATTAACTAGAATTATAAATTATGTTCTCTATAACTCCTGGACTTGAAAATTTGGTTGATGGTGATGATGTAATTTATTTGAAATAATCTTGAAAAGGGTACCTTTGTTTGTGAGCCGTGGTTATGCTTGGTACATCTCATTTTAACTCAAACACTACATCATGTGTGTTACTTGCTAGGTACTATTCCCAATGCTTTATACATATTAACTCATTGAACACTCAAGACAAGTGGGTTATATTGTCCTACAGATAATGAATGGAGTTTGCCCTTTGAAATAAAACACAAATTGTTTATCATTTTATGGATCAAATCTGTTTTTAGTTGGATGGTCTTTATTACAGAGTATTTGATTTCTCTTCTACTTAATGGAAAGTTTCTCTCTGGTGGATGTTCTTTAAATAAAATTCAAAAAGAAAAAAAAAGTGAGCACTCTGATTATTCCCATTTTATAGATGAGGAAACTGAGGCACATTTAAATAACTAACTCAAGGTCATATAGCCAGCAAGTGACCCAGCTGGGATTTGAATGCATGCCGCATGGTTCCAGATTTGGTGCTGCAGAGATAGTCAATAGGTGATTATGAATGGAAAAAAATACATAAAGAACTAATTTTCTGATTACTTATCAAAAGCTAATTTAAGATTTTCCTTCCCATTTAAATTGTTTATTTCGTGTATTTTGCACCTTCTTGCTGCTTCCTTTCATCATTTGAGAAAAAAAAATTTTGTATTTAAAATGTGGATATATAAATGTGTCAGTGGGACAAGGTAATTTGATCTCCAGGTAACAAGACCTTTCCAGAATCTCCTTCTGGATTTCTATTCTCATTTTAGGCACACCCTGGCGTGAAATGATGGGGAGTCTTTGGAAAAGGTACCCTGAAGGAATCATTGCCTTCTACAGGTGCCTCCCATTTGCTACTTCTTCAGCAGGCTTCAGCTCACCATCCTTCCCCACAGGTGACCTTGGTGGTACTAAGTCCTGCTGCGTCGGCACTGCTATCTGTAAAGGGTGAAGACTTTGTCAAGTGGCTTTTTTCAAACCATGCAATAGCTACTATGCTGTCTTGTTTGTATACCTTCCACAAGTACCATGAAGTTCTCAAATCTCTTTCGCATCAAGGGGTTTGGTCTGTGGCTAAAGAGAACTGACCACAGCGGCTCACCATCTTTCTGTTGGTTGCTGGTTATTCTGTTACATTATTCTGTGCTAGAATTCCTTTCTGAGCACCCATATGAATGGCGCTCATTCATATGCTCACACATTCGAGATTTAGAATACAGACCCATACTTGAAAGTTAAGATATTAAAATTGTCTGATTGTGTCTTATTTACTTTTTTTGGTGTCACAATATCCTTTTACGAAGTGACAGTAAGTGTTGTCCTTCCTCAAGTGCTTACTCAGCAAAATAAAAAGTTGGTAACTCTATCAAAAAAATTAATCCAAAATGTCGTGTTTCTGTTATCTTCCTAGTGTTGTTATGCTCATTAGATGAAATTGTAAACAGCACAATCCCAGGATCGCTGATCATTTTACATGGTCTGGGTTACTAAAAATGACATTGAGGTAGACATTCAGCTAGTTAGCCTTCTAGAAAACAAGGCTGAAACTTATGCCAAATATTAGTGTGATTCTGAAACTTAGTGTATAGCTAACATTTATCTTTCTCTTCCCAATCCATTACTTCTATCTTATTCTAGGTCTTGATTCCCTTGGTGTCCATATTTCTAGGTTGTCTCTTTTCTGAATTTAGGTCTTATGTGAGGTCCTGCTAATTTAACATTTAATCATTATATTTCTTTGTAACATTTCTGGGTCCGATGTCTCACATGGTCATTTGGATTTTGTGTGTATACTTCTATTATCCCCAGCTCAATAAGAAGCTCTTTGAGGTTAGGCATGGACATTATTTTCTTTAGGTTCCCTGCAGCTCTTAGCTCTGTGTGCCTGAAAGAACATGTGCTTTCTGAATGAATAAATGAAGGACATAATTCAACCTTTACTGGGCATTCAAACAAGAAGGGTTGTTGGGTTTGTCCTGTAGAGTGGAAGTTCTAGTGCTGGAGAAATTTGGCCAAGTTTACTGTCAACTAGAGTGGTATAAGCAAGCTGGCCTGGAGCTGAGTCGCCTGTGATATATCCATGTCATTAGATCTTGTGACATGAGAAGTCAACAAACACTGGATTGCAAATACCACGTAGTGAGTGCCGGGCCTGTGCATGTATGAACGCTCTTTCGGAACTCTCTTGATAAAAAAAAACCTGTATGTGGGTTTATATGTCCCAATTAAATAATACAAATAAAAGTGACAGAGGCAGGATTTGAACTTCAACAGATCTACCTCCAAAGTTACAGTTTTTAATCATTACACGACCTTCATGATGCAATGCTTCATAGAATCAGAGCAATCAACATCTAATCCTCATGGGCCCTTATGGTAGAAAGGTCAGCCTAAAGTCCTAGGCAATGCCACAGCATCCCTGCCAGGGTCAGATACTCATTTTCTAGACCCCCAAAACTAGTCTCAGAGGGAGGACAATGTATAACAAGTTTAAGGTGCCCTCAGGTGGTTCAGAGTCAGTCTGAAAGAATAGCAGAGAGGCAGCCTGCTCTATCTGTAGGGTGACCATATAATTTACCATTCAAATCAAAATACTTTGGAGAGCTAAAGGAAACACTGTGATAATTATGCAGAAAGTACAAATGTAAACTGACTTACTCCAGGCGGTCTTTACTGGCTGAGTATGTTAAAACCTCTCAGGAAAGGGAAAGAAAAATGTAAGTAAACATGGTAAATGTGGGAAGCCAATGATCTGAAAGAGGACAAAGTTGGGGTGAGGGCACTAAACCTAGGGGCAGATGTTCGGTGCAGTTAATGATGTTTAGAAAAGACCTGGGCATATACGTATAACAAAAAGAAGCAAAAAATTGTATCCAGACACACAAAACAATAGAGTAGTTTGTGTATATGTGAAAACAAGTCAGGGAAATAAAAAATGCTGAGAATGGATTTCCAACAACTATTTGAAAGTTGAGGGCCAGATGGATCTAACATGCAGTGGGTACGTCATAGCAGGAACCGTGAAACAAATCCTGGTCATCAAAGGCTCAGTATGAACCCGAGAGGGAGTCCAGGTTTGCTGCATCAGTATCTTCTTGGGACCAGGATCATTCCATATTTTTGTCAGGTGATGTACAGCCATCTCTTCTCAGCTGGCTGACTTTTCTGGTACAATAAATGTAAATAAACTTTTGAAATTTGGGAGGCCAACTGTCTACAAGAGAATAAAGTTGGGATCTCATCGTGCACCTAGGAACAAAAAGTGAATGCGGTCCAGGAAAGGATTGGATGAGTATATGTGACAAGAAGAAACCTGAGATCCAGATGCAAATTGAATATGATTCAGCAGTATACTTTGAAAATGACAGAAACTCTACATCACCGATCGGAAAGAAACCTTTTGTTGCTTCAAGACTTGCCAAAGACCTTACAAGAGCAGTATGTGCAGTTCTGACTTCTGCATTTTTAAAATGATTCAAAGAGGGGTGCCCGGGGGGCTCAGTCAGTTAAACGTCCAACTTTGGCTCATAGTTTGTGGGTTCGAGCCCTGCACTGGGCTCTGTACTGGCAACTCAGAGCCCGGAGTCTGCTTCAGATTCTGTGTCTCCCTGTCTCTCTGCCCCTCCCCCGCTCATTCATTCTCTTTCTCTCTCTCTCTCTCTCTCTCAAAAATAAACATTTAAAAAAATAAATTAAATAATGTAAAAAATTAAAGTCCAGAAAAGAATTACCAGATAGATTATAGCGGTAGGGGCATGGCCTTTTGTGAAATTTAGTAGAGAGAGAGAGAGAGAGAAAGCTAAGGGTTGATTTCACTGTTTTCAAAAATCATGGAGAATATGGATACTCATTATTTTGCTTCTCTACAGTAGGTTGAAAAGAAGAAATGGGCTGACATTGCAGCAAGAGGTATGTCAGCAATGCTTAAGGAAGAACTTCTTGACCAAATACTGGGACAGGGAAGTGCTGAAATGTTTGACCCTATAATCTTTTTATTATAGGATAGAAAATCACTAGTAGTCCTGAGTTGTCATTACCTGTGGTATGTGATGTAGGAGATCCTGAAGAGTGGAGGAATCTGGGAGAGCACAAGGATATCTCTTGACAGACCTGGATGTTCCGAAACTGGTCAGAGAGAAGGAAATGTCAAAGTTAGTTGACCATAAAAACGATCACGTGGACTCTTATCTCTGGGTTATAGATGTGTTGAGATGAATCTTTACACACAGGGCCCTGCCCCTACTCCTGAAATCCAGATGGTGACTCTCTGACATTGCCCTGTGACTTCACCAGCGTTATTCCTCTTTATTCTACTTTAGTCCCAGGTGATTCACCTGGGTGGGGACCATGCCTCCAGCTGTGAGTTAAGCATCACTTCTCCCTTTTGAGTGGGAAGAAGCACCTTCTATAGCTGTCCCTCCCAGAAACTCGATGGCTTCCTTAAACCCCAGAGGATTTTCTCTGAGACAGAATGTTTACTATGTTTGGTTTGGTACCCTGTTCTTCTATTAGGAGAGAAGGCATACCCTTGCATAGGGCAGCAGCCAGTATTGGATCAGCTTCAGTTGAGACCTTTCTTGCCATTGCAGAGCATCACATAGGGCTTAGCATCCAGGCTGTCTAAGTCCCGCTGGCCACTAGTCTTGGCCTTCATCCCTCAGACTGTGAAGCCCAAATCTGCAGAACTAGAGCTGCACAGCTGTTCTCAGCCGAGAGGTACTGGTCTCCTTAGGCGGATACGCTATTTACTGCTTGTGAGGCAACTGCACAGGATGTCCCTGAGAATACACAGTTTGTCTCTGAGAGGTAGAAGGTGAGTAGGAGCAAAAGGATGTGTGTCGATGCATAGTCACCCTGACATTTGCTCTGAAATCACTGAATTGAGTGAGAAAGGGCAAGTGGAGCACTAAGTGACCCCTCTGCTCCCGCGTGTGACTCGGGAATCCTATGGCTCTAGGTCCCAGGCTCCATTTCTGCCTCTATTGGAAGCCCTAGATTTGCTGGGCTCTGTGGCTACTGTGCTTTTATGTAAGCAATGGAGATACAATGATGAATAAGACAGATAACGTCTCGCTGTCATGGGGTTTATTCCTAGTGAGAGGAGACAGACTACACACAAAGAGGCAAATAAATAAACAAGAAAATATCAGATGGTGACAGGTGATAGTAAATCAGAGTGACTGATGGGAAGTTAGTATTGGGTGTGGGAACAGTTTAGGCTGAGATGTTGGGGACAGACTCACTGAAGAGGTTAATTAGTAACTTGAATGACAAAAAAAGAGGCAACAAGATGATGCAAGGAAAGAGCTTCAAGCAGCAGGAACTGCCAGTGGAAAGGCCCTAAGCTGGGAAGGAGCTCAGTGTTTTTGGAACAAAGAAGGGAGGCCAAATGGGACTGAAGCTGAGTGAGGCTGGGATATGAGATGAGGCTGGAAAGTTTGTCAGGTGCCAGATCACAGGGAGCCATGGGATCCAGGAAAAGAGTGAATTCAAAATGGTCCTAGAATTGGATTAGACTCTGGAGGTCATCTAGCTTGTGCTTCTTACTGCAAGACCGTGATAGCAGAGTGGAGGTGCGATTTCATCACTCCAGCTCTGCCAGACAAACTTGGTCATGCTCCGACGTGGAAACAAGATCTTCTGACCCAGGGTCCTTGCCACTTCCCACCAGATTCCCACCAGGAAGTGGGAGTCCTGAATATCCCACTTTAATAGGGAATTAAATAAACTAATATCTGAGTAACATTTAGAACAATATTCATTACATTATGCTTGTTATATAATAAACACTATATAAATGTTTCAAAGGTAAAAAAAAGACATAAAAACATGGAATTATCTTTCACACACCTTGTAAAAAAAAGGGGGATTATAAACATCTTTGTAGACTAGTTATGCCTGTCTCAGTAGTGAGTACTTAGTTTGCCTGTTTAATGCCACAGACCAAATGCAACCCATTTATTCTATAGTTGAGACACATTCCCGCTATAGGGACGTATGGTGCAGCTTGTACATCCAGGAGGAGTGAACATTCCACTGTGCACACAAATATTCAGAATCAGAAAATTGTATTGTAAGTTATGTACACACAGGGCACATGTGTGTATATACATCTTGGTTTTTCAAATAGCAATGACATTGCCAAAAGGAGTGATAGCTTTCACATCCTCCTCTGAAAAGAAGGTTTTACTGAAGAGGACATATGGAAATACATTTTGGAATAGCTGAGATATTCAGTTCTGAAAGGATTTGAGGCTGGATCGATTAAGCACAAACCCATGGCAAGAGATGTGCTGGTGGAATAGAAGTTTGTTGTCACGACTCAGGCCCTCATTCGGGATTTAGAGCCCAAAGATCTGCCACGAGCAGATGCAAGGGCAAATCACACCCTCTTTCTCTGGCCTGAATCTCCATTCATCCTACTGCCTTCTATACTTTCTCCTTGTTCTCTCCCATCAACTGATAGGAGGGCTCTAATAGACTTTCTGCTTTCTCTCTCTTTATTCCTCCTTTATCTCTATCTTTTAGGGAGAATGTAATAGAGAAAAGTTTCACTCCTTCCTCCAGAGCTTGAAGAGACAGGAAGGGCATCCTCCCTTCTGGGGTAGAAGATGAAGGTATAAATGAGGTGATGGCTTTGAATCAAAGATGGTAGGGCTAAGAGAAACATCAGAGTCCATGGAAATACCTCTTTACTGTTCAGCTTTATGGAACATGTAGAAGGAGTTTGTACAGTGTGCTAAGGTAAATGGAGGAGATCGCTTACAGCTGAGGTGTCCTACTTGGGTACTCCAGCTACCTTAGATTCTCCAGGTACCCTGAGGGCCAAAGGGACCCAAGCTTTACAGAGGCTCTGTGAACTTCAAGGTCAACCTAGGTATCGATATCCAGCTGAAGACAAGGGAAAAGAGAGCACGGAGGGCCAGCTGCAAGAATTATAATTCAGGTCTAATTACAAACCTTGGTGCATGTTCCATTGGCTGGAGCCTGTCATATGGACACATCTGACTATGAGGAAACCTGGGACCTGGGTTTAGCTGTGTGTTGGAGAGGGAAGGAAAGAGGTTTGGTGAATAGGTAGCCAGTCTCTACCATGGAAAGTATATGACCAATGGTACTCCAGAGACAGTGGCAGAGTTGAAATTAAGACCCACCTTACTTAACCCATAGCACAGTGCTCTCCTCACCAAACTACCCTCCGTTATATCATTCATATGTTCCCTACCTTTAAAAAAAAACAAACACTTCCCACAAAAGGTGGCAAAAGGAAACCAAGAACCATTTTCTAAGGAAGATTGAAATGATGTGAAAGCACCAGCCATGTTTGATATAGGAAACACAGAAAATTGTTAGTCTCAGGGACCCAAGGAACCAAAATGCATCTGATTACCTCAAAGGTCATTTTGTTAAAGTGAGGCCTGCTCTGCAGAATGATGAATGTGCATTAGAAAATCCAAAGTAATTACTGAGGATATTCAAGGCAAAACTGCCTACCCAATTTGTATGACATGGATCTTACCCATGAAAAATGTGCTCCATGGTCAAGAAAATGTCAGGCCATGACTGAAGCTCCTGTCGATATCAAGACTACGAATAGTTATATGCTTCATTTGTTGTGTGATCATATTTGGAAGACCTCTCACACTCAGAACCTACAGGTCCACCAAATCCAGAAGAAGATGATGGAAATCATGACTGAAGAGGTACAAATGACTTTAAATATGTTGTCAATAAACCGATTGCACTCAGCATTGGGAAAGACATAAAAAAGCCTTGCCAATCTATTTATCTTCTCTATGATATGTTTTTTGAAAAGTAAAAATGCTAAAGAAGCCCAGGTTTGAATTGGGGAACTCACGTCACTTCATGGTGAAGGCAATAATTCTGGAAAGTCCCCTGGGATAAGACAGGTGATACAGCCGAACGAGTGGATGGATATGAGCCACTAGTCTACAAATCTGCTTAAAATTCAGACTTCAAATGGTGACAAATGAAAAGTCTTATCTGTGGAGGCAAAAGGACACGCATGGCCCAGTAATGCCATTCTGGCATATCTTCAGTCAAATTCTACTCACAAGAAAGGCCCTGGTACAACTTGTGGGAATCTCACAAAGAAAGGTCAGCCTTGCCTCCTGATAAGACAGAGAATTTCCACTGTACCATGAACTCTTTGTAAGGAAATCAGCTTCCGAATCCTCAGCCTTGCTTTTTCCTACTCCTTGCTGTCCTTCCCCACTTGGCTGCTTCCTGAGGACCTGGGGAGGGAGGCAAGACGAGGGTTATTGCGCGGTTCACTGCAAACACCTGTCTCTTGGTTTTACCTCAACCTTTTGATTCAGATGTTTTCACTTCCTCCCCTTTTTACGTTTGGCCCTTTGGTCTCTGTCCCCGGAGCTGACTTTCATCATCCAATTAGAAATAATACCCTCTTCTTGCTACCAGCTTTTCTGGGAACCGGAGGGAGTAAACCCTAAGCCTCCCTCACAGCCCGTGGGGCCAGCAGCGCTTCAAAGGAGCGTGGTGGCGGCACCACCTCCCGGCTGGGCTTCTTTTCTGTTTGAACAGCTTCTATTGCTCACTGCTGATCAGTAACTCAATGATTCATTAAACACACAAACAATGAGCGAATCTGTTCCATTAGCAAGGCCACCTGTTGATCTCAGACATCCTCAGCTGAACTCGGTGAACGTGAACAACAGAATGGCTGCCTCCGTGGAGGGCCCCGGCTGCATTTGATGGCATGTTGCGGCAGGAAAGGCAGAGTCCCAGGCTTGCTCGGGCTTTTATGCTTTTCCTTTCATCTGGTGGCAGGGCGGCCAGAGTATACTGCTGAATACAATGCTGTTCTCTATAATCAACTGGAAAACTCCAAGAGGTTGGTCATTATTGCCTCCTTAGGCTTGTGGAATTAGACAAAGAGGAGAGTGGGAATATCTTGTACTCTTTTGCGTGCCAGTGGCAGGGCAGCAGAATCAGCCGAGTGCTAAACAAAAAACAACAAAGAAAATGAAAGAAATAAAACATAACAAAGTATGTGTAAGAGCAATCTTATTTATTGCAGCCATACCTTCTCTCCCCTGGAAATAATACAATCTCTGCTACTTAGCCCCTAGTTTCTGTAGCTGATCCAGGCCTTTAGGAACTAGTCTACCAGTGTTTCCCAGTTTATTAGAAATCAAGGCTACTAAAAATCCTGGAAAGTTGACACTTTGTTATTTAAAAAAAAATAGTGCTTTCTCTTCCCTTATGCATAACCAACCCCTCTAATCGTTGTAATAGAAGAGCTTTCATAAGGTTGGCAATGTTTGTTTAGAGCCTAAAAACTGTATCGTATCAGGAATAGGGAGACATAATCTTTACTCAACTGAATATAAAGTTGCCTCTTTAGAGTGAATTTAGTTTTTGAGTGCCACAGTCATTACGATTTGTACTGCGTACTTCAGAATGGTTAGGTTTAAATTTCTCTACAGTGACACTTTGATTAAAATATTTGATTACATAGTCCAGTTTTTATGTTTTTGATGGCTTTATTCTAGACTATCATGAAACACTTTGTTGTTCATTGGTTCATGTAAGAACATAGATGAATTACAGGGAAATGACTCTTTAACAAAAGTTCCAGTTCCTGTTAGTTTATCATGTAAAAATTTGTTTAAATTAGTAACAAGTGATTATTTATATATTTAAATATGATTTATTGTCAAATTGGCTAACATACAGTGAATGGATAAACAAGATGTAGTTTCTATATACAGTGGAATACTACTCGGCAATGAGAAAGAATGAAATCATGACATTTGCAGCAACGTGGATGGAACTGGAAGGTATTATTTTAAGTGAAATAAGTCAGAGAAAGACGTCATGTAAAACTTTTAATGTTTTTTTTTTAAATGTTTATTTATTTTTCAGAGAGAGACAGACAGAGAGCAAGCAGGGGAGGGGCAGAGAGAGAGTGAGACAGGATCTGAAGCAGGCTCCAGGCTCTGAGCTGTCAGCACAGAGCCGGATGTGGGGCTCAAACTCACGAGCAGTGAGATCATGACCTGAGCTGAAGTCGGATGCCCAACCAGTTGAGCCATCCAGGTGCCCCATCATGTAAAATTTTTAAACAATCATCAGTTTTAAATCTCTTGACAGATTTCAGAGATTACTGTTGCTAGTGGCTGTTTTGCTTCCATTTTTTGGCCCTGGAAATGGGAGAATGCCAGGCAAGGAATTCACGTTGAGCTTTTTTCCTGAATATTGTTTTGCTTTTACAGGATGGGCTTTGAGCTCCAACCATTCAGAATGAACACTATGAACAGATGGAGGCAGGCAGACTCCACTGCTTGGGTTCTGCAGGCAGGTGTGAGCATATCTCCCTCATCCAGCACATAAAAGGACCACGTGCACTTTCAAAGGGATTTCTGCAATCCTGGTCTTTTGACAACCACGACTACAATTTGATTGCCAAATGCAGGTGGTTGTGCAGAGGCCCAGTTGTGCAATCAAAAGAATCCTCAGAGTCTTCTGTATAAAAAGGAAAAGCACAGGGAGCAACTTTTTTAAAAAGACTAAGTAGGAGATAGCCACATACAAATTAAAAATTAGGTGGAAGAGGGGCACCTGGGTGGTTCAGTCCACTAAGCGTCTGACTCCTGGTTTCAGCTCAGGTCATGATCTCATGATTTGTGAGTTTGAGCCCCACATTGGGCTCTGCACTGGCAGTGGGGAGCCTGCTTGGAATTCTCTCTTTCCCTCTCTCTCTACACCTCTCCTGCTTGCTCTCTCTCTCTCTCTCTCAAAATAAATAGATAAACTTAAAAAAATTTAAATTAGGTGGAAGACTCATAGCTATCCTCTGATGTAATTGGACTAGCACCGTCCAATAGAACTTTCTGCAAGGCTGAGGATGTTTTGCACTGAGCCATGGAAAAGCCTAGCCACATGTGGCTATTGAGCACTCGAAATGTGGCTAATGTGACTGGGAAGCTAAATTTCAACTTTAGTTAATTTAAATGGGCACACATCTTTAGTGGTGCTGTGTTGGACAGAAAAAGATTATTCTATAAGTCCACGAGGGACACAGATCAGGTTGGTCCTGCAGTATTCCCAGTACTGAGGGGGTTTTTCTACCTTCATTGTAAGTTCTTAATAAGTATTTGGTGTGTGAAAGCACAAATCTGATCATGCTGCATCCTTCTTTAGCACCCTCAGGTGCTTCTCCCAACCTGGGAACTCCAACTCCTGGCAGACCCCTCAGCTCCTTCTACCTTCTGCTCCAGGATGTCCAATTTTTATTTTTATTATTTGTATTTATTTTTAATGTTTATTTATTTTTGAGAGAGACAGTGTGTAAGAGAGCAGGGGAGGGGACGAGGGAGAAGGAGACAGAGGATCCCAAGCCGACTCTGTGCTTACAGCAGAGAGCCCCATGCAGGGCTTGAACTCACAAACCAAACCACAAGATCATGGCCTGAGCTGAAGTCCGATGCTTTACGGACTGAGCTACCCAGGCACCCCCAGCATGTCCAATTTTATATCTATCCTTTGACTTGTCCTCATCTTCCTGTCTCTGTGCTTTTGTGTGTGAAGTTTCCTTTGCCTGGAATGCTCTTTTCCCCACTTGCCATCTTGGCAGACCTCTGCTTATCTTTCATAACCGGAAAGTCTTCACCAACTGGCCCAAATGGAGTTAATCACCCTCATCCCTTGGTTCCCATGGTAGTGCAGTATAAATATCAGAGCACAGATGTCTTAGGGCAGACTCAGATCTGTGTGTAAATGTTTGTAAGGAAATTCCCAGGGGAAACTAGGAAAGGTGTGGGTGGGGGTGGAGGGCAGGGAGGGGAGGAAGCCGAGTAACTGTGCAATCATGAAGTCCAACCAAAGATCCAATTTGCCCCATCTGTAGGCAGATTCAGGAACTCTATAAATCAAGTGTCAGTGTTTTCCTGACCATGGCAAAGGAACTAGTGTGTTCGAACTCTCACTTCCATCAGTTACTGGTTAAGGACCACCCAGGGAACATGCACTCCCAGACACTGCACTCTCCATTTGTGTGGGTACAGGAGACTCAGAAGATAGTTCCCCAGGAAAGAGGGCAGGTTCTGGCTGTAGGAATTTTTCTGTCTCATGGGATCGATGGGGCAGGCAGCACAAAAGTAGTGGAAAAGGATCCTGAAGGATTTTTGGGCAGAAACATGAACATTAGACATCCAATGATACCCTCTACAAGGGGTGTGAGAATTGAGTCTATATGGGTTGCAAACCCAGATCAATCTTATCCTAGAAAAATGGCTGGTTTCCAGTCTCTGTAAAATTCAGAAAATAATTACATCTTACTTTCAGACTTAAGGTAACAGACTTAACATACTTAAATATGATAATATGTCTAAAGTATTTAGCATAGTTGGGGTTTACTAGCAAAAAGTCAAAAATTGCATCTGTTATTAAAATACAGCAGTTTATTGTGATTTCTGACAATAAAAGTGCTGTCTGGCAATAATGTGATATCTGATTCTTCCACTGGCTTTGAGATTCTCTAGGGCAATAATATGCCTCATTGATCTTTAAGTCACTGGCACTTAAGCCAATGCTTGACCCCGAGTAGATATCAGATCAATAGTTCTTGAGTAAATGAATGATACTCAACTTTGAACCTAATCTTTCTTATCATCTCTGATGACATGTTACATTGAAAAAGCTCTATTCATGTGTCTCTTTTGTGTTATTAGACCATAACAGTAGGGTTTCTTACCTTTTTTGATTCCTTTAAACGTAGCACAACCTGGCATATGGCAGTTGCTAGACAACTGTTTGTTGAACTGATGTTTGTTGGGTAAGAGTCCACAAAGTTCCAAGGGTAAGAGTATTATAAAGTGTTGTTTTCTTCATGTCAGAGTTTGTTTGCAGACTGTGATCTCAGATCACTTATGGTTGAGTACAGAAAAACAAAACCCCTCTAGGTTTTTCAAAGAAGAATGTAATTTAATAGAGGGAATTAGGTGTTACAGTAGACAGAATTCCTAAAATTCTCCCACAAAGATGTCTCACCCAACTCCCAGAAGCCACGAATATGCTGATGCATCACTCCTGTGACTATGTGATGTTATATGGCACTATTCCCAGTACCAAGGTGGGTTTTCTACCTTCATTGTAAGTTCTCAGTAAATACTTGTTGGTGAAAATATAAATCTGTTCATGGTCCATCCTTCCTTGGCACTCTTATTGCTTCTCCTGGCCCATAAAGAGAGATTACCTGGGTGGGCCTGATCAAATCACACAAGCCCTTAAAATCAGGGAGCTTTGTCTGGCCGAGAGGAGAAAAGAGAATCAGAGTCCAAGTGTGAGGGGATTGGGTGTGATGGGTTCTGCTCTGGCTGCCATGTTGGGCAAAGGACTCAGTGTGTCATTGTTGGTTTAAAAGTGGAGGATGCCGCTTGGGGAAGGGTGTGCATGGCTTTAAGGCAGACCCTTCTGTCTGACAGCCAGCAAACAATTGGGGACCTAAGTCCTCAAACTACAAGGAGATAAAGTCTGCCAACATCCTGAATGAGTTTGCAAGTAGATTCTTCCCAGACCTTCCAGATAAGATCCCTGTCAACAGTTGACACCTTGATTTGAGCATGGTGAGACTTTGACCTAGAACCTGAGCCCACCTGACTTCTGATCTACAGAACCAGGAAGTAATAAACACGTGCTATTTCAGGCTGCTTTAAGTTTGTAGTAATTTGCTACACAGCGGTAGAAAACTAATACCAGTGCTTTTTGGATTGCAGAAAAGCCTGGAGTCAAAAAAGTAAGGTGGGCTGCTCCTTGCTTTCAGGTTGCCATCACAGGCTTCCAGGTAGCTGTGGGAAATCACAACTGACCCACAACCCTGAAGCTGGGGCCTGGCAGTGAGAGAGACCAGCCAGCTGCCACGCTGGTCACATCTGCTAAAGCTCACATTGTCACCCTGGACCAGTGCTGAGAGAAGGATGGGGCTCTTTCTCTCTTCTGCCTTACAGATATCCCACGAATGAATTCTATTATTAAACATGTTATATCCAGAACATTGGTGGAAACAAAGTTTGGGGACATGTGGCTCCCAGACATCTAGCACCCAAGATAAAGGGGAACCTATGAAAGGGGTCAGGATAATGCTGATTGACAACGAATGGTATCCAGTATGGTTCTTCAAACTTTCAAGATCCCTTTAAACCAGCCTTCCAGTAGGAGTTATTTTCATTTTACAGATCCAGAAAACTGAGGCTCCATTGGGCTAAATATCTTGCCCCCAAATCTCCTCAATAGCAAGTAGCAAAACCGAGATTAGAACCCTGATCTGTTTCTCCCCAAATCCACATTTTCTCCCTCTGCCACTGACGCTGGCCGTGAGGTAGAACTTACATGACTGGCTGACAGTTGGATTGTGGAGGCTCAACTGAGGAGGCGATAGAAGTGGTAGCAATTTCATTTTATTTTAAAAAAAAAGTTTTCCTCAGGTTTCTGGCAAGGGCTGCTGTTAGTTTCTTGTTGGAACCCTCTCTAGCACTGTCTCCTCCCCCCTTGCTCTCATCCAACCTTCCTCCTTGGCCCACAGTCTCTGAGTTTGGACACAGACCCTGCAACGTTTGCTCTACTTTCTGGGTCTATTTTGGTGAAGGGTCCTGCCTCCTTTCAAGGGGCTGTCCCTGCCGTCCTTTTGTTTTGTTTGCTGCACACAATTGGCCCTTCTTTTCCATGGTCAGGGTCTCTCTGCCTCTCCCCCACTGGGGGCTGGTGCTGGACTGAGGATCAGCATCAGGAAAAATATCCCCTCCAGAGGGGGGGCCATGGAGCATTTCCCCCGGTCGGCTCTATCTTTGCTGCATACCAATCCAATTACAAACAAATTGGCCCACAGGTTCAAGCATGAGAGCGATTTGGACTTCTCTCCTCCCTTGCTGACAGTTTTAAACCTGTTTTCTTTAAAAACCCAACTCTGGGAAGAAAGTTTAGCACCCAAGCTCAAGAGAGGTGGGATGCAATCATCCCAGATATCAGGGTATAGTGAGGCTCAGAGAAGGGACTTTGAATTCTATTTTTCAGGAAAAAATGAAACAAAAAGAGGTTCTCTGGGATTTACCTGTGACTGCAGGTTGGCAGCAGGAGACTGGTCTTTTCAGGTCTGACTTGTCTGGCTCTCTGGGTTCCCTTCTTTACCCTGGGTGGCTGCTCTTTTCTCTCTGGACTTTTCCTCAATGATGAGGAATTCATTCCTAGGTTTCTGGGGTGGGGGGAGAAGGAATGCTTTCAATCGTCTTTACTATACCATAAAAGACATGATTTTTTTCAAGCATGTGTCAAAAGAGAAGTGCATAGCCCACCTACTGAGTAAATTTGGGATCAGCCAGGCTTTCTTCACTCAAAGATCCCATAGGAACACTGTCAGGAGAGAGACATGTGAAGGAATGTGCTCCCTCTGCCTTTTTAAAAATCCATTTAAACACACCTTAAATTAAAAACCCAACTTAACTAAAAAGAAAGCAGATATAAAGTTGTACATGTAGTTGAGTTTTTTTTTCTTTGACCCCAAATTCCTCAGGCTGGGTTTTCCTGAAGTGGAGTTATCCTGGGCTGCATATTGACATCAGTCAAATAAAGGATGATCCTTCCTTCTGTTCCCTTGTCTTTTTGAGACAGATCACCTGTCACTTCCTATCAGCATACCAGTCACACTTCTCCTGTGAGGATCTGTGTGGAGTTTCTGGGGGAAGTCTAGCTCACTTGTGCTGAGATGCTCAGCTGGCAGGGAGCCCAAGACCACTCCATCATCACAGGTCACATTGGAAAGCCTCATCAGAACTGCTCTTCTCTTCAGAAAGATGTCTCAGAGGGTTTCCAGGGTGATTCAGAACATCCTCTTGAGATGCTGAGAGACTCAGGTCAGAGGATGCGTCTAGACGCAGGTATGTACTCTGCTGGAGACCTGGGTATGTATGCGCGTACTCTGTTCGGGGGTGGGTGGAGGGGGAAAGTCTATAGACCAGCTGGGGGAACCAACAGGTACAGCATGATTACAAGTCAGACAAATATTATGACGGGGAGAAGGATGTGGTGAGGGCACAAAGAAAGGGTACATAACCTTCACAGAGCAGGAGGACCTTCCAGAAGAAATGGCAATGGTGCATAAGACTGCTAATGACATAGCCACAGTCTCTGTGATGAGACCTCAGAAACTGACCTGAGAACAGAGGTGTGTGTTGCTGAGGGGAAACTTGCCGGGGGACTACTTTCATTAGATCCTCTTGGATGACCGGCAGCGGCCCCATAGCCATGCCCACGGATTCTGCAGCTACACTTTGATGGCCTCTGACTTTACATTGAAGATACATGAGAAGACAGGAGATGAAGATGACTCCTCCCTCAGTTTAGTTACGGCACCTGCCTCACCTCTTCTGAGCTTCCAGCCCTTGGGTCGCAATGAAAAAGAAGATGCAGGGATCATCCTGTTCAACTGTCAAGTTTGGGGGTGAATGAAATATCCATAAGGGATCTCCAAGAAGCCAGAAAACTCATATTTACTTTCAACCAGGGAGAATTTGAACCTATGTCTCCAGATTTAAAAGTCTAGGATATTAATTCATTGTGACATCTGGTCCTTCTCTTCAATATTTTAAAAATAGGCTAGAAACAGAATTGTGAATCCATGCTCCAAAGCGCTCCACTCAGATTCTGGGAAAGAATGCAACTCTGAGTTTATCTTGTTTATCCAACTAGTCTCTGGTCATTTGTGTAACATGATATTTCTTCCATTGGATGCTGTAAGCCAATTTCTAGCACAAGGTTTCCATTTTGTTTTAATCATCCATGAAAGAAAAGAATGTGGGAATGTCTGTTTTGCCATTTTCTAGGACTGTGGTGGCACCAGTAGCTGGCTGGTGGCTTCTAGTCTTTGCTGCAGCCACTTGAGAATGTGAGATTCTCTATGAATCCTAGAATTTTGGAACTAGAAAGAAAATTTAGCTGTACGTAACAAGAACCATAAAGATGCTCATACCTTTTATTCCAGTCAACCCACCCTAATGAATTTCAAAGAAATATCACTCACCAGACCCGCAAATATGCATTTTCAAAGATGTTCACTCTAGATTTTTTTTTTTGTAGTAAAAAAATGAGAAATCACCAAGATGTTCAACATTATGGACCTTGATTTAAACGTTGGGGTACATTAACTTCAAGGAATATTCTACAGTCCTAAAATAATTATGAAAGCTGCTTTACATTCACAAATGTCTATGGAAACCTACTACGTAGCTGTGCCCTAAGATAATAAAGAAATATGCAGACTTCAAATCTATGTTCCCTGTGACCTTAGCTATGTGAAAGACATATACGTACAGAAGAAAATTTGCAGAAATATTATTAGTTGGCAAAGTAATAAATACTTTATAAGTGCTTTTGAAGAAAAATTTGTTACATTGTCTTGTGTCAATTAATATGTG
Organism: Acinonyx jubatus; assembly: GCF_027475565.1. Taxonomy (NCBI): domain Eukaryota; kingdom Metazoa; phylum Chordata; class Mammalia; order Carnivora; family Felidae; genus Acinonyx; species Acinonyx jubatus. Next base: position 99,173,161 of record NC_069386.1, read on the forward strand.
TAAAACTTATGATAGGAGGACAGAAGGTGCTACCAGCTTTGGGAAAGACTTCTGAGAGGTAAGAGTGAACATTCATTCATTCGTGGTACATATATTTGAGCAACTACTGCATGCTAAAAAATACAGCAGTGATTAAGACAGAGACATAATCCTCACAAGTGTTAGGTCTGTGTTTTACTTTTATTAATATTTATTTAATGGATATTTGAATCTGAAAAGTAACCTTGTAATAATCTATGCTAATTTCCATCTTTCCTATCTTTTTCCTCCAAAAAACACTTGTCGTCGAAGTAAAATTTAAGTTATGGAGACAGTAATTTGCCTGCAGTCACACAGCTTATTTGTAACAAGCCTGATATTAGAATCTGATTCTTGGGTTACCACCTCACCCCCACATTTCTCTTATAATCAGTCTCTTAGAAACAAGTTGTTGGAATAACAATGGAAACTCAGAAAGAGTCTTTAGAACCATGATATTGGGCAGAAAGCGAGAATGATCAAGACCTGTGCTTCTCAAGCTTTATTGTATGTAAGAATTACCCAAGAGCCTTTGTCCAAGTGCAGAGTTTGAGTCTGTAGTCTGGGGTGGGGCTTGACATTCTATATTTCTCCTAAGCTTCTCGGTGATGCTGATAGTGCCTGTTCTTGAGTAGCAAGAATGTGAGGATATAAGCTGTCCAAATATGGGTGAAATTTCAAGTTTAATCTATAGCCAGTGTTATTTCTAATTTTGTCCATGGGGAAGTATAGATGTCAATTTTTTACAAAGTCTAAGTTTACTGTTATTAACCACTGATGTGGTTTTCCTTTCCCTCTTAGCACTTGCTCTACATCTCAGTCTCTCTCATGCAGCAGGCCTGTGAAAGACAGGAAGAATATTCTAGAACCACATCGCTATGGGATAATGGAATAGGAATTTATACTTGGGTCATTTGGCTCCCAAGCCCTTTCTCTTAACTGCTGTGATGCATATTCACATATGCATGATGTTTCCCCTTCACCTACCAGTCAAGGTCCAGGTCTTGGAGTCAAGATCAAAGTTGGGTCTGAAAGCTAACTAAGCACTTAGTACTGAGGGCCAGTTACCTCATCTGTTGGTGTTCCTATTTCTTCATGTATAAATATAGCTAGTAGTAGCACCCATCTTATTAGATGCTTGTGTAGATTAAACAAGATAATGTACACAAATCACTGACCTCACTATCTGCATGGAGTGAATGCTCTATAAAGGTAGCTATTATTGTGTTGGTTGAGTCTGAATCTCATTCTGAATTCTTCCAGAGGAGTTCACACAAACCTAGTGCTTGAGGCAGACAGGATATCAAATACAGTAAAACCTTGGTTTTCAAGCATAATTGGCTCTGGAAACATGCTTATAATCCAAAGCACTTGTATATCAAAACGAATTTCAAGAACCATTGGCTCAGTTGTGATCATGTCACGTTCTGTGTCAGGTACTACTCGTATTGCAAGACATTGCTCATTTATCAAGTTAAAATTTATTTTGCTCATCTTGTGGAACACTCACAGAACAAGTTACTCACAATCCAAGGTTTTACTGTAATGTATTTATTTAAAATTTAATATTTAATTGAGCATACTCTAAATATAAAAATGTAAATATATGAATAAAATGCTAAGTAAATAATAATGAAACATAAATAAACCATGAATATATACTTATATAAACATATAGATATACTTAAATAATATCTAATGTATTTCATTAATTAAAATATTTATACAAAAGTATATAAATATGTGGACAAAATACAATTTAGAGAAATAATGTATATAAGTATATGAAGTTTAAATAATGTGAATATATTATAAAAATGTAGTGTAGTTTAAATAATTTAAATTCCAGTAATACATATAGTAAAATAAATATATCAATACTATTTCATATATGCTATATAAACGTTATATTTGTATATATATGAATGGGACAGGTGCTAATGCACAAAGGTTTTTGAATACGAATACTATGACAACACAGAAGATAGTAACTTGCTTTCTGGGATGATGAGGGAGATAACTTTTGAGCTTAGTCTGGAAGGATAAGTTTGAGGTTGGGAAAAAGAACTTCAGGCTGAGGGTTTGGGGTAAAGAGGGCAGCAAGCAATAAGGCTGTAATGAAGATTGTTGCTGGTTTATAAAGAGCCCCTAAATCATAGCCCTGATCTGTAGACTGTGGGGGGGCCATGGGAAGGTGGTTTTGAGCAGGCCAGTCATGTGATTAGATGTGTCTTTAAGTCTGTGGGGTGGACAACTTGGTTAGAAATACGTTGGCCTGCTCTCTGCTTTTTTCAGGAGTCTACACTGTTTCCCAAGCATCATCAAACCCTGCAATAGTCTTTCAAATCTGCCCTAGCCATTGAAAAGGTAAGGGGGAAACATCACTGTGTAACTGGGTATTTTCTAATCCTTGTGCCTCTGTGTACTAAAATTTCACTTTCAACGGTAAGGTTTGAGGCATTTTCCCTGAAGAGGAAAGAATTATTGATGCAAAAGATGTTACTGAAAGGGAAAATAATCAGATGGGAAAAAAAAGGGGTGAACACAGAGAAATGCCTTACTCCTGTTCCTACTGTTAACTTCTAATTTCTTATCCTTGGAGATACTTCCCCTTAACTTGACCTTAAAAAGAATGAACTCTGAATGTCACAGGAGTCCTTGTGATCGATCGCCAGGTAAAGACCAAAGGTAGAAGTCTGTGATGGTGGAGGGGAATTTTAATTCTCTTCCTTCATCAGTAGCTAACTTAGGTGGTTAGAAAAGGAAAGGAAATGTTTCCTTAAAAAGGAAACATTCTAAAATTAGAATCTGATGCAACCTCTCATATCATTCCCAAACAGAATCATTTTACTGGCTATTTGTTGGCAATCAGATGCATAGATCTGCATATTTTTATTGGCCTTTGCCACAGAAATAGCATCTCAAAGTCTTTTCCCATACGTATCACACAAAAATAAATGATAATTCTATTTGACAGTTCCTTTCATCTAAGGATCTTAATCACCCAAACATTCCTTAATAAAAATTTGCAACACCCTGTGAGGGAGGTAAATATTAGTGTGCTATTTTATGAATGAGGAAGATGGTTAATAAGGAGATTAAGCTATTTGCCTATAACGAGGTAAGTTTGTAGATATGGAGTCAAATTTCCACCCTCTGCGAGGAACTCGATAATTGTTAAACTAAGACAAAGCCTTTACTTATCCTTTAAAAAAGATTGAGCAAAATTGAAACCTGGCTTTTTTGTTCCCAAGTTACTAGACTTCATCCCCAAACAATGATAATACATTTTTCAAAAAGAGAGAGGCTCATATTTACAGGTATGAATTCATTTCTCCATTGCTTTACAGAACCTTAAGACTGTAGCATGTTGTTCCCTAAACAACCTGTAACTGAATCACAATCTTTTCAAAGAAGGTGTGGAATTTGTTATTATGTAGTATAATCTTTGTCTTCCAAATCTATCCTACATTTAGATCTATGTCTTCTTGTAAAATGCTCCTAACATAGTACTTTGCTGCCTTAGATAAGAATAATTTCATACCACTTATTAGGATGTAGAGTTCTAATGTGTTTTCTCTACTAATCCCAGATATATTTTATTGAGCACTTATTATGTGACATACTCTTTGCTAAAGGCTCAACATAATTCACATTTATTCTTTCAACACTGTGAAAGAGTGTTGATGTATGAGAATCTATCCCCATTTGACTCATGAGAATCTGAAGCTTCAAGGAAATTGGCTCAGTCAGGGTAACACAGCCAGGAGGTGGTAAAGCATGGAATCTCCCCAGATTGTCTGACCCCAGGACCCAACCATTTCCAATATTGGATCATAAGCAACACCTTCAGCTCAGTAGAATTCTTTCCTAAGGAATAATAGAAGTTTAATGTCTGTTGTTTTTTTTTTCTGTGATTTAGAAAATGAGCTTGAACATTTGACACACTTTGTTTACCTGCAGTAGAAATTTGTAAAATGGTTCCTGCTATAGGTCCAGATATAGAATTTGTAGGAGACCTGACAGTGACTATAACAAAGCATTAATCTTTAGAATGTTTCCTCGATCCTCAGAGTTCTCATTATCCTTCACAGAATGGGTTAAGTATTCTACTTTTTACCAGTACCTTCTGTCTTCTCAGCCACACCCAGCGTCTCCTCCAGGATACATACTTGGGGTTGGTTGTCAAAAGTTCATTTTGTTGTTTCAAAGCCTTTTTCTGTCTGATACTCAATTTTAGTTCCCTTTCCTTTTTTGTTTCCTTTATGAAAAGTTGGCAATACCTGAAACTCTATTCTCTCCTGATCATAACGGCATTCCTACTCTATTACTACCTACCTCTTTGGTGCTGTGGGGGACTTTTCTAAAGGTTGTTTGTTTTGCTGAAGGACTGGTAAATGATGTGTTTCAGAAGTGACATTTTGACTTGCAGAGGCCAGACAATCTGGACATGGGCAGACTTTCTAGAAATCCCACATGTCTTTCTGTATTTCAATGCTGTCATTTTAAACGCAGCATCTGTAGCATAAAACTGCCAAAGGGGGTCGTATTTTTATTTTTTTACCAATAATTCTAGGTAACCTGCTTTTGCCCAGATCCAACAACTTGGGTTATTTACCGACTTTTCTATTAAATCGAGCCATTCCTTCTGAACACCAGAGATCTGATGTAGCAGATAAAATATCTCTGTGGCACTGCCACTTACAAATGTATACACGTGCTACTTCCAGAAAATGATCTTCCTGAAGAACAAGATGAAAATTTAATGGCAGCTTTAATCTTAACCTCAGACCCTTGCAATATTACACTAGCAAAAAAGAATTCACCAACAGCTGCGTGTTGGAGAGACCAAGGGACTGATTAAATCCGTCACATGGACAACAAGTAACTCTTTGAGTGGTAGGTGTGCACTATGGCTTCCGGTAAGTCTGTTACCAGATGAGCCAACTTCAAAGATAGTGGTGGGTTGTGCAGAGGATAGTAGGAGGTGGGGAAGGGCCAAAGCTTCAAAGAATGTTGAGGGTGGGTTGTTTGGTTTTTTTGGTTTTTTTGGTTTGGTTTTAGCATTTCAATTCATTGCATGCAAAAATAGTTTGAGGTATGTTGATAATGACCTAACACTTATTTTCAGTTTTGTGACAGTAGTATACAAAGATTAAATAAATACTGCAAATTAATTGCATTTATATTTTAAACAGAAGAGTCCTTCAAATGCAAATAGGAGACATCCTGTCTACAAGGATATTTAGCCAATTGCTTGATGCATGTGGTTACAAAGAGGCTTGAGTATTGTCCAAGAGGCACAGATGGGATGATTTAGGCACAAACAAGTTTTATTTTGTTACTTCTGTGCAAACTCTTGGACATACCTGGCTTTATAAAAATTATATTCTTGGTTACATATGAAAAGTCTTAAATAGACATCAAGAAATTATATAGAAAGCAGTTTCTTGGCTAATAACTGGGGTTATTAAACTTTAATATATTGCAGATCCATATTCTTTATAGATTTGTTATAATTTAGGAGTTAAATGTTGACAGTTCCTGGTTACAGAACTTTTATTTAAGGTTTCTATCAGAATAACATCTCCCACCTGATTTGAAGCAGCAATTTCTAGGATTGTTTCTTTCTCTTTTTTTTTTTTATGCATATGTCTTGTGAATGCGCTAGATGATATTGTCAGCTAGAAGTATTTTTAATACTGGAAAACTCTCATACCTGAGGTTTTTAAAAGTCTTTCCTGAGCCCTGCAAGTACCCACTGAAGTGTCTGTTTCCCTCTTCTGGTTGGATGCTAGGAAGCTCAGAGCTATGTTTGTTCATTTCTAGTAATGTGTCAAATTTCATGACGTGCATATTTGTGTACTAGTCTCATGCCGGTCTGACTTTATTTTCTTACCCCTGTTTTCTTCTTTAAATGTTCTTTAAAAAATTGTTAACATTGAAATTTTAAACTTCAAATAATACTCTTATAAATCTCGCTTAATCTTATCACGCTATGTAAGCCACTTAAAAAATTCTCAGAGTACCGAAACAATGAATGAAGCAAAACATACTGATATTTCAACACCTATAGCTCATTCGTGATACAAATGCCAAAGCTTTCACTCTGCCTTTTTTGCATGGATGACACAGGGCTGCCTAGATTTCCAAGGGTAAAGTGGAATTAGAAATAATATTACTATAAATGATTAACTCATCTAGGCCATAATGAGGATAATTATTTTTGTGTATCTTTATCCCTCTGGGATATGAAATAATTGTATCGGTGCTCTGCCAAGTACATTTAAATATTGTTATTAGTTGAAACAAAATGCACATCTTGTGGGCCTCATACAATGGGTCCAAACGCAAAGAAAGATACAGAGAAAGTAACACCCAGATTCACATTTACTAAGGGATTCCGAATAATGCCCTAAATGACTATTTTGGAGCTCAGTTACATGCAGGTGCTAGGAGGATTTATGCTGTGAATGCCTGAAATACTTTCTCCACCGAGGGGAGATTATTAAGTACTAGTGAGCCTGAGTGGTGCCAATACTAACCATTAACTTTTGGCTCCCAGCCACGACTGTCTACTCGGCAGTGGATTCTGCCACCAAGGGGAAGGTCATTAAAGGCTGTTCTTTATTCTCGTTAGTATGTTCCAACATAATTAACAGAAGTTGTTCACCAGATGGTTTCCTTCCTGTCAGCAAGTACCTCCAGCTTAATGGGCTATGCAGGATTCTTTACTTTAAGTGGGTGAGGCGGGAAGCAAATTTAAAATATATCATCTTTGATCCTCCCACTTCTAATTAGTTCTAAAGGTTTTAGATAATAATGTAAAGGGGGCTGGGAAATGAAATCATTCTAAATATCAAAGAGTCACAGAAGGCCAACAAGAATTTTATACATACTACGGGATGTTTCTTTCTCCTTGCCAGGTCTCTGCCCAGCACCAAGAAAAGCGCAGAAACTATTGTCAGCCTACAGCTGAAACATGTTCACAGAGCCTTAGAGCTGAAATGGTTTTAAAATCTGATAACAAAACCATCGGGTCTCAGAAATTTTAAGGGATGCTAGAGATATGCAGCTGGGGATGTGCCCCTCTGGACTCAGAGGGTAGAGAGTAAGTGGTTTAGACCTGTAAACAGGCATGTTATAATGGAGTTTGGGAAGTATAGTCTCAAACACTGTTGCCTTCCAACCTCTGTGCCACACCCCTCTTCTTGTGAAATAAACTTTGATCTTGTTTATGTATGCCCTCTCTTGCACAAGGTGCTGGGTGCAGAGAGGGTCTGCTGTGAGCCAATCTGAGCTGTTCCATTCCCTAACCCATGTTTGGTTTACAAATTGTGGACATATGAGCAACCTCTAGCCAATAAATCATGAAACGAGGCTTGACTGAGAGCTTCTGGGAAAGGCTTTCTTGCTCCTAAGAATGCATTTCCATTGTTGGTACTGTCATAGGAATCATCTAGCTATGTGGCATAAGGTACAATGACCTACCTTCTAGTAGCTAAACTAAGTGGTTTCTCGCTAAACTAGTTACATTTAGGAAATCATTTTATTATAATGAATGTAATAAAAATATCCCATTCTTACCCATTATCTCAAACGATTGTTACAACAACCATATAACTGACATGAGACAGAAACTCTTCCCTCTATAACAGATGGAGAAGCTGAATCTCACAGACACTAATGTGATGAGCCTGGACAAAGCTGCTGGCTTTGGAAACTAAGAGCCCTTCCTACCACATCATGTTATTTCTACCTTAAGTAGAGTAAAAAGTTCAGTTGCCTGAGTCAGGGATACAATGCAATTATAAAACATCTCTCTCTCTCTCTCTCTTTGCCTGAAAAAATACTAACTCTACCTTCTTTTGAGCTTTTATCCTGGTATTTATTTATTTGAGTTTATTTTGAGAGAGAGAGAGAGAGAGAGAGCACAGCCAGTGTAGAGCCTGAGGTGGGGCTCGATCCCACAAACTGTGAGAACATGACCTGAGCAGAAATCAAGAGTCAGATGCTTAACTGCCTGCAACACCCAGGCAGCCCTATCCTGGCATTTTAAATTCAGTTCCATCCTCCATATTTTTACATGAAGAAATATTTGAAGTGAAGTAAGATGAAAAGGGCTTTCGAGGAGGGTAAAATATAATTAAAAATCAGTTTAGTCTACTAATGACCAGGAAGGTTTCAAAAGATTTTGAAGGAAACAAGAAGAAATGCCCTTCTAGTTTTGGGTACAGTGTATATCACTCCACCTAGGGATGACTGCATCACAGATGAATGGGCTGGAAGGCTGTGCTATAAAAATTTGAGCTAGAATAGTTACAGGCTTAATTATCATGTGCTATAGCTCATGATTATTATGAAGACAATTTTACTCATTCACTACAGTTCTTAGGACTCCTTTATTTGTGACAGAAATCCCAACTCAATTGGTTGAAGCAAAACAGAATTTATTGGGCTCACATAACTAAATAATGTTCAACAGGTGGCTTTAACTTCAGGTGCAGCTTGGTTGAGGGCTCAACTCCTGTCAAGGGGCTCCACCTATGGGCTCTTCTTTCTCAAGGTGGCTCAATTATGGCTCTGAGGGATGCTCCCAAACTGAAAACACATTTCATCATAGCACCCAGTCCACTGGAAATAAGGTTCACCTCTTGAAGAGCTCAAATGAAAGTCCAAGAATTGAAGTTCATTGGCCTTGACTGTATTATTGTGGTCAACTGAGTTATTTTTTGGTCATAATTCTTCATTGTCTTGTAGCAGTTTTGCCTGCCTTTGCCAAGGCCTCAAAATAGGCAAAGTATACTCCTCCTCTTCCCGTGACATTGGCCTTGGTCATGATTTGTTTGGTGAATGTGACACTAACAAATAGAAGAGGCTCGGATATACTCACACAGTTGGGCTTACCCTCTTACTGAAGTGAGAGAAGAACATGCCTTGTATATAGCATTTGCTTGTGCAAGGAGGATGAGAGATACCTGAAGAAACCCTGGACTAGTAGACTGTGTCTGTTAGCTATCGCTCTAATAATACCATGTAAAAATTATTGAAAAACCTAGTGGCTTATACATTTGTTTCTTGTTCACATTTCTTCAGGTGGCTGATATTTGGCTGGATGATTTGGCTCCAGGTGAGTGATTATGTCCAGGGTTTCTCCCTATGTCTCTCACTCTCCTTGCACAAACAAATCTTACATTTGAGCCATGTTCTTCTCATGGCAAAAAGGGAGAGGTGCAGCAAGGGAGCAAGCCCAACTGTGTAAGTATGCTCAAGCTTCTTGTATCATACAATTGTCCACTGGGAGCCAATGCCCTCCAGCCTAGCTTTTATTTGCCACTTGCAGAAAGTGAGCAGGAAACACAAATGCCTATGGTTATAAGCTACTGAGTTTTGTGATAATTTGTTACATGGCATTATCAGAGCAGTAGCTAACTGATACAGTTTACTGTGCCCATCACTATACCATACACGAAGGCAAGGTGTTGGAATGTGATTGGATAAGCCTAGATTGTGAGTTCTACTGCTAGAACCCAGTGGTGGAATCTGACTCACCTTTAGCATAAAAGATGAAAGGGCAAAGAAATATGGACACTGTTACCAGAAGGAGGTTCGGACAAACAAAAACTGCAGTCCCACCATCAATGAAACCTGCATTTTAGTGTTAGCGATGGATTGCATCAAGCTGCCACACTCTCTATGCAGAACCATTGTAAATACCTAACAACCTGACATGCATGTGATGCACTAATGATCAACGAAAGGCAGATGGTAATGAATAGAAAGAACAACCTTCAGAAGCTGCAGGCTTGTACTGAAGGCTTTGTGCTCAAAACAGAGCAAGGAGGAGGCTTGCTGTAGTTGGCACTGGTTGAGACACACCTAAAGTGTTGGGTTTGATCCTGAACATCACATTTTTAGAGGTACATTCTTAAATTGAAACTTGTTGAAAGTGAGGGATCCAGAAATTTTAAGAAGAAAAAGCTGGACTCTATTGGCAGAGCAAATGTGGGAAGGATGGAATATGAATCAGGGTCAGCAGGAGAAGGAATCATTATTTTCAAATATCATAAGATATGATGTATGGAAGAGAGATTGTATTTAGTCTACATTATGCAGATATGTGTTATTGTGGAAAGAATGTAGTCTTTGGGGTCAGGGAGACAGAACTCTACTACTTATTAGCTGTGTGTCTTTAGCAGGTAACATTCTCTCTCAGTGTCTGCTGTAGAGGTATTAGAGAGCTTGAGAAGTAATACATGTAAGACTGGTTCTTGTGGGTGCTCGGTAAATGTTAGCTATTTTAATATGGTTGATGTCATTATTAGAACTGTATTAGAACCAACGTGTGGAGTTTTCAGGAAAGCTCCTTTCAGCTAAGGATAATAAAGAAGACAACTTAGAACTGTCCAAAAACAGAATGGGCTTCTGAATGTCATAGTGAGTCCTCTGTCCCTGGAAACCATTCCCACAGAGGCTGGACTTGAGGACTAGAGGCTGGAAGCCTTCTGGGAGTGCCAGGAGGCTATGTGATATGGATTTCTAGGCTGCCCCCTAATTCTGAGATCCTAAGTTCAATGAACTGTGAGCCAGCTTCCTTCACACTCATCCCCAACTAGGTGAGCACTGAAAGGTATTATAAATAGGGAGTCCAAACATCTGGATGCACTTGGAACAATCTTGGTTTAGACCTGTTGTCCTGGTGCAATTATGAAAGAATCCCTCCCCTTTCTCTCTCAACGGTGTCCCAGTTTAGATGGTAAAATGACATAGTCACCCTAATTATAACTAACTCAATGAATAGAGGCCAAGCATATTCTTGTTATTTTCAACATAAGTTACCCCCCTTTAGCACCAGAATTACCACTCTTCCTGGGTTTCCCTTCCTGGTGTAATGGTATTATCATCCTCCTATTAACTCAGCCTCACACCTTTGGAAGCCGCTTCAGCATTTCTGCCTCCCTCTCCCCGCACCTTCAATCAGTTGCCAAACCCTTTTGATCCTATCTCCAAAACACCCACCAGTATCTGCCCCTTCTTTTAAGTCTCAATGCTTTAATTCAGGTCTTGTTACCTCTTGCCTGGAGCATTGTAAAATCCTCCTAACAGCCCTGACCCATTCTGTTATCCATCAACCTGCCGCTGCACTGTGCCTTTTAAAGTATGCCACCAATCTGGCTGCGGCTTTCTATTCACCTAGATAGATAAAATTAAGTTTCTCTTGTTTGTCTGACTGTATCACATAAAAAACACATAGAAAGGTTTTCATCAAATGTGGAGGACACATTTGGGATGGCATGATTTAAGATGTAGAGGTATGTGGCCTGCACAGAATTCCCCTGGAGGCACTCAGGAGGGCGTGTCAACGATATAGGTGGTTAACCTTCAGAGCAACTGGAATCTGCTGCTGAAACCAGCCTGCGTGACTCCTGCCTGGAAGAGGCAAAGCTAACAAAATCAGCCAGAGACAAAGAAAACAAAGAAGGGCTCCCAATCTGAACCCAACTTAAATGTCTAAGGGCAGGTTCTCAGAATTGCAGATGCCGGTTTGCAATAGGTATTGATTTTCCAAGGAGCTGCTTCTCTCATGGGCAATTTGATACAGTATTTTCTGGGATTCTGTACACAACGCTGGTGAGCGATTCCTTTGAGCAATCCCAGGGTACCCAGCTAGAGTGAGAAAACCTGTCAACCTCTCAGAGAGGCATTCACATTCAGCTGGCCTCTCAGGCTCTCCTAAAGCTGTGTCCCATGTACACTGTGCACCCGTTCTGTCTCTCACCTGTATCTCCATGCCTCTTCTCCCTGAACTGGGGCTCAGGTGTCCTCCTCAGGTAAAACACTCTCCCATCACCTCTACTTGTGGCAGTCCTTACCATCTGTCAGGGTTCGGCTCAAGCACCCACTTCCTCCGTAAGACTTTGTGAGATTCTCTTGGGGTCTTTAATTTCCTCCTTGGCCACTTTTCACTGCATGTATGTAGATGGAGAGAGAGAGAACGAAAGATATAGATAATATAGATATTTTCCTATACATGTGTCTTTTAAGCTATAAGCCCCAGAGAAGATGAATAATGTCTATTCATCTTAGTGTCATCTTTAGTACTTTGCATATACAGATTTTCACTATGTATTTATTGAACGAAGTGGTATTTTAAAAGAGTATCTTAACTCGGTTCAGCAACCGTGTGGACTGAAGTATCTCCTAGACAGGGGATCATAAAGGCAATATTATACCTTTATTTGACCAGAACAGGAGAGCACCCCTCCTAGTGGAGAAATCTATTTGCTTTGCAGTTAACAAAACGATAAAAGGACTGTCTCCGACTTTTTAAAACAAGGGTTTTGAAAAGCTATGGAATGCCAGAAAATACGGAGTATAAATCTCATCTGAATACTTAATTCTTGGTTATCCTAAAGCTTAAGTTCTTTAGGTATCTTAACACTTAAGTTCTTAAATGTGGCCTGTAATGTGTGGCGCTAGCTGAGCAACTTGTTACTCTTGTTACTCTACTCACCTATTTTGGGCAATAATCTCTAGAGAGTATCAAATCTTCAGCAAAGATGTTGGCCTCAATCTAAGCAATTCTGAATTACCTTATGGGTTCCAGTCAGTGGGATATCAGATTGCTTCCTGTGTAGTATGCAGGTTTAAACCAACAACCACAAGGGCCTATCTTTGAAGCATAAAACACTTGGACATTAAAACTTCTTTTTGGCACCCTGCCTGAGGTCAGAAATCTGCATTTTCAGCACAGGTCACTTGGGACTTCTCAGCACACATGGCCTGAGTTCCACATGCTCACTCAACTTCCAAGCATGCAATTCTGTTGGAAAGAGAGAGCCTGGTTTTGGAGTCTGTTACAAAAGCAAAACATGGGACCTCAAACTGGGCAAACAGTGAGAAAGATATCTTCTTGAAAAGAGAGATTATGGAGACCATGACAAGGTTATCAAGAAACCATTTGAACTGCATAAGGTGAAATTGAGAAAGGCGTCTGCATTCAGACGAGTCCAAACAGAAAAGCAATTTCCATGAAGACGGTGAAGATCAGACATTGGGAGAATGTTACAGGGAGCGAGTTGAAAGGGCTGTCCCTAGACTGCTTAAATTCTGGCATAGGATCCCAGAGCAAAAAACCACAAGCAATCCCTAATTTGGAACTGATAGAATGAATGAGAAGAAATAATTAGGTAAACAGCCCTGAAAGAATTGTGTAAGCATGTGATCAAACACAGTGCTTGATTACTTTAAAAGGGGTGGTCACTACCATTTGTCTCCCCGAAGGAGTGTAAAATAGGAGGGCGGGAAAGAATGCAGGGTGATGTGTGGCCAGAGGAGGAGGGCTGGGAACCTGCGGGGAGTACTCACAGGGGCCAGCAGAGGAGCTGTGGGAGGATATAAGCAGATCCTCCTGCAGGCCTTGGCTGCCGTGCCCATAGTAGTCAATTCCTCCTCCTAAAACCCTGAGACCCAGAAGGGACCTTAAGAGACTATTTAGTTCAACATTGTTCTGCACAGAAAAGGAGGCTAACCATAGAAAAGATGAGTGGGGTGCTCACTCACCCAGTGATAGAGCTGGGTCTTGCACTGAATTGTTAGATTCCTCACCTATGCTTTTTCCCTTGGGGCACATGACCTCAAATCAGATGTATCCTGGAGCCAAGCGCCAACTTCCTCCACTGTGCAAGCACTCACCTGCTTCCAGATTTCACGCAAAGGAAAAAAGGGTAAAGGATCCTGAAAGATGCCATAAAAGAAGGTGTGCACTATGCACTTCGTTTCTGTTGTCTTCAAAACAATCAAAAAGAGGCAGCAATTGTCAGCCCCATTCTATAGGAGCTCGGAGAAGTTGAGGATCTTGTCAAAGACAACAAAGCTAGTACATTTGGGAGATGACAAGTGAATCCAGTCATTCTGACTTCAAAGTCAATTCTCCTTCACCCCCATGGTGAAGCTATCCAGGATTCTACCCCTCTAGCTGGTCCCAGAATAGGTTTCCTAAAATTACCAAGAGTCTGCTCTTCCCTGTCCTTCTGCTCTGGCCCCCCAGTTCTCAGACCCTGACCTATGGGGCTCAGCGTAGCACTTGCACCTCTGCTCAGCAAGCAGTTTCAGTTACACTGGATCCCTGGTTATAAGGTAAGAAGTTTTCCTTTGGGAGCTCAGCTCTGGACACCTGCAGCCTCTCTTAGGCTGGTCTTGGGAGAACATCAAGTCAGGGACACCTGTGCATGTGCACAGGAAAGCTTAGGAAGTAGTTCTGTGCACACTGAAGACTGGAAAGACCAAGGAGAGTAAAAATCACTATGTGGGACAGAAAAACGACAACAGGGAACACAATGCCTTCATCCCCTTTCCCCCTGAGGACAAAATACTGGGAGGAAGTCTTGAAGTGCAGTAAGAGGAACATAGCTGGGGCTAACCTATCCCAGCATGACCCTGACCCTGGACATGCCCGGGTCAACCTCACATAGAGTATTTTTATAAATAAGGATGGGTACTTTCATAAACCTGGATATTTAGTGGCTTGGACCATAAGTACTGCAATTTGCTAGAAAAAGGTGGCTGAGGAGAAGATGGGGTTAGAAATGAAGGTGTGTCCTGGGCTGTTGGGCCTGTGAACACCAGGTCCGGTGAAAGGAAGACTGGAAACAAGATTCTCTTTTTTTTTTTTTTTTTTGGCAGGTGAGCATGGTTCCTCCTGAATCCTTTTGCATTAGAATGTGTTCAGCTCTAAGCAATAGGGAAACCAACTCAAACTAGCTTTTACAATAAGGTTACTCTTCAGCTTACATATGTGAGGAAAATCAGAAGTAGGGGTGGGCTTCAGCTTTAGTAGATCCAGAAGTTCAATGATATCATCAAGGACTTAGCGTCTTTTCATCTTCCACATTGCTGTCTACAGTGTCAGTTTAATCCTAAAGCAGTTTCTCTCGGGGCTGTGGGATGACTGCCAGTAGCAATCAGCAGGGGAGTGTCTACTTTCCTGTTGCTCTTTCTTAAGAGTGAGAAAGCACTTACTCGGAAGCCTCCAGAAAATCTCTCTGGTCACATGCCCACTCCTAAACCAGTCACTGTCATGAGGGATAGGATAACCCTTTAGACCTTTCAGATCTGCCTTTCAAGCTACCAGCAATTCCACAAACTGCTTTGATAACATTCGTTAGAGGAGGAATGGAATGAATGTTGCTATCAGCCACAACATCCGCCATACCCTCCTGACGCTTAGTAAATTGCATAGCAAATATCAACAAGTCTTTGTTGATTGAATGGAAGTCTAGGTTCTGAGGTGAACTTCTTATGGATAGAACTGGGTGCAGAAAGTCACCAAAGAAAGGCTAAGTCTAAGACAAGCCATTGGGCTGGAAGCTAGAGGCACTGCATTCTATTCTTGACCATTTGTGCCCAAGCTTTGGGCATTCCATATGCAAAATATATTTAACCTCCTCCTTTCCATAAATCCAAGGAGTTGCTTAAGATTAGATAAGATATATGTCAAAGTACTTCAGCTTCTTAGGAAGAAAGAAAATGTGTTATCTATTGTTACTTCAAAACATTTTGTAACAAGATGGGAATTTTCCAAGTACATGAAAATCATCTTGTGTTAAGATAAGAATCTCCTGCTTATGACAGGTGACCAGAAGTACTGTTTTTTGAACTGAGCCAAAAAAATAACGGGACTCTATGCAGCATGGGGGGAACTGCCCATGTCTCTGAGTCGATAATTGGCCTGACTTTCCTGGGCTTGGACTTCCCTTTTGATTTAGTGAGGGCTCGATTAGAACCTCATTCTTTAGCTTCTCTGACTGTTCTTGGGGGATTTGAACTTGTTGGAGCAGCAGTATCAGAAAACACAATGCTTTATTAAGTTCATCAAATGGTCGACTCTCTGTCCTGGGGGCCAGAATGTGCTAGTCTGTTATCATGACTCTGTTCCAGTACTTCTCATAGCAGCTGTTTTCAAACACATTCTTGGGCTCATATTTAACATATGATGTTAATCCATTTGTTCATTCAACTATCTGTTGATGTGTAATCTTGATCACTATCAAACCCCAACATATTTAGTAGGCTTAGATCCAGGAATAGCACTGAGCTATGCTTTGTTCAGAAGGAATTACTCAGACACGTTGCCTCTGGGTATGATCCTCAGTGACCCAAGAGAGCTCACTCTGTGCTTCATTCTTTCATTACTACATATACCACCTGCAGTTCTTATTTTTCCAACGTCCTTCATTATACCGATGATGACCATATTAGCACAAATCATTATATTGGACTCATCTCCAGGGGCTACATGAGCCTTTGGGAGAGGGCAATTTATTAGCATGATGGACACTAATAGGGGGGAAAGAGAGAAAGATAAAAATTATTTTTTTGCATGTGTATGTAAATTTTAACATATATATTATACAACAAGGAAAAAACCACAGGTAGGTGTTATAATCCACATATCTGCAGCTGGTTAAAGAGCTATAATGTTTATAATTTCATTATTCTATTATTCATTCCATGTTCTTTTTGCTTTCAGGCAGTTTTTTTCCTTTGGTGGATTAAATCATACCTTCATACCTGAAAGTCTGAGACTTTGATGATCTTGCTTAGTTAGACTTGTTGTAATCTTCCATTAAGTTTTCTAATCTTTGGAGACTGATGCTATTTCTCCCCTAAATGCTAGAAGAACTCACTAGAGATGACATCTGGGTCTTGAGTTTTACTGCTGAAGAGTTTTAAATTACATATTCAATTTTTTGAATACTTCTAGAACTGTTCATATTTTTTTTCATCTTCTTGAGTTTACTTTAGTAACTCTTTTTCCCCTGGGGAATTGTGCATTGATTCCGAATTTTCTAATTGATTACCATGCAGTGGTTTGTAATAGAATTGTTTTACCTTTTTAATGTTTGTAGGATCTATAGGATGAGCCCATACAAGGATCCCAAAGATCACATGTGTCATTACTGTACCACAAGTTTTGGTGTGCTGTATTTGCATTACCATTTAGTTCAAAATATTTTCTAATTAATTTCCACTAAGAATTCTTTCATCTGTAGATTATTTATAAGTGTATTGCTTCATTTCCAAACATTTGTGTATTTCTAACTATCCTGTTGTTGCTGATTTCTAACTTAGTTCCAAGATGATCAGAGAATATATTCTGTTGGTTTCAATTTTCAAAATAATGTGAAGACTTGTCTTATGGTCCATAATGGCCAATGTTGGTAAATGTCCCATGTCCCATGTGTGCTTGAAAAGAATGTGTATCCTTCATCTGTTGGGTATAGTGTTCTATATATGTCAGGTCAAGTTTGTTTAGATCTTTTATGTCTTTATTAATTTTTATTCTCAACTTTCTCAGTTGCTGAGAGAGAGAGAGATGAAAGTATTCCACTCAGATTATAGATGTGTCTACTTCTCCATTTAGTCTTTTGAAATTTTGCTTTATACATTTTGAAGCTATGCCTTTAGGAACAAACAAATTTAGAAGTGTTGTATCTTCCTTGTCAAGTGACTGTTTTATATAAATGAGTCACGCTTCTTGGCCAAGTTGACTTTAAGTATTGCTATGGCAGATTTTTTTTTTTTTTTTTTAGTTTTTTTAATGTTTATTTTTGAGAGAGAGAGAGACAGACAGACAGACAGAGTGGGGGAGGTGCAGAGAGAGAAGGAGACACAGAACTCGAAGCAGGCTCCAGGCTCAGAGCTGTCAGTCCATAGCTCAACGTGGGGCTCAAACTCACGGACCGCAAGATCATGACCTGAGCCAAAGTTGGCGGCCTAACTGACTGAGCCACCCAGCCACCGCTGCTATGGCAGATTCCCAATTGCTGGGTGGTGGGGGAGGGATAATTAATTTTCATCAAGATAGGCTTCATTACCAGATGTGGAATTCTCCCATTAATTTCCCTCGGCATGGCATTGCTAAGAGATATCATGGATATTTTCCTTCCATACCCTCTTGCCACCATTGTGTGGCAACAGTCCTCACTGATCAGGCTCAGTGACCTCAGGTAAGATTCAAACTCCACCTTTTCTTGAGAATGTTTCCCCCTTTAACAAAATGAGCATGAGATGGTGGTCTCAATTTTCAATCCATTGTAACAGTTGTTTTGTATCCTTGTGGAATAACTCCTTTGGTACCAAGATCTCTAACATAAAAGAGTCATTGTTGTAGGCATGGTAGAGCAAAAAATTTTCAGTGAATCATTAGATATAATAATGAGAGATGACACCCATCTTTTGTACCATGGTTCCCAGACCAATGTATTCAGGCTGTGGGAGAATCATCATTTTTATAGGATACTGATTCAGAGAATAAACCACATCTTAAAAAAATACCATTCCAGCCTACCAAGGTTGTGTTATTGTTTCCCAGATGATGCTGTAGCTGACTCTAAAGTAGGCCACCCAACTGTCCCATAAAGCCAACTCTTCTTTATGTAAGATTTGCAGTACATTGCCATAAATCATTGGTTCTCGAGTGGGGGTGATTTGCCCTTTAGGGGACATTTGGCAATGTCTGGAGACATTTTTGATGGTCATGACTTGTGTGTGGGGGTGGGGGTCGGCCGGGGGTAGTATTACTGGTGTCTAGTTGGTAGAGGACAAGGATGATACTAAATATCCTACAGTGCTCAGGACAGCCTTCTGGAACAAAGAGTTATCATATCTAAAATGTTAATAATGCTGCTATGAAGATATTCTGCCTTAAAATCTTCACCATAAAATGAGTTTCTTGGTCAGAAGCAGTGTTACACAGGTTAAAATCACTGAGGATAGAGCATTCAGTGAATCTTGGAATAGTGGTCCTTTATGAAGGTGACCAGAGAAAGCAGATAAAAGTTAGTGTACAATTAAGTGAGGACAATTGTCATCTCCCCCAAAGGGAAAATATATGATGTAAACTTGCCCCAGTGGATATTTGGACCATCCCATATTATGGAATTCTATAGGAGGCCCAAAGTTGATTTTTGTTGCTGCTGGTGAGTTAGGCATTCAGCAAGCATGTTACCTGTGAGAAGTCTATCCTGTTAAGTCTAAGCATCACCTCCATTCCCATTACCGTGGTCATTTAATATATGACCCCACTGAACAAGTCTTACGGTAACTGATAAAAAATGCCAAAGATAAATCCATTGGCTGCGTTTACTAAAAGCTTCCCTTACTTAAAAAAATAAATAAATAGAAGCTTCCCTTATGGTGGGGATTTTGCTGATTATTCATATAAAACACAAATATTCACAGACTCTGGGATCATTCTAAACAATTCATCTACATATCTCCCTCAAATGTCTTATCATTAATTTCTAAATTAATTCCTTCTAATGTCTGATCATCTGGCCAGGGCCAATGAATAAGCTTCAGTCCAACTGTAGCTACCTTTCTTACAAAGCAAAGAGAACAAACCAAATAACTAACAATCCAAAATATCTTTTGGGATAATTTTTCTTCCATAGTGTCTTTCAGGGCCACCTGTATGTGTGAATAAAATCCTGCAAGAATCTACTTTAAACACATGCATATAAATCCTTGCTTACTGGTAGAGAGCCACTTTTAATAACCTCCATGTCCTCTGATCCTTCCATCTTCCTCTACCCTAACTTCAGCTGCTTTAAGGAAATAGGTGATTAGGGATAGGAGGGCTCCCCTGACCCCAAAAGACATTCAAGGCTATACATACCTACTTGCATATACTGGGAAAATTTGGAGAGAGGAGGACCAAACTTTCATGCTTCTGTTGGATACAGATACCCAAGACTCCCTCCTACCTAAGTCTCTGTCCTTATAGGACAGGGGCACCCAAATTTAGCTACTGCTACATCTATTTCATCCTAGATCCAGAGAGATATCCCTAAACACCTTGGCCTAATTCACTCATGGTTTGGCTAAGTTAAAACTTGATTGGGGGCACCTGGGTGGCTCAGTTGGTTAAGCATCCTACTTCGGCTCAGGTCATGATCTCACAGCTCGTGAGTTCGAGCCCTGCGTCGGGCTCTGTGCTGACAGCTCAGAGCCTGGAGCCTGCTTCATGTTCTATGTCTCCCTCTCTCTCTGCCCCTCCCCCACTCATGCTATCTCTGTCTCTCAAAAATAAATAAACATTAAAAAAATTAAAACTTGATTGTGTTCACTGGGCTGCAGGAGCTATTGAAACTCTGTTTCAACTTGTAGAACTGAAAATAGATGTGGTCACTATGCTCAATGGGGAAATATCCAGGCCATTTTCATAGCTTTGGCCAATATTCTCCTTGATGATGCTTGTTATATTTTTATTGACTCTGAATTGTTGCCAGTGACCTAGCAATTTGGTTTGCATTTGGAAAACAACACACTGGCATATCAGAGACTCCCTTCTTTGGGACTGAAAGCTGGGGGGAGGGGAGTGGGAATCACAGCTTCGGATCAAACCATCTATTTCATTAATGTAGATGCTCATGATAAGGGACTATTCTCTGGGAAGACTGTTGATGAAAACTGTACTGTCCATAGTGCCACCATTGGCAATCCATCATTATACTGAATATAACAACTCATCTATCATTCTAGACTAGGAAAAACTAAAGGAGTATATTGCTGGAATTATGCCTCTGGCCACACATTTACACAGTTGTCCCATGCCTACTCCTGGCAGGCTGACCATACTGGACGTTTGACCTACTCTTGGGACTACTGGGGGTACCTTATCCATATTGAAAAGTTTTCAGGACATAGTATTGCTATCCAGCCTGATTAGCCAATTCCCAACATGCCATTGTGACTCTTGAAACTAATCTGTGTCACACTTTCAGCTTTCCAGATCACTTGCAGCCTGACAACAATAATATACCTTTAATAAAAGAAACCACTCATCAGTGGGTTTGTGATCAAGGTACATGATGGATCTTTCCATGTTTTCTACCATCTATGGGCATCTAGTATTGAAAAAGTTAGAACAGTCTCATTAAAAACTCTACTTAAACATGATTTCTGTTTCTGGCTTCCTTACTTTCTCCTTGTCCACATACCTTAGTAAGACAATTTAATCACTGAATGCAGCCTTCTCCAAGAAGGGGTCATCTCTCAGCCACTTCCCAAGACAAAGGATGTAGGAAGTTGTATCAACCTCTTTGGAAGACTGTTTATTTCACACTGACAATTGCTGGGCACAATGACTCTTTCTGCTTCCCAGTGACGACTCCAACCCAGGCTAATTGATATACCCTCTAGGTGGCAGCCCAATTAAAAGGTAGCCTGGTGAATTTAAGCTTATTTCTGAGTCAGCCACCTGTGTTCCCTTACTGGACTAACTTGATCCTATATCGTAACAACCACTTGGTTGAGAATACTGCTTGTTGAATACCTCTGAGGTGCTCTGTGTTGGTCTCTGTGTGTTCTATAGAAATGTTCTTGTCCATTGTGAATCTGATCCTTCTAGTTGGAGAGTCTATAGGTAATGACTGGAGAAACAATGTAATTGTGGCTACTAAAAAGAGACACAGCAATTTTGTGGCAGTGAAGGGAGAACAACAATCCTGACACCTGGAAAAAAAACACTTTTGACCTGGCTGATTACAGGAGAGGGACGGACATTAATGAAATCTTTCAGAATCACCCCAAGAACCTTCTTCACAAAGAAGATCAGCTTGTACCTAAAGATGCTGGAGGTCTCACTTGTAGGGCCCCCACATCGTGCACAATACTTTCTGAAAGCACCATATACGTCTTTGGGAATATACTTCTTGTGAAGAAGTTAGGCATTGCCTTGCTTCTCGCTCCAAAACAAAATGACTGGTACCTTTCTTAGGGGTATCTTAAGAGATCGCCAAATGTTTAAGGAAACACCATCAGTAAATAATGTAGTCCTCAGATAGCTGTAAATAGCTCTCCAAAATGAAGCTACCCTTGGTTAATCAAGGGGAGCTTCCCAGAGGATAACTGACCCATTATTTATGTACATGTTGTGTGGGCAGGTATCTGTATAACAGGAGTTGCCCAATTAGAAAAGGTGAAAAAAACATGTCCCTGACTAGCTAAAGTGATTAATGACACTACCATAGCTGTAGAAAGTATTCCAGGAAGCCTAATTTAATGGCCAGGGTTGTTGTCCATAATAGAATTGCCCTAGATTTCCCATATAGGAAATTTGCCAAAGCTTTGCCAAGACAAAGTCTATGTAATTGCTAATACATCCTGTTGTATCAGTATCAATTCCTCAAGCCCAGTGGAAAGGTAAATGCAGAAACTTAAGGAGTAAGGTAGACCCTGATGGTTGATGGGATTTGTTTGGCTGCTAGGTCCAAGATCTTTGAGATCAATATCGTGGGTTGGCCCCATCCTGCTGATTCCAGTCCTATTGAGAGCAGCTTCAATTAAATGTTGTATGAGACGAACTGAACAGATTTGGTCCCAGGCTCTGTCATTCAGATTAATCAGAGTAGCCAATAGAGTGGCATATTAATGGAAAATTTTACTAGAAGCTAAGACATTGTAGAGACTCCATGTGGATATTGAGTGATAATTCTCTGTGGGTCTCTTGTACTTCTGCATGTCTTGAGAGCAAGACACTGACAGCCTTTTGTTCCATATTATCTGTTCTGTTCATGTGGCAAATGGCTTTAGAAGATAGTGACAGTGTCTCCCCTGGGAGCAAAGGACATGTTTGTTTATAGCTTTGGAAGATGGAAATAGTGTCTCCCTTTCACCAAAGGGCAGGCATGCTTACTGCTCATTATTAAAGATCCGGGTTCCCTCCCGTCAGCATTTGTCTCTTGTAATGCAACCCACTTCCTGCTCACATATCCATTTGGGCCCACCTGAATCACTGCTGAGGGACATGGGGACAAGGGGAACTGCTGCACACATGCTCATGTTTGCGGTACCATGGATAAAGAAGTCCCTTGTCTTTAACTCAGGAGTCAGTGTACTTCTCAATGTCTTGGTGAAAGAATGATCTCCTAAGCCCTCTTCGAATATATATTTGCTTTAAGTTTACTTTTTTTATTTTGAGGTGGGAGAGGCAGAGAGAGGGAGGGAGAGAGGGAATCCCAAACAGGCTCCACCCCGTCACCAAGGAGCCTGATGTGAAGCTCAATCCCATGAACCATGAGATTGTGACCTGAGCAGAAATCAGAAGTCAACACTTAACCAACTGAGCTGCCCAGGTGCCCTGGAGGATATGTTTAAAGGGAGGGTGATAAATAGTCTATAGTAAGTCCCCTCCCTACCTCCTTGGTTCCTTTCTTTACATTACTGTGAGGAACTTGGGGGCATTCTAGCCTCTTTTCTCAAGGGCCATAGCTGAGTCTGGATTTCAGTCCTCCACCCATGCAAACAGTTGTACCACACCAAGTTGCTCTAACTAGCACATTGCATCTCTGATCAGAATTTTCATATCTATAAACTTGGCCTACTTGAAAATTGTGTTCTACACTCCTTGGTCCAACATCTCAAAAGCCATTCCCTCACACAGTTTTACGTTTTTGCTCATGTACATTAATAGTAACTTATCAGTCTCTTTCTGGATTTGAGTTGTAATTAACCTTCTGACTCCAGTCTCAGAACTTTCCAGGTTCCATAGGAAGAGCAGCTTCTTTGGCTTTCTGTGCATCTTTTGTTTTTTAGCTCACTTGGTTCTGCTTAGTCATAAAGTAAAAAGCTTGTTTACTTTTTGTTTTCCAGAAATTTGTCAAAATTTTTGGTACACTGATGACCTCTCATTCTTATTCTCAGTGCTGTTATGGAATTAGGCTCCATAACAATTCTTCCAGTCATCTCAGTTGGGTGACAAGGGAGATAGATGTGTGTGCTCAGTCTGCCATTTTGAAGCAGAAGTCCCAACCCAATACTTGAGTAAAACTGTTCTAGTGAATGTCACCTATGACCCATTGACTGTCAAATCTAACTGGCCCAAAGATCAAGATCTTATTTGATCTTTTTGGAATTTTTACATTGTTGATTATTCCCTTCTTGAAAACCTCTCAACCTTTCCCTTTAAATACTTGATGCTTTCCTGGTTCTTTGAGTCCTTGTCCTCAGATTGTTTTATAAGAGTCCATATCTTTTTCTTAACTATTGAAGTGCTGGTATTACTAAGCTTTCATCTTTGTTCTTTCTCTTCCCCTTCTAGTGTTCTCCCAGAGTTGGGGAAAAATAAAAGGAAATAAGACTAAAATGGAAATTGGACAGCTCATCAACAAGCCTATATACTAGAATACAGATCAGTACTTAATTTCCATTTAAAATCCTATGCCCAAATTATTAGTGCAAAATAAAGACATATTCAAGTATGCAAAGACTGATACAGCTATCTCTATACTTATGACTTCCGAATGTAAACAATTAGCCAGGACTTTGACACTTAGTTCCTGACTTATTGGATTACCTATTAAATATCTTTCCATCTGGATTTCTCAAAAGCTCCCTAAACTTAGTGTGCTCCAAACTGAACTAAACCTGCCTGATAAAGTCTGTCTCCTGTATTATACTCTTTATCTTAGCATATTCTACCACTAGCCCCCCCCCCCCCAAACATCCAATCATTGTCAAATTCTTCCTCTCCTATCAGCAAGTAATCAAGTCTTCTCAGTTCTACCTACTAAGTATTTCTCATAGTCATTCTCTCCTTTTGTTCTCACTATTGCTCCCTTATTCACATTCTCATCATTTCCTGTCTGGCCTTCCTACTTCCAATCTTGACCTACTCAAGTCCACCTTCTACCCTGTGGCAAGAATAATCTTTCTACAAGGTAAAAGGACATATCTCTCCCTTGATTCAAAGACTCAATGGTTTTCCAGTTCTTATGATAAAACCCCAAAACTCTTTAATTTCATAATCTCTCTCCTGGCTGTCTTTCCCTTCTTGACTTCTTCCTTTTCCCCCCACTTCACCATCTTTGCTCCAGCTATAATAAATTATAACATACTTGTAGCTCTCTAATTCTGTTTCATGTCCCTATATTTTTACTCCTATTGTTCCCACTGCCAAAAAAGCTCTGTCCCCCTGTTGATGATAGCCCAACCATCTTTCAAGACTTAAGGGAAACATGAACTTTTCTGAGAAAACTTTTCTGAATCCCCATACAGCCCTGCCAGTCTGTATAGAAGGTATCTATTTACGTTTTGGATGTCTCCAGTGTGCCCTGAAAATACCTGTTAACATGCCTGCTTTCAACTAGACTAGAAATTCCTTAAAAGCATGGACCATGTCTTGCTTATACTTACATAATCAGCACAGTGTTTAGCACAGTCAAAATTTATAAATGAATGGGTAAATAAATAAGTGAATGAATAAAACCTTCATTATCCTTTGTTCTGGATAATCCTTCTCCAAACTATTATCCTTAAAGTATTGCTAATTCTCTCCTTCCTTTCATAGGTCAACACCCTGGACAAGGGGTAGGAAGATAATTCCCAGATAGGTTTGGAAGGAATCTGAAAATAAGTATCAGGAAACGTGCTAGGTTTTCTTTGTAAGCCTGCAAGTCACTCAGAAAAATCCAACCCATGGGATTAGAGCAATAAAATAGTGAGGTCTCGGGGAGGTGCTCTGGAGGCAGGTCTGGGTAGTTGCCAGAACCCCATATGCTATATAGCAGTACAGAGACAGTAACTGAGAATTCTCAGGCCCAGAAGAAAGGCAGGGATGCAGAAGACAAGCAAATGAGTAACTCAGAAAGGGTCTGGATCAGGATAGGATACAAGAGCTCTACAACAAGCCAAAAGTAAGTAATGGAGAAGTCTGTGGATTCCAGCCTCACACTCCCAAAGACCAGGTAGAAGCCACACCACAGCAGGCATGGCAAAAAGAGAAATTGATGCTCAAAGACCGGGTGAGATGAGAAACCCAAACCAGGGACTGCTCAGGACTAGATGCTCCTTCTCAATGCCAGGACAGTGTGAAAGTCAGCCAGGAAACTAGATTGCCTCCAAGGAGAAAGAGGAGAAAGGGAAGGGTAGAAGCCCTGGAGGGCTGACATACAAACCAGATGTGACAATTAGACAGTAGCTGGGGATAATAACACTCAAGTTCGACAGCAGACCTTTAGATCAGACTATAGCAACCTGAGTGGAATAGGGTGAGTTGTCTGTCCTGGGAAGACAGAGGAGATCAAGAGAAACGTTGTCAGTTATAAAAAATAAAAAATAAAAAGTTCTCTCTCTCCACACAGGGAGTCCTCGGGTGTATATTTGCATCTCTCTGCTTTTATCCTCAGCTATCCATGGAAACCACATACCCCAAACACTCCAGGAGAGTTCTAACATCAAATATTCTCATCTTTCTGATTGCATCAACTCTTCAGAGCCCACAGGCTCCAGGCTTTGGTTCAGAAAATACCGCATACTTAGTTTCATTACTGACCTGCTCCCATCCCATCCCCATCCCCATGTCAAGGGAAAAGAGTAGATGGTAAGTTACATTTTGCTTTCAAGTCTCTTTAGCTGTGATCCTGCCATTGTCAGGAATTTTGTATGGCACATACTGTACAGATTTCTGTGCATGATGTTTAAGAACTGAGACATATTTAAATTTGCACATTGGCCCTTTGGGAGTGACAGCCGGCACTGCCTCTCCATTTGTGTCATCATTTCATTAGTAACTATGCATAACAAATGTGAGCCTCTGGTGAAAAAGATGATAGCAATAGCAAAACATTAACCCTTAAAGGAAAGCTTTGAGAAAAGTCCAGTTAAGGTCTCCAGTCAAATTAGCCTCTGTAAAGTTTAGGTATAAATGAAAACAATCAGGGAAGCTCTTGGACCTCCTTGGGTGGTTGGAAGCAGGAGGAGAAGAAAGCTGTAATTAAGTTTCCTTTGTCATCAGCCACTTCTCAGATAAATGATCATAAATGAATAGAATGTGTCTTCACTCTTGGCACTGCAAAGCCATGAAAAAGCTCTGTCTTTTGACTTGCTTTAGACATTTGGTGTGAGTGATCGCAATAGCAGGAGATTCTTTGGTTCAAATCTCTGGCTTTCTTAAACTTTTAATAAAGTTTCTAAATAAACTAGAGTAGGAGATGCTGAAGCTAAACCACAGTCTGGCCTGTCTTCTGTGTCATTTTTGCTGGAAGGAGCAGAGAGATTTTTCCAACATCATATTTAATTTCATTAGCTACTGTTGCTTTTTGGGAATCTACTTGTAACACATGCAGATAAACATGCCCCTGTGATAAGGCTGTGTTTATAAAGTGGGTTTAGGATGAAAGAAAACCCTAAACTGATGTGTTTTCATTGTGGGGTTAATGGTGCTTTACTAATCCCCTTTCTGTTGGCCAGCAAGGCACAGGCATTTGAGCATTTTTGGTGACTCTCACATGTTTGCCCTCTTAAGAATTGTAATAGGAGGAAACCCTTTCCCTTGCTCAGGAATGCTAAGAAATGACGCCCCTCCTCCTCCTGGAGGAATTTTGTGCAGCAAAAATAAAAACGTGTGGACTTTTAAAAGTTTATTAGGAAGGGCTGAATGAAAGATATTTATCCCTTTAATAACTGAACGCTCTATGCAGGCGTCTCCTCTCTCCTTCTTTGTCTCCCTGCCGTGGATGTCTCTCCTGCACTGAGGAGGGGGGAGAGAAGCCACTTCTGTGTGGTGGAAAGGCCCTGCTCCAGCGTGGATGTCCACCCTTCTCCCCAGGAAAGAACTGAAGGTTTAAAGAAAATATATTGTTAAATGTTTCAAAGCTATGGAAAGGTGAAAGGAATTATGCAACGAACACCTGTGTACCCACTACCCAGCTGAAGAAATGAATCATTACAGGTATAGTTGAAGCCCCTGTGTACACCCCATTGTGTTTTCCCCACCCCATTCTTCTTCCCGCTTCCAGATACAAGTATTTAGATTTTCTTATACATTAATGGGTCCCTCACCAAAAAAAAAAAAAAAAAAAGTTCCTTTCAAGGTTTTAGACTGTGTAATAGAATGTTAATATATACATTCTTTTGCGACTTGCCTGCTTTGTTTTTGAGCTTTCTTCAGGGCAGATAAAGTTTTTACTTTATTTTTTTTAATTTAATTTTACTGAGATATAATTTACATAAGTTGTGTAAGTTTAAGGTGTATAACATGTTGGTCGGTTTGGCATATTTCTATATTGCAGCATATATTTGCCACTGTAGCATTACTTCGCACCTCTGTCATGTCATGCAATGATCATTTCTTTTCAGTAGCAGATGAAATTGTGTCATGAAGTTTATTATGCACGTTGTTCCATAACATCATTTCCATTATATGTTGTGTGGCTACACCACAATTTATCTCTTCAGAGAAGTCCTTCTTCCCTCCTGCACAGATATACGAATGCTGGGAGCATCAATGGGTTGCCCCCAGATGGCAGAATCTACAGCGAATGCAATATCCCCATCCAAAAGAGAAAACATAAGGAAAGTACATAATGGATGATGCTTTTGTAGTTCACTTTATTGTTTAATTTTAATTCTATTGTACTTTCTTTTGTGTGTATGCTGAGAAGGATTTCTACAACTCAGTGAGTTCACACTTTCTACACATCACATTGAGTATATGCTGAAATAAGAAATTGAGAATTGTTGTCACCTGCTAATGTTCAGAGACCCAAATCTTCCCACAGGTGGAGGCATCCCTGGGTGCTTGTCTTAGGGTGTTCTCAGCCTCAGAAGAGAGA
This sequence comes from Acinonyx jubatus, assembly GCF_027475565.1. Lineage (NCBI taxonomy): Eukaryota > Metazoa > Chordata > Mammalia > Carnivora > Felidae > Acinonyx > Acinonyx jubatus. The sequence goes on from NC_069386.1 coordinate 99,201,798, forward strand.
TGGCCAGGAGGTGAGAGTTTGGCAAGCTCAGAAGAATTCTGCCCTGAGAAGTTGGCAGTTCCAGAAAGCTCCAGAAAGTTCTGGAAAGGCTGCTACTGACAAGGACTAGGATATTTTTTCTCTTTACATCTTAGACTTTATACAACGTCAGAAAGCAAGGGGCGCCTGGGTGGCTCAGTTGGTTGTGCGACCGACTTCGGCTCAGGTCATGATCTCACGGTTTGTGAGTTTGAGCCCCGCATCAGGCTCTGTGCTGACAGTTCAGAGCCTGGAGCCTGTTTCAGATTCTGTGTCTCCCTCTCTCTCTGCCCCTCCCCCACTGATCCTCTGTCTCTCTCTGTCTCAGAAATAAATAAACATTAAAAAAAATTTTTTTAAAAAAGAAAGCAAGAAAGAAAGAGGCTAGCAAGTTGTAACGGTGAGCTACCTCCTGATTTTAAGGAATGAATTAGCAAGTCTACTGGGCAAGGTCATGGGTTGCTGACCCCCAGGCCTGGCTTCTATTTCCTAAGCCTTCCATCTTTTGCTTCTTCTACAAGTGTTAGTCATTTTCTTATCTCTTCTGTTGCAGATGTGGTAAACGCAGAGATTTTGATCTACTGAAAAGCGTTTATTAAATCCTGCTGAGTCTCCCTTTGAAATGCCTCTTATCCACACCTCCTTCCTTTCTATCACCTACCCCCCCCCCCCCACCAGTCCCAGCTATCACTTCACACCTGGATGGCTGGCATGGGCTCATAGATAGACTAGGCGAGGCCTCCTCTTTCCTAACTCATCCTATAGGCCATGGATATTCATCTTCTGCAGACACTCTTGTTCCACAGCTCAGAGGTCCCCAAACCTTCAAAGACTCCCTGTTTTCTTGGGCATCCAACCCAAGCTTCTCTTCTGAGTTTTCCAGACCCATAATTTGTCCATCCTAGTGATCCTTACTTCCTGTTATTTCATGTAATCCAACTTCAGATCTAGTTTGGCTAATCTCTCTCACATTCATCAAAATGCCATTCTCATGCCTCTCTGTTGATATTGTTTTCTCTCCTGGAATACTTTATTTCTCCAAACCATTCATTCACAGCATATATATTGTGAGCTTTCTATGTGCCAAATCCTAGAGTTGCAAGATCAAGATTTTTAAATTGAATTTTTGTGACTACCTCATCTTCATTAATCTCTTTTTATTACTCTTAACCACTTTGAACATATATAATAATAAATAGAATATTATATATACCAGGCCCAGGGTGTAAGGGTGAAGGCAAGTGAGAGGCATGGACCTCTGTCTTCAAAGTCGCCTTCACTTAAGCAATAAGAGGAATGACAGGAATTTCAGCCTATAGAGAAGTAGTTATGCGAGGCAAGGTGTGAAAATTAAATGAAATGGAATGTGATTAATGGAGTGATGATTTAGCAGTGAATTATGTATAACTTCATTTTGTTCACTCTTGTTTCAAATGTGTTTCCTTATCTTGTCGAAAGATAAGCTATTTGAGCACAGAGGCTAAACTTTCTTTGAATTGTCCAGTTCTTAAAGGGGGTTCGATACACACTTGAGCCTTTACCAACTTTATATTGTTTCTAACTTCCACAAAGTGAAATGCTCCTTTGCCTATATTCCCAGGAACACTACTGAAGGAAGGAGATCCAAGGTGCAGCCACTTTCCTAGTTTTATCCTCAATTTATTTCCTAGAGCAGTAGAAGCCCTTGGAGAAGACTGAGGCAGAGATGCAGTGAAAGGGGGTGAAGTTGGGGCACCCACTTACCTTCCTAATGGTTCTACCCTCATGGATCAGTGAAAGGTATTGTATGTCTCCAGAAATTTCTGGCCGTATGTTCACATCTTTGGATCCACTCCTTTCCAAGATATGCTTCCATTGTTTGAGTCATTCCTCCTGATATATCATGACATTTTTACCATTCTCTTAAGCCATAGGTCCCAGCAAAACCGTATGATTCTAAGTCAGGGAAATGAGGAGGCATTCTTAAAACCACTGTAGAAGAATCTACAGTGGTTTTGACTGGGTTTTAGATTGGTTGAAGCTGAATTTTAGTCCAAGTCACCCTGCCACCAGTTCAAAGCATTGTAGATGGTAAAAGTTCATTTTGAACAAGATCATAATTTGAATTGTTTTAGGATTTACTCAGAGTGGTGCTCTATTATGAGTCAGCACTTCAGTGTATTCTGTCTTCCCTCCTACAGAACTGTATGCCAGGACTTTTAAATTTAGAATATTGGGTCGGAACAATGGAATCATGACTTTTCAGAAAAGATGATGAAACTGTTTTTTACTTGAAGGAAAGCAAGCTATAAATGCTAAATAAGTCAGTGATTTATAATATGATTTTTTAATTGAGAACGCATCATAAATAGGGAGTTCAGTGATGCTGCAACAGTGTGACCACAAGCAACCCAAGTAATTCTATTACAATGTAACGTGCCAATTAACTTAATGATATTTACACATTAATTTAGGGGAGGAAGAAAGAAAAAGACTCTTCATGGATGTTTCTAATAACTTAGAGAGAGGTAGCTCTAGACTTCTTTTACTTCAGAAAAAAGTGACATCTCAGTATCTGTTTAAAGATTGGAATGTGGTCGGGAAGAGGAGACCATGCTGATGACGACATAAAGATTTGCTATAAAATATCTTGGCTTTAAAAAAGATGAAGATTATATCTTCCTTTTCCCTCCACATGCCCAACCCCTGCCCCCAATATGTTATTTCAGTTTATGGTTGGCTATACTGTTTTAATTTCCATTTTATGGGTAAGGAAATTGGGACATAGTGGTATAAGAGGAATTCAAATTCAAAACATCAGCTGAGAAAACAGAAGTTGCGATTGTTCTAGCGCCAGACCTGTGCTCATTCTAGAAGGTTAGGATATATCCTGAAAAAAGGAAGGTGATGCCATTAGGATGCTGCTGTGGTCTGACTGCGTCCCTCCCGAAAGTCATATGTTGAAATCCTAACTGTCAAAGATGATGGTATTAGGAGGTGGGGTCTTTGGGAGGTCATTAGGCCATGAAGTAGAGCTCTCATGAAAGAGAATAGTGCTCATAGAAGAGAAATCCCACAGAACTCCCTCTCCCTTCTTCCATGTGGGAATACCATAAGAAGTCTGCAGTCCAGAAGAAGGTCTTCACCCAACCATGCTGGCACCCTGATCTTGAACTTCCAGATTCCAGAACTGTAAGCAACAAGTTTCTGTTATTTATAAACCACCAAGTCTGTGGAATTTTGTTAAATTTACAGACTAAGACAGATGCATTTCTATAATCATTTATACAACACTCCTCCCAACAACAGCATACTACACAATCTTAAGTGCACATGGGGCAGTAACAAAAATAGACAGTATTCTGGGCCATAAAATAAATTTCAAAAATTTTAAAGGATTTAAATATTCACAGAGTGTTTTTTTTTTCTGATAACAATGACATTAAACTAGAAATCAGTTATAGAAAGAAAATATTTCTGGAAAATCCATAAATAGTTAGAAATTAAACAGCTCATATCTAAATAACTCATGGATAAAGGAATACATGACAAGGGGAATTGTAAAAGAGTTTTATATAAACAAAAAGAAAACACAATGTATCAAATTGTGAGATTCATCTAAAATAGTTTACTTAAAGAAAAATGGATAGCATATAAAAACTATATTATTACAGAGAAAAATTATAAAGTCAGTGATCAAAGCTTCTATCTGGGGAAACTAGAAACAGGAGAGCATCAGTAATTAACTTAAGTAGAAAGAAGTACAACTTAAGTTAACTACAGAAAGCAATAAAATATGAGAAAAATGAAACTACCAAAGTAATAAAGAAAATCAGTAAATCCCAAAACTTATTTGAGAAGATCCATATATTCCTTAAAAACTAGACAGATTGATCAGGAAAAAAACAGAAGATACAAATTATTGCTATCATGAATATAAAAGGGAATATAACTACAGAGCCTGCAAATTTAAAAGAAATATAAGGCAATATTATGAATAACTATAAGCCAAGAAATTCATCAGTCTGGTGGAACGGATGAAATTTTGAAACGCAACAAACTACCAAAGCTAACTCAAAAAAAAAAAAAATAGATCAGCTAAATGGCCCTACATTTATTTTTAAAAATTGAATTCAAAGTTAAAATATTCCCTTAAAAGAAAACCTTAGGTCCAGATAACTTCATTGATGAATTGTACCAGGCATTTAGCGAAGAGATAATACCAATTCTACATAAACTCCTCCAGGAAACAAAAGAGGAAAGAATATTTTCCAAACCATTTTTAGGAGGCTAGCATTAACCTGTTACCAAAATAATAGAAAGATATTAGAAAAAAAATTATAGATCTGTATCTTTCATGAACACAGATGCAAAAAACCTTACCAAAATATTAATAATTTGAATCCAGAAATGTATAAAAGAGTAATATATCTTAACCAATAAGACATACATGACATGGTCTTCTTTGCATAAAATCCCAAAATATCCTTAAAAAAACCTACAGAACTAATAAATGTATTTAGCAAGGTTATGGAATAAAAAGTCAACATACACAAATCAGATGTATTTTCATATGCTAATAATTAACAGAATTTTAAATTTAAAAAGCAATGATCATTTACAATAGCATGAAAACCTTAAATATGGATAAATTTAACAAAAGCTGTGTAAAACATGTAAAATTAAAGACACATAGGTCTGAAAATTGTAAAAAAAATGACTGTAAGTAATGAAAGAAGACAAATAAATGTAGAGATCCATTATTGTGAGAGAATGGCAAATTCAATATTGTTAAGATGTGAATTTTTCCTAAGTTTTTCTATAGGGTGAATGAATTCCCAAGCAAAAATCCTAGCAAGTGTTTTCTGTAGACGTTGAGAAGCTGATTCTTTTTTTTTTTTAATTTTTATTTAAATTTCAGTACTGAAAATACAATGTAATATTAGTTACAATATGGTGAGTCAACATTTCTATGCCACACATGTTGCTCATCACAACAAGTGCTTCCCTTAAGCCCCATCACCTATTTTATGCATCCCCCCACCTACCTCCCCTCTGGTAACCATCAGTTTGTTCTCCATAGTTACAGCTCTATTTCTTGGTTTGTCTCCCTCTCTATTTTTTCCCCCTTTGCCCATTTGTTTTGTTTCTTAAATTCCACACATGAGTGAAATCATATGGTATTTGTCTTCTTCTGACTTCATCCACTTAGCATAATACTTTCAAGCCCCATCCATGTCATGGGAAATGGCAAGATTTCTTTTTTTTATGGTTGAGTAATATTCCATTGTATATATACACAACATCTTCTTTACCCATTCATCAGTCACTGGACACTTGGGTTGTTTCCATAATTTGGTTATTGCAGATAATGCTGCTATAAACATCAGGGTACATGAATCCCTTTGAATTAGACTTTTGTATTTGGGTAAATATCTAGCAATGCAATTGTGAGGTAGTTTTATCTTTAACTTTTTTCTAAAAAATTTTTATATTTATTTTTGAGAGACAGAGAGAGAGAGAGAGAGAGGGAGAGCAAGGGGGAGAGGGGCAGAGAGAGAGGGAGACACAGAATCCAAAACAGGCTCCAGCCTCTGAGCTGTGAGCACAGAGCCTGATGGGGGGCTTAAACTCACAAACCGCGAGATCATGACCTGAGCCAAAGTCGGATGCCCAACCGACTGAGCCACCCAAGTGCCCCTGTTTCACTTTTTAAGGAAACTTCATACTGTTTTCCAAAGTGGCTGCACAAGTTTGCATTCCTATCAACAGTGCAAGAGTGTTCCCCTTTCTCCACATCCTTGCCAACACGTGTTGTTTCTCATATTGTTAATTTTAGCCATTCTGGCACATGTGAGGTGATATATAATTGTAATTTTGATTTGTATTTCCCTGATGATCAGTTATGTTGAGCATCTTTTCATGTGTCTGTTGGCTATATGTATGGCTACTTTGGAAAACTGTCTATCCATGTCTTCTGCCCAATTTGTAATTAGATTATTTATTTTTGGAGTGTTGAGTTTGATAAGTTCTTTATAGAATTTGGATAATAACCCTTTATCAGATATGTCATTTGTATATACCTTCTCCCATTCCATAGGTTGCCTTTTATTTTTGTTGATTGTTTCCTTCACTCCGCAGAAACTTTTTATTTTGATGAAGCCCCAATAGTTTATTTTTGTTTTTGTTTCCTTTGCCTCTGCAGACATATCTAGAAGTTGTTATGGCAGATGTCAAAGAGGTTACTGCCTGTGTTCTTCTCTAGAATCTTTATGGTTTCAAGTCTCACATTAAGGTCTTAATTCATTTTGAATTTACATTTATGTATGGACCAGTTTCATTCTTTTACATGTGGCTGTCCAGTTTTCCCAACACTATTTGTTGAAGAAACTATCTTATTCCCATTGGATATTCTTTCCTGCTTTGTTGAAGATTAATTGACCCTATTGTTGTGGGTTCATTTCTGGGTTTTCTAGTCTGTTCTATTGATCTATGTGTCTATTTTTGTACCACTAACATACTGTTTTGATCACTATAGCTTTGTAATACAACTTGAAGTCCAGAATTGTGATACCTCCAGCTTTGGTTTTCTTCTTCAGGATTGCTTTGGCTATTCAGGTTTTTTCTGGTTCCACACAAATTTTAGAAATATTTGTTCCAGCTCTGTGAAAAATGCTGTTGGTATTTTGATAGGGATTGCATCAAATGTGTAGATTGCTTTTGGTAATATAGCCATTTTAACAATATTTGTTCTTCTAATCCCTGAACATGGAATATCTTTCCATTTCTTTGTGTCATCTTCAACTTCTTTCATCAGTGTTTTATAGTTTTCAGAATACAGATCTTTCACTTCTTTGGTTGGATTTATTCCTAGGTATCTTATTGTTTTTGGTGTAGTTGCAAATGGGATTGATACCTTACTTTCTCTTTCTGCTTCTTCATTATTGGTGTATAGAAATGCAACATATTTTTTGTATGTTGATTTTGTATCCTGCAACTTTACTGAATTCGTTTATCAGTTCTAGAAGTTTTTTTGGTGGAGTTTTTAGGTTTTCTATATAGAATATCATGTCATCTACAAATAGTGAAAGTTTTACTTCTTCCTTGCCCATGTGGATGCCTTATATTTCTTTTTGTTGACTTAATGTTGTGGCTTCGGCTTCCAGTACTATGTTGAATAACAGTGGTGAGAGTGGACATCTCTGTCTTGTTCCTGACAAGAGAAGCTGATTCTAAAATTCTCATTCTAAAATGAAAACTCAAAGGACCTAAAACAATATAGATACTTTTGAAAAAGGGAGAAAAAAATGGAAGGATTTATACCATCTGATTTCAAGACTTACTGTGATGCTACAGAGAGTAAAATAGTGTGATACAGACATATAGATCAATGTAATGGAATAGAGAACTCAGAAGTAGACTGACACATATATGATCAATTGATGTTCAATAAAAGGGCTAAGATAATTCCACAGAGATAGTCTTTTCAACAAATGGCACAGAAACAATCAGATATCTATATGGAAAATACCAACTTAGAATCTTTACCTCACATCATACATATATAATCAACTCTCAGTGGATCACAGACCTAAACACAAGTGCTCATAACATAAAACTTCGAGAAGAAAACATAGGAGAAACTCTTTGTAACTTTGAGTTAGTCAAAAACTATATATAGGACACAGAAAGCATGAGCCATGAAAGAAAACTTCATAAATGGACATGAGGATGAATCATTTTGCTCTTCAAAGGTCATTGTTAAGGAAATACAAAGAGGAGCCACATAGTGGAAGGCAATATTTACAGAATATATACTTGGTAAAGTATTTGTACTCAAAATATATTCAGAACCCTTACAGCTCAATAAAGAAGAACATAAACAACCCAGTCAAAAAAGTGAGCAAAAGATTTTAAAAGATACTTCACAATGAAGACATACAAATGCAAGTAAGTACCTATTTGATATGACTAGTCATCAGGGAATTTCACATTAAAATGACCATGAGATTCTACTACCTACTCAGTTGAATGGCTAGAATTAAAAGACTGATAATACCAAATGCTGACAAGTACACTGAGCAACCAGAATTCTCATACATTGCAGTGAGAATGTAAAACGTTGCAGCCATTCTGTAAATCAGTTGGACAGTTTCTTATAAAGCTACAGACTAACCACATGGCTTTGGAATTACACTTATAAGCATTTACCTGAGAAAAATGAAAACACATGTTTCCCACAAAGGTTTATATGTAAATATTCATAGCAACTTTTTTCATTAAAGCCCCAAACAGAAAACTACCAATATCCATCAATAGGTGAATAAATAAATTATGGTATGTCCATACAGTGAAACACTATTTAGCAGTAAAAAGGAATGAACTACTGATAGATGCAACAGCATGCAGGAATTTCAAAAGCATTATGCTGAGTGACAGAAGCCTTACACAAAATAGCATACACTATATGAATTCATTTCTATGAAATTATACAAAGGGCAAAACTCTAGTAATTAAAAGTTGATCAGCAGTTGCATGGGGCCAAAGGTGAAGACAAGGGCTTAACTGCAAAGGTGAAAAAGTAGAGGGGATTTTTGGTCTGATGGAAATGTTCTTTATCTTGACTGCAGTAGTGGGCATGTGACTGCTTTACATTCATCAAAATTCTGAACTGTGTAGGTTAAAAAGTCAGTGACTTTTACTGAAATTCAACCTTGAAAAAGTGGAATTTTCAAAAGGGCTCTTTTAAAATTCAAATTCTGAAAACTGCAAACGAAAATTTTGTTTTATATCACATTTGTGTGACGTTTTGTAGGCTCTGTGTTTGTCAGTATACCTTGAGGTAAAGCCTGTTGTCCATCTTGGTGCTGTACTTTGATTTTTATCACAATCTTGTCTTAGCTCTTTTTTTCCAATTAAAAATCTTTATCAGAAGTCAAATTTTGGGATGCCTGGGTGGCTCAGTCGATTAAGCGTCCAACTTCAGCTCAGGTCATGATCTCAGAGTTCGTGGGTTTGAGCCCCACACCGGGCTCTGTGCTGACAGCTCAGAGCCTGGAGCCTGCTTGGGATTCTGTGTCTTCCTCTCTCTCTGCCCCTTCCCTACTCAAGTTCTCTCTCTCTCAAATAAATAAACGTTGAAAAAAAAATTTTTTTTAAGTCAAACTTCACATAAAAATTGGAAGCCAATTTAATGCCCTTTTTCTTAATTTAGAATAGTCAGTTTTTGCTCTAAGAAGTAGAATTGTAAAGCCCATAAAGTTCCTTCACTTTTTCCCTTGAGTGTTTGAAAACCCTGTGGCTGGTGTAGGTCAGAAACATAGCAGTGAACGCTTCAGGGAAGAAGCTGGCTCCTCCCTTGCACCTCCCACACCTGAGACACTGGAATGTGACTGCCCATCGAGAAATAATCAGGACAGTTCACATCAGTGAAAACTTCATCATTAAGGGTAGGATTAACATTTGGGAATCACTGATCTGGGACACTTAGGTTACCTTTCAGAGCATAAAGCGGTGTTAATATAAAGGGTTTGAAGCAGGCCATCATGGACTTGAATCCTGCTTCTGACAATTCTTACCTGTGTGCTGTTAAGTTCAGTTTGGACATCTCTAAAATGCATAGATATATACGCACCTCATGATGCTGATATGAAGATTAAATGAAATAATATATGTGGAATGCTTAGTACGGTGCCTGACACATAGTAAGCACCAATCAACAGGAGCTATTTCTATGTCATCCCTTGGGTTTTCTGCATTCACTAGGATTGTTCTGTCCTAGGACCACAGGGAACCCTGAAAAAAAGGTGTTTGAACTGGAAGAGAAAGGCAGAAGTCCAGGGAAAGCAGCCAGGTAGGAAACTACAGAGTAGGACAACTTGAAATTGCCTGTCAGGAAATAGGACTCAGCACTGTGGGGAAGTGTGAAGCAGGTATGGCTAGGCTACTCCAGCACAGGGTCCCTAACTCACAATATCCATTCTTTCTTTTTTCTTGCCTCATTTCTTCTATTTGTCAATTTTCTACTTAATTATCTTACATTTAAAAGTATTCATTTTAGCAAGACTGTTTTAAAAAGGCATAGGGGAAACTTAAAGGCAGATGTGTATAAATTCCTAGTCGGTTGACTCTGTGTTAATCAAAAGGGAGATTATTTTGGGTGGGTTTGACTTAATCAGTTGGAAGGCCTTTAAAAGAGGGCTTCCAATATTACTAAATGAAGGAAGCCAATCTGAAAAGGCTACATACCACATTATGTGGAAAGATCAGCGGTTGCCAGGGGTTTGGGAGAAGGGAATGATGAGTAGGTGGAGCACAGGGAATTTTCAAGGCAGTGAAACTACCCTGTATGACACAGTAAGGGTAGATATAAGTCACATATATTTATTAAAACCTATAGAATGTATGATACAACCAGTGAACTCTAATGTAAACTATGGACTTTGATTGATAATGATGTGTCGTTGTTGGTTCATTGGTTGTAACAAAGGTACCATCCTGGTACAGAACGCCGATAGTAAGGGTGGCTGTATGTGTGTGGCGAAGGGGTTGAGTGGGAACTCTACACTTTTTGCTTCGTTGTTCTGGGAACCTAAAACTGCTCTAAAAAACAAAACCCATTAAGTTAAAAAACAAATGAAACAAACCATCCATGATCCCATCACTTTTAGAAATATTCTTACTTTTGTATAGTGACAATCCAAATAAATTGCAGTGATGAGTGTATTTAATTGTGTTGTTGGATCACTGAATGAATATATGAACTAGAAATGGAAGGCTCTCTTAGGAAAGAACCATCTCAGAATGTCTCAATAGTTCACAATCGATATTACCACAGGGAAATAAAACAGATGCCCTAAAACATTTACCACAACTTACATACCTAAATAATTATTTTTTTTTCTTCAAAGTGGCTACCTTAAGTGACTGTACTCCTAGGATAATCATATTGCCATTTCTATTTCGTTGTAATTTTTTGAATGCCTACCATGTGGTAGAACCTGCTATAAATGCTTTATCACCTCTAGTCTAACAGCATTTGTAGAGCTAAGCATTGCTATCCTCATTTTAAAGATTAGAAAACTAAGTACCTTGCCCAACACGGACAACAGATAATGTGAGCCAGTGGTTGATCAAACTCCAATCTGAGACTTAAGTTTGTATTCTTCTTCTTCTATCATGTTGACTGAAAACATTTTTGGGGAAATGCTTTTAGAACCTAAGGTACAGTCATTTAATATATTCATTAGTAACAAATCTTCTTACTTTCAAGATAAATTTGAGTTTGATTTTTAAATTTTTTTAATTTGTTTATTTTTAGAGACAGAGAGAGAGCATGCACTTGCATGGGGGAAGGAGAGAGAGAGAGAGAGAGAGAGAGAGAGAGAGAGAGAATCCTAAGCAGGCTCCATGCTGTCAGAGCAGAGCCTCAGGCCAGGCTCTATCTCACAGACCAAGAGATCATGACCTGTGCCAAAATCAAGAGTTGGACGCCTAACCGACTGAGGCACCCCAAATTTGAGTTTTAAAAATAGACAAGACTTTTGGAATCAACTGCGGTGAAAATGGTGGGAAATTGGGGTACATTAATATAATTTGGGACCAAAAATTGAGGTGCGGCTCTGGAGGAAGTACACTGAACACTTTGCATAATTTTAAAAATTAAGTGAAAAGTTTAAATTTAAAATATCATTGGCTTTGGAGTTTCTAAACCACCACAGATGCTGAAAGAGTGGGATTTGGTCTAGAGAGTATGATATGAACATTTTAATTTTATTTCAAACGTATAATCTCACTATTGACAAACCTTAAGTTTGGAAGGGCTGTTTCATGTCACTGCCTTTCCCCACCCTGCAACCCCCCCCCAAATTCTGTATCAGCAAGTGGCAGAGCAAACCTTTAATCCCCAGACTTCAGGCTCCAAGCTCTTTCCAGTGTGTGTTGTAGCTGTCAAACACTTTGGGAAGTGCTTCTAGAGCCCACGGCCCTGCCTAGTAAGCTTTCATCCTGTGCTTAAAACCTCTAAGAGTGAGGGGTGGCTGGGTGGTTCAGTCGGTTAAGTGTCCAACTTTGGCTCAGGTCATGATCTCACAGTTGGTGAGTTCAAGTCCCGCGTCAGGCTCTGTGCTGGCAGCTCAGAGCCTGGAGCTTGCTTTGAATTCTGTGTCTCCCTCTGTCTATGTCCCTCCCCCACTTGCACTCTGTCTCTGTCTCTCTCAAAAATAAATAATAAAACATTAAAAAAAAAAAAACCTCTAAGAATGATGAAGAGACCTGATTCTTGAGCAGACTATAAACATCAGTACATCCTTTTTGTTATATTGAGCAGAAATCTCCATGTAGTAGGCATTTCAGGATTTTGAGAAATGACTGCTATTTCACGAACAAAAAAGAAGTTAATTTAGATATGTTCTAGAGATGTTTCTCAAACAAAATTAAAGTTCCGAGCTAGATAAACCTGATCGCTCCTTGCCAGGCTGGTGGTTTCTTTTCTTTTTTCTTTTTTTTTTCTTTTTCCTTTTTCTTTCTTTCTTTCTTTCTTTCTTTCTTTCTTTCTTTCTTTCTTTCTTTCTTTCTTTCTCTCTCTCTCTCTCTCTCTCTCTTTCTTTCTTTCTTTCTTTCTTTCTTTCTTTCTGCCATCACCCAACCCAACTTTCAGAGTAGACTCAAAGGAAAAGCACTGAAATACTTTTCTGACTTTTCCATATTTAGCACAACACCACACAAAATTGCTAAATACCATATAACCACACTTACCATCTTGGGGCCTATAAATTCAGAATTCAGACACTTGATTACAAACCACAGAATGACTCTGTTTAAGAAATAGTATGTGGTATTGCAAGGGAACTGCCCCTATTTAGATGTTCTTCTGGTTATTAACTTAGTAACCTGGGCTTTTTCCCTCTATCTTCTTTCTCTATCCTTCTACCATGGCTGTCATCTCTGATTTCTGGTACAATTGTATGAGTACTGGGGCAGGGGTGAATGTCTGTGAGAGTCAGGAGAGCATTTTCTGTTATAATTCTGGTCCAAAAGGAAAATAAGCACATACATTTTTGGTTTCGCAGTAAAATTCCATAGCAAACCAGGAGTCAATCACCAATTTTTAGGAGGGTGAAGGTATGAGGGAAAATTCGCTCTTGTCATCTTGGAGTGGCCCAGGCTCCTCTGTGGTATTATTGTTTTCTCAAATTCAGCTGTGAAATGCCCCCTCTCTCTCAGTATTTCCAAGCTATTCTCTTCTGTTTCCTACCTTTAGAACAACATCTGATCATACCTGTTAGGCACAATGAAGTGTAAATGATGAGAATCATGACCTATGTTTTATAATTTTATAGAGGTTGAAACTGTAAGCTAGCTCAATGGAGGGCACTCACCACCCTCAGAGAGAAACCTCAGAAACACCTCTAAGTCACTTCCCCAAAGTAGGGCTTTCCCCCACCCTTCATCAAGGCCACTATTCCTGATAAACTTATTTAAAGAGATTAGAAAATTATAAAACTTTTAAATGCCTAAATGTTCTTTATGACGTAATTTGAGTTGTTGAGTATAAATCCCCCATTTTATCTCTGTATGAGAGTAAATGACTTCTTATAACTCAGAAATCAGACCTCCGCAGTAAGTTTCATACGTTTAAAAGCCCATATTGAGGGGTGCCTGGGTGGCTCAGTGGGTTAAGCATCCAACTTCCTCTCAGGTCATGATCTCGCGATTCGTGAGTTCAAGCCCGGTCTGGGGCTCTGTGCTGACAGCTCAGAGCCTGGAGCCTGCTTGGGATTCTGTGTCTCCTTCTGTCTCTCTCTGCCCCTCTCCCACTCATGCATGTGCACGCTTGCGCTCTCTCTCAAAAATAATAAAAACATTTAAAAAAATAAAAGCTCATATTGACACTTTATTATACACCAGAGATATGCTTAACTTTGCTTTACTTTGTAAAAGTAAAGCATAAAGCTGTAAAGTGCTTTCCTTTGCAGGCATCTTGGAAAGTAGATATCATTCTCTCCATTTCACAGTTCAGATGACTACAAATGAGGGGCGCCTGGGTGGCTCAATCAGTTAAGCGTCTCTTGATTTCTGCTCAGGTCGTGATCTCACAGTTCATGGGATGGAGCCATGCACTGGCAGCACGGAGCCTGCTTGGGATTCTCTCTCTCCCTCTCTCTCCCTGCCTCTGCCCCACTTACGTGTGCACGCGCGCGCACGCTCTCTTTCTTAAATAAACATTAAAAAAAATTTTTTTTTAATGTTTATTTTTGAGACAGACAGAGACAGAGCATGAGCAGGGAAGGGGCAGAGAGAGAGGGAGACACAGAATGTGACGCAGGCTCCAAGCTCCGAGCTGTCAGCACAGAGCCCGACGTGGGGCTCGAACTCACGAACCACGAGATCATGACCTGAGCCAAAGTCGGACGCTTAACCGACTGAGCCACCCAGGTGCCCCTTAAATAAACTTTTTAAAAAGACATCTGCAAACGAGATTAGTTATGTATCTTACACATAATCATAGAGTATTATGGGAGAGGCGGGACTGCAGCCCATCCCCCTAACCACCGTATTAGAAAATCTAGACTGCAAAAAATGAGAACTTTTATATCAGCATGGGCTTGTGGATACAAGCCACAGATAACTGATTCTGCCTTATTTCAGAAAAAAAATAATAATAAAAGGACAATGGGGAGCTCATAGAAACTATGGGAGTTCTGCAAATCCAGGCTCAGAAGCGCGCAGTCAGGAGCAATAGCAGAGTTGCACTGCATAACAGGTCCAGGGAGGATGACCCTGGAGCTGCTGCGCCGCCGAGACCTAGATACGCAGGTAAACTATGAACGCAAATGACCCCAGCCGCTGAGCACAGCTGCTGGCACTGCGGCTCTGTTGCTCTGAGAACTTGATCTCACTGCAATGGTCTCCAGAGGAGACCCCGGTCTTCTTTGCATCTTCAGTCCCCCGGTCAAAAATGAGATTGGTGGAGCCTAGGTCACATGCCCACATGCCAGCTGGGAAAGTAAGTTTGGGGGCATTTTTAGCTTCTGTGATGACAGATGTGTGTGCCTCCCACCAACTGCCTAGTGGGAATGAGGCTTAGACCTTGGCAGCTGGAAGGAATAAAACATGCTCTGCCCACCTGAGAAGTAGAGTAGCGAGCTTCTCCAGCACCGCACAGTCATCCCTTCATCCACATGAGTTCAAGATGCATCCAGCCTACGATTCTAAGGTCATCCATATGTCTAGCAGGGCTTTGTGGTTCACCAGAGCATTCTGTGGACAATGAACGGTGTCAGCAGAGATCCTGAGTCATGCATGGCTACTATTTAAAAAGAAGACAGAAGAAAACTTTAAGTACTTTTGAAAGATTGGTGCTGGTGAATCAATGCTCTGTGGATTGAGGCTAAAGAACATTGTGTCCAGAGAAACTGCATTTTGGATGAAAAATAAAAGAAGAGCTTCTGTAAACTTGTAATTACCCTTCTGGTGTGCTTGTGGTAAATGCCAACAGTACGGATGTCAGCTTCCAGCTTGGGCCAATTTGTTGACCGGATTCATTTTATTTTCACCAGAACTCATCTCCCAGAGGTCCTCTACTCTAAAAGGGAAACAAGAGAAATATCTTTATTAGGGAAAGAATAATAAATCTTGCCTGTCATGGACATCTGTTGCGTTTCTCTGCTTAGCATTCATTCTTTCTTCTTTCATTAATGGCATCATAGTATTCCTTTGGGAGTGACCCTACCCTCCTGATTCTAGGGATGTTCATGTGGCCCTTGAACACCTGTATACAGTGATTGATTCAGGGAAGGATATGGGATATGAGACATCCGAACCAGAACATTCTAGGTCTTTTGTAGAATTGCTGGGGATGAAATTCTCTCTATTGGGGTTTCTGAGCCAGTAGGTTGTCCATGAACTTTCTGACAGACATCTTGCCATGACAAGGAGAGAACCTATCTAAGAACAGAGCCAGCAAGGATACTCAAGCAGATATATAAAAGAAGACTGAATACTTAAAGCATTATTTCAATACCTAGATTGAATCAAACTTGAAACCAATAACCTTGGGCTTTTCAATGATCTGAACTTTTAAGTTTCCTCTTTTCCTTAATCCAGCGTGAGTTAGGTCTCCTGTCACATGCAACAAAAGAATCCTAAATGATTCATTGACTTTGTCTATTAATTTACAGAGTTCTGGGTTGCCTTGGTTAAAGGCAACCCCTTGGTTAAAGAAGCAGCCCCTAACTACTTGTCTTGAATGCTGTAAAAGAGGTTCATGGTCTGTGTAGAGCATTGGTTTAAATGTTTTCTTCCAACAGAGAGTCTAGGATTTTGAGACTAAAGACAAATGAGAAGCATTTGTTAAAATACATTAGATGCTATCTCAGAAAAAGATAATAATGGGATTGCCATTTAGCACCATAAAAGACATTACCCAGATTGGGTTAGTAACTATTTTAAGTTCTATTTAACTTCTCGTGGTAATGCTTTTCATAAGTACTTTGTAATTTCTAAGTTTGTGAGGCTTAAATAATTATGTAATTACTTTGCAACGACCACAGAACTCCACTCAGATTTGGTAGCTACTTTAAGCCATGTTAAGTTTTTCATTATAAATTACATTATGTTTAGTACATAATTTATAGTTGGTATGAAAAGAAGAATCATATCATGCAACTATTCTGTAATAGCATAGCAATTACTCCCATATTGTGGTAACTTCCAATGGAATGGATATTTCTTTTGTAATTACAGAAATGATAGCATCGCATCCAACAATTTCCTGGTGATAACATTTATAACTATGAATTAAATTGTAATTCAGTTGCTTCTTCTTGGCCATTCTAGCTGAGCAAGAGAATAAGTGGAGCAAATGGCTTTCCTGCCACTTTAATATTAGATGATATTTAGCAAGTATACAGTACAGGAACTGAAGCTTGGAAACAGATCATGTGTAACGAGATCAAAGTATATTATTTGCCTCCATTTATACTCTGGCAACAAATAGGCCTTGATCAGCTACAAGAGTTCAAGATCAAGGAATCATGCAGGAAAGTTATATTTTATTGCAACATAAACCCAGTTGACAAAGTACCCTGAAAGATGTGGTGTGAAAGACAGGCTTCCGTATGTCCTGGAAGGAAAGTAAAAGCACAGGATGTGGGATTAGAAACCTGAGTGGAAGTCTAACTTTGCTACTTCTTAGCTAGGTGATCTTATGAACTGTACAATCTCTCTGAGTCTGTTTCTTTTTCTATAGATTTGGCGGACTCATACCTACCTCATAAGGTTTGTGGCAAAACCAAATGATATAATGCGTTTGGAAGGGTTGTGTCAAATACTAAATAAATATGAGGTACTCTTAAGAAAGCCCTTTGTTCTCATTCCACTTATTCAGTTTGAAATAAAACACTCTTCCTTCATATAAAGTTTATAATGAAAGATTAAAAAAATTAGTACCTACGATGAAGTACTGTACTTTTGCAAACCGGCTTCTCTTTCCTTTTATTTTTAATTTTTTTTTGTACAATCTGGACTTTCACCTGGAACTTCTATATATTCATTTTACTTTGATAGGTGTAATGTTTGAGGGCCCTTGAAGTTTTACATTATTCGCGAGAAGCACAAATTTTCTTAGACAATCAGAAAAAATATATATATAAATAGGAAGTTTTTTCTTCATCAGACGCTTCAGATATGGCATACAATGCAATTCCCCAGTCAGCTTCTAGAAAATAAATATCTGAGTCTTACGCGAGGGATATGAATGTAATTTTAAAGGGTTGCTACAGTTAAGTGTCAGGATTATTTTTTAAATGTAACCAGCTATTTAATCTTAGGTAGTTTCAGTTGATAGCCTTCAAGTCACTAGATAGTAGGTTTACTACTTGTTCAGTTTAACTGGTTTAATATAAAGTGTAATGTGCACATACTTTTGAATTTAAAAGAGATCCTTTTCACTATTCTAAACTGGAAAGGGCAATTTTAAAGGGATATAAAACACTTCTATAGAGCTTTGAGCTTTTATTATATGTAAATATCTGCATTGATACTGTGAGTATATAGTTTTAGTAGTGGTTTTATGGGTTCTGTCGAGGTGAATAGGAATAAAGAATCAAACCATCTTCCCTTAAGGATTAAAGAAAAGAGCAACATTTTCCAAGTTGAGCTCTTTCCCTATCAACGCTGAGTACTGAAGGAGTTCTTATTTCACAAGAGGCCAGAGGTTCTAATAACTTTGGCTATGGCTGGGCCAGGAATGTCTGTTTGCTTGCTTTAAGCATTATTGCATTGAAGAGCTTATGCGCTGATGATCTAGTCATTTTTTTTTTAATTTTCTTCTCAATTATATTTCTGTATTCTTTTTCTGAGGCTGCTGTAACAAAGTAGCACAAACGGGCCAGCTAAAACAGTTGGCCAATTTATCGTCTCACAGTTCTAGAAGCTAAAAGTCCAAAATCAAGGTACTGGTGGAGTATACCTCTCAATTCACAAATTGAATGCTCAATTCTGAGTAAGTTCTTTTGTGCTATAGTCAGAATATCCCTGACTAGAAATAGAAGAATCACTGTATTGTTTGAGCTCACATGGAGGTTTCCCAACTATTTTTAACTTCCACAGATACAACTGCTATTATTTAATGCTCAGTGTCACTGGTAGTATATAATAGATCTCTGATTATTCTATGTATATATATTACAGAGACTTACAGGTATATTTTCCTTTTTTCAAAATGAGAGAAGTATAGGGGTGCCTGGGTGGTTCAGTCAGTTAAGCATCCAACTTCGGCTCAGGTCATGATCTCTCGGTTCATGAGCTCAAGCCCCGCATCGAGCTGACAGCCCAGAGCCTATTTCGGCTTCTGTGTCTCCCTCTCCCTGCTCCTCCCCCACTCATGCTGTCTCTCTCTCTCTCTCTCAAAAATAAATAAACATTAAAAAAATTTTTTAAATGATAGAAGTATACAAATGCAAAAACAAAACCATACCACATCCCAAAGCTAGTTCCTCTCTCTCAAAAGTTGGAATTATTTCTACATTATTGGGTACAAATATCATTTCACAAACTCAAGTATGCAGATAATAAAATTTTATTGTTTTTTATCTTGGACCTAAATTCTACCAAGGTGACAGAGACCCAGTTTCGACTAGTACAGGGTTTCACTTGATTATCCCCAAGTTATAGCCAGGTAAGGATCTTAAACATTAGAGAGGGTCCATACAATCCTCAGTTATCTATCCATGTAGATAGCTAGCAAGTCAATTGGGTTTTGATGCAGATACCAAAAAAAGTTAATGAAAGAAGATATTTTCAATGCATGGGGCTGAAATCTATATTTTAACAACAAAACAAAATATAGGATCATGCTGGATAAAAGACTTACAAGAACCCCAAAGAAAAGGACCTACATCTCTCTGTAGGTTTCTATTTCCCTGATGCTCCAAGTCACCTTTTCTTAGCCCTCAATATAACTCAACAACACAAAATAAGCCATCTTCCTATGAGAGTTCGGGCTTCCACAGTTTTGTCTGTGTTCCTATAACATACTTTTTACATCTACTAGAATTTGAGAATTGTCTTTTCATTTCCTTATTGTTTCATTGGGAGTATTCGTCTTTCTCCAATTGATTGCTAAGAGCCCTTTATATCTGTAGGGTATTATACTATACTATATAGTATAGTATATATACTGTATACTGTATAGTATATATACTGTATAGTATAGTATATATACTATACTATATCTGTAGGGTAATACACTACAGATATATTATATCTGTAGGGTTTGACACATAGCATTCAAATATTTTTTCTCCAGGCATCCAAATATAGTTTCTTATCTGCTGTTTAATTTGGTTCACATATTGCCTGACATACAAGAGTTTTTATTTTTAAGCAGACACATATATAAATCTTTTCATTTTTGGCTACATTCTTATCCTGAATTCTCTTGAAGAGCTTCAAATATCCATGAATCCTTCAGAAATGTATCTTAAAGTTAGATGTGCATGTAAGTATATAAGATGTACATATAAAACAGGTTCCATTTTCCTTTTATAAATTCTTAAAAACTTCAGTATGTAGTTTTCTTCTGCAATATAGGTTGAGTGGTAAGAGAATATCTTTACATAAACATTCCAAAACTCTTTGAAAGAGCGTTGGCAATTGCAAAGAAGTTATAGGCGTAAAATTGCAGACTTCTTGGGCAAGCAATTAATGAATAAAAAGAATTTAGAAGATATGATTTGCATATCTATCTCTAACCCCTTCTCCACGTATTTCAAAGCATTTAATAGGCAACATGATAGTTTACTATGATCCTCCTCAAGTGGTACTTATAGGGCATTCGTGTGATGAGGATGCTTGCGTGGCTAATCATTTTGAAGTCTAGAGCTGAAAATGTTAATTGCTTCAACCCACACATAGGCACATAAGGTAAGGTGGAAATGTCTGAGTTCATTCTTTTAAAAGGGAAAATGAATAACAAGCTTCTAAAACTACTTTCCATGGTAAATTTGTTCCAGAGTTGTTTTTTTTTTTTTTTTTAAGAGCCCTGTTCCGTGATACCTCCCTTACAACTGGCTGAATGAATAGAAAAGAAGTGGGAAGTTGCTGATGTTGAAGGAGATAAGATTTAACTATAGTTGCACATTACACAGATGGGTAATTTGCATGTTGAGCCATCTAATCTTGAATTGGCTTGGACATGCTACAGCAAATTTTCTAGGAATCTAGTGTTTCAGTTATTGGAAAGAACCCAACAATCTAATCCTAACACTGTGTCATGTTTCATTGCTGAATAAGTCAATGCATAACATAGAATTAAGAGGCTCATTAATTATATGATCATAAATTTTAGAGTGGAAAAAAGGCAAATTGGGTATTTTGAAGTAATTAATGGCTTTGTGCAATGAATAGCCAACTTAAGGTGATTAACCAAATATAAAGAAAATCTCACCTAGGCTCCTTGGCAAAACAAAAACAAAAACAAAAACAAAAACACATGTCCCATGATAGTACTTATGTTTGCCACTCTTCATATTTTTGGCTAGGCTTTTTTTTTAAGTCTTATTAAAAACAAAAAAGGAATAATTACAATTCCTAATTCTTAGGAATTGTTCTTAATTTGTTTCAACACATATGAAGAAAACACCTGATGTCTTCCAGGAACCTAAGTGGGACCAGCTTACCAGGACTTGCTTTGAGATATCTTTGGACTCTCCATTCAGTATGTCCCTTTCCCCTGACCAAATAATACTATTGTAAATACACACAGAGAAGGAAAGACCAAAGGAAAATTCTTTTCTAATTGTAGAAAATGATTCTTTAAGTTTAAAAATCATGGATAATTTTATAATAGCCCAAGATGTCATAGTTCTGGAGATATCTATACACTTAAATGAATGTAGGTAAGTGTGGTGTCTATTC
Organism: Acinonyx jubatus; assembly: GCF_027475565.1. Taxonomy (NCBI): domain Eukaryota; kingdom Metazoa; phylum Chordata; class Mammalia; order Carnivora; family Felidae; genus Acinonyx; species Acinonyx jubatus. Next base: position 99,223,215 of record NC_069386.1, read on the forward strand.
CTTTAGACAGTTTGTAGATTCTGTAAGCAATTCATATCAAAGATTATTCTTAAACAAGGACAATGTTCTATAAAGTCAGCAACTGGGTAACAAAGTGTAGTCAGTCAAATGAATCTTTACAGCAATAATTCTAACATTAAAGAGATTGTAGTCCCAAATAATGGTCAACAAATTAGAAATTATTTCTAGTTTTGGATCACAGGAAAAATGTAAGGATCAAGACATAATTGATACAATAGCAAGTTAGTAGGTTGTCATGCACCATTTGACAAAGGGAATGTGATTAAAGATGATTCCTAAAATAATATCTTCAGTACACTCTAAAAGCAAACCAATTCATGCCCATTCAAAGAAAGCCTCTATAAAAACATATATCTGCACTGAAGAGCACACTAGTCATTTCTTATAAGCAACAATTCCTCATATGCAGCAACTGCTTTATTTTTATTTTTCCAAAGGAATGATATTAAGGTCTAAGTCAATGATCTCAAGTCAAATATCTGCTTTCCAATATTATTACATAATCAGTTATACCTTGGTTTTTCTAGAGACTGGAACCAAGGTCCCTGCCACTTGGCATTGAAATGAAGTCTCAGGGCAAGTTTCTGGACATTCAGGTGTGTTCAGGTACACAGTGCCCTGTCTTCAGATTCCAGCTCAACATTTAAACAAAAACAAAAATCAGCTCATCCTTTGCCCTCATGAGAAGAAAGCTTGTGTCAGAAAATATTGGTCATATTTGCAGGCTAAAACTGACTAAATGTAAAGGTGGCTTTTTACATTCTGGAATGCCTGAAGCTTAGGGGTTTCACCACCATTGGAGCTTCATGGGGGATGTGCCAAGCACATCCAAGAGGCCTGTCCACAGGGATACATTACTGGAAATATCAGAAATACCTCATTGGAACACATGTGACCTGTGACACAGTCTCTATATTTGTGACCCCCAAAGATGATGTTATAGAAATGTTCTGGTGAATCTCAAAAATTAGAGAATCAATGCAGTGACTTATCCTAACAGGGGATATTTCTGCATTCACATAGAAAAATTTGGATTCAATGATGACTGGGGAGGTCAGAGATATTCAGAGGAAAAAGATATTTTGAATACAATGTGAGAGAAAGAAGTGTGTATTTTATGTTGTATCATAAAGTGATATGAGGGCAACACTACTCGGACTAAGCTCCAAGTAGAGTGTGAGGTCTGGGAATTTAATTTAGAACTGAAGCATGTTAGAGATTTAGAAATCCTCTGGGCCAGTCACTCCCAAACCACCAAGTGCTTAAGAATCATTCAGGGAATTTGGTCCCAGGCCTCATCCCAGAGATGCAAACGTTGGTTCTGAAGCAGGTACTATGCAGGATATAACTGGAGAGACACTACTTGGTTCAACTCCTGTGGTGTACAGTAGAGAAAGTTAAGAACCAGAGGGGGTGAGTGCCATGGTCAAGGACACAGAAAAATATTATCACTCTCTCCGCATCTGAGGCAGAATGCTTAGCAACCCACTGACACTCCAAGATGGTAGGAAACTGGCCACTTACTAGCGCCCCTGACTGACTAGCCTGCTTGTTACCAAGATGGCTAATGCTTTAGTTAGGAGCAATCTGAATTAGTGTCTGCCCTTCGTGATGTGGAAAGTTGGTAGCATTTAAGTGTGCTTTCTCTCCTCAGAGAACACTTGTGTATATACATGATATTCTCCAGGAATCAAGAGAGCTGGACTCTAGTCCTCCATTAGCAATAAGCTTCTCTTCAGCAAGTCAGTCCTCTGACTTTTACTTAATGCATTGTTAATGCTGCAGCTGGGCTAGGAGACGTCCAGTGTTTTTTTCCAGAACTCAAATTGGGAGTTTTACCACAGGTAGAAATATACAGCTTCCTTCTTCCATTTCCGCTGCATAATTGTTTTATGAATGATAGTAATTATACTAATACTTAATAGTACCAGATGCCAGACAGTGTCCTAAGCATTTTACATATTTTTTGCATTTATTCCTTGTAACAATTCACTGCTACTATACCCATTTTTTAGATGTGGAAACTCAGGTGGAGAGAGGTTAAGTAACTCGCCTAAGGTCACGTAACTAGTGAGTTGTAGAGAAGGGAAGAAATCAGTCAAGGCAGGAAAAAAAATGCAAGGTACTATGGTAACATAGTATATTTTAAATATTAGTTTTTCCAACATTTTATTTTTTCCTTTGCTATTCCCCCCACATAAAACAGTTAGACTCTTGGGGCACATAGGTGGCTCATTCAGCTAAGCATCCAGACACTTGATTTTGGCTCAGGTCACAATCTCACGGTTCATAGGTTCAAGCCCTGCATTGGGCTCTGTGCTGACAGTGTGGAGCCTGCTTGGGATTCTCTCTCTCCCTCTCTCTCTGCCCCTTTCCTGCTCATACTCTCTCTCTCTCTCTCTCTCTCTCTCAAATAAATAAATAAATAAATAAATAAATAAATATTAAACAAAAAGAATTTCCCATTATTTAAATTAAAAAAAAAACCAGACTCTTCTGTGTTTATTGACTTGTAGAATGGATATGGAAAACAAAGTTGTTGTTTTTTCTGGCTTCTATCTTTCAGTTGCTTAAGCTTTTAGGGAAAAACAAAATGAGTCACTACATAGATGATTTGGGAGAAAACATAGGGTGAAGTTTATGCACGCATACACACTCATACAGACACACTTGCACACCTACATAGGGGTATGTGCTTGCTAAAGAGAAGAGAAATAGAGAGAAAGCAATGAAAGTGAAGATACTATAGTGTAGAGCCTGTATCTTGCTATTAAGCCCTGAGGGGGTGGTAAAAGTCCATAAACAGGTTCATGAAATCCAAAAGGAGAGAACTTGAACCTCATTTCCTGGAGGAAGCGAGAGATAGACATTTAAAACACAGAGAAGTGGGCGCCTGGGTGGCTCAGTCGGTTCAGCATCCAAATTCAGCTCAAGTCATGATCTCATGATTTATGGGTTTGAGCCAGCATTGGGCTCTGTGCTGACAGCTCAGAGCCTGGAGTCTGCTTCAGATTCTCTCTCCCTCTCCCTCTCTCTCTCTCTCTCTCTCTCTCTGCCCCTCCCCCACTTGCACTCTTGTCTCTCTCTCAAAAATAAATAAACATGAAAAAAATGTTTAAATGCAGAGAACAAATGGCCAGCAACCTTAATGCATAGGTAGAGTTTTTACTGTGATCCAGAAGCATCAGAATGTTGACCAGTTAGCCAAACTATGTAAAGACCCCAGTTTTCATCAACTGATAAATGGATAAAGAAGATGTGATACACACACACACACACACACACACACACACACACATGCATGCACACACAATGGAATATTACTCAGCCATCAAAAATGAAATCTTGCCATTTCCAACAATGTGGATGGAGCTAGAGCATACTATGCTAAGTGAAATAAGTCAGTCAGAGAAAGACAAATACCATATGATTTCACTCATATGTGGAGTTTAGGAAACAAAACAGATGAACACATGGAAAGGAAGATAAAAAGAGAAGAAATGGAAACAAACCACAAGAGACCTTTAGTGATAGAGAACAAACTGAGGATTGATGGAAGGAGGTAGGTGGGTGATGGGCTAGATGGGTGATGGGTATTAAGGAGGGCACTTGTTATGATGAGCACTGGGTGTTATATGTAAGAGATGAATCACTAAATTCTACTCCTGAAACCAGTATTTCACTATATGCTAACTAACTAGAGTTTAAATAAAAATTTGGAAGAAAAAGAATAATAAAGTAGTCCTTAATCTAAGAAACTCAGAATACTTTAATATAGAAGTCAATGATTATTGTTACTTGGGGGGAAATGGCATTGACTTCAAAATTCCAAGAATTTAATGTCTGCACTGAAAATATTGTTAAACTTCTATGGAAGACAATGCTTGTTAGTAAAAATATAATTGGTAAATCTCTACAGATGTATAGTCAAATTACTGTAAAATTTAGCTTAATAGATAATTATATCTGTGATTTTATCATAATTTAATAGAAATATACTGCAAGTCCTAATGTCACATATTCTAAGAAATTTGTTTAGAAACTGCAGGTAAATAATTCAGAAAAAAAGAAAGAATGTTGACCAGCTTCCCAAGAGTGGCAGTAGATTTACAAAGAGAATTATTAGACCCAGGAGGATATAGCCTGAATGGACAAATGGCAAAAGACCAGTTGACGTAAAGAATACCTTGGTGGCTATCTGCATGGACAGATGACTGAGGATTGTGTGGACCCTTTCTAACACTTAAACATCCTTATTTGTACACAAATGTTTATAGAATCTTTATTCATTATTTCCCCAAACTATACACAACACAGACATCTTTCACATGAGTGATAGACAAATATCCTGTGGTACATCTAATACAATGGATCATTACTCAGTAACAAAAATAGATGAACTACTGATACGTGCAATGACATTGGTGAATCATAAAGGCATATGCTAAGTGAATGGAGCCAAGCTCAGAGGTTATACATTCTGTCATTCCATTTATAAGGCATTCAGAGCTATATGGTAAGAAAATAGGTAAGAATTGGTAGGGTCTGGAGCAGAAGGTGCAGTTGACTAAACAGTACTTAAGGGACTTTGGGGGGTGAGGCAATTCCTTGATATTTTTATTGTGGTGGTAACATAACTTTATGAACTATACACTAGAAAGGGTGAGTTTTTACTGTATAGAAGTTATGCCTTAATAAAAAATATATTAGTTTAGGGATGCCTGAGTGGCTCAGTCGGTTGGGTGGCCGACTTCAGCTCAGGTCATGATCTTGCGGTCTGTAAGTTCAAGCCCCATGTTGGGCTCTGTGCTGACAGCTCAGAGCCTGGAGCCTGCTTCTGTTTCTGTGTTTCCCTCTCTCTCTGCCCCTCCCCCATTCGCATTCTGTCCCTCTCTGCCTTTCAAAAATGAATAAATGTTGAAAAAAATTTTTTTAAAAATAAAAAATAAAAAATATATTAGTCTATAGAAATCTTCCCAACCAGTTTAGAACCTTATATTTGATCCCACTGTTGGTTCTAATTTTTTCTATTGGAAACTAGTGTGTCATTGCAAATTGTACAATAGGTAGGGGGATATTTTTGTGGGGGAAGAAGATGACTTGTCTATGCTATGTGGGTGATATATTTATAATTGAAAATCAAACAAGAAAATAAAGAATTAAAAACCGTATGATATATTCCAATTTCATTGAGAATGAATATTGTTAAAATGGCTATACCACCCAAAGTGATCTATCTATAGATTGAATGCAATCCCTATCAAAATTCTAATGGCATTTTTCACAGAAATAGAAATAACAATCCCAAAGTCATATGGAATCACAAAATAAATAGTCAAAGAAATTCTGAGAAAGAAGAACAAAGCTGGAGGCATTACATTTCCTGATTTCAAACAATATTACAAAGCTATAGTGATCAAAACATATGGTATTGGCATAAAAACAGATGCATAGATCAGTGGAACAGAGTAGAGAGCCCTGAAATAAACCCATGTATATATGGTTACTTAAATTTTTACAAAGGAGCTAAGAGTATACAATACAGAAAGTGATAGTCTTTTCAATAAATGGTGTTGGGAAAATTGGATATCCACATGCAAAAGAGTGAAAGTGGACACCTATCTTACACCATACACAAAAATCAATTCATAATGAATCAAAGACTTGAACATAAGATGTGGAGCTATAAAACTTCTAGAAAATGTAGAGGTAGGCTCCCTCACGTTGGTCTTAGCAATGATTTTTTGGATTTGACACCACAAGCAAAGGCAACAAAAGCAAAAGTAAACAACGACTGCATCAAACTAAAAACTTTCCACACAGGAAAGGAAACCATCAACAAAATGAAAAGGCAACCTATGGAACGGAGCAAATATGTGCAGAACACATAATCTGATAAGGGGCTAATATCCAAAACATACAAGGAATCTATATAACTCAATGACAAAGAAAAAATAAAAATAAATAACCCAATTAAAAACTGGACAAATGACTTGAATAGCCATTTTTCAAAGAAGACATGCAGATGGCCAACAGGTACATGGAAAGGTTCTCAACATCACTCATCACCAGGGAAATGCAAATCAAAACCACAATGAGATATTGCCTTACACCAGCTAGGATATCTATTGTCAAAAAGACAAGACATTAACAAATGTTGGTGAGGATGTGGAGAAAGGGAACACTCATACACTGTTGGTGTATTATAAACTAGTACAGCTCTCACCATGGAGAGCAGTGTAGAGCTTCCTCAAGAAATTAAAACTAAAATGACCATATGATCCAGCAATCTTTCTTCTGGATATATATCCAAAGGAAATGAAATCACTCTGTCAAAGAGATATCTGCACTCCCATGTTCGTTACAGTGTATTTCACAAAGGCAAGGTATGAAAATACCTTAAATGTCAATCGATGGATGAATGGATAAAGAAAATTATAACATATATAATATATATATAGAATATATATATATGAAGAAAATCCTGCCATTTGCAACAACATGGAAGAACATGGAGGGCATATGGCGTAAGTCAAGTAAGCCAGAGAAAGACAAATCCTGCATGGTATCACTTAAGTGTAGAATCTAAAAAACAGAAAAAAGTTGAATTCGTAGAAGCCGAGTTGAATGATGGTTGCCAGGGGCTGGGAAGGGAAGGATATAGAGAGAGGCTAGTTAAAGGCTACAAACTTTCAGTTATGAAATGAATAAAATTAGAAGATCTAATATATAACGTTGTAGCTATAGTTGATAATACTATATTGTATAGTTAACATTTTCTTTTTTTTTTTAAGTTTATTTATTTGTTATGAGAGAGATGAGAGAGAGAGTGTGTGAGCTGGGGAGGGCAGAGACAGAGGGAGAGAGAGAATCCCAAGCAGGCTCCATGCCATCAGCACAGAGCCCAATGGGGGGCTCGAACTCACAAACCGTGAGATGTGAACTAGGCTGAAACCAAGAGTTGGACGCTTAATTGACTGAGCCACCCAGATGCCCTTGAAATTTTCTAAGAAGAACATAAGTATTCTCACACACACACACACACACAATAGTTAAGTATGTGAGGTGGTACATGTATGAGTGAACTTAATGGTGGGAATCTTTTCTCCATGTACATGTATATCAAATCATCATGTTATACACTTTAAATATATTACAATTTTATATGTCAATTACACCTCCATAAAGCTAAAAACATTTTTAAACTTAAAGACATAAAAAAATAAATAAAATTCTATGGTATATTTTAAATCTCACATGCTATGTGGCTAGTATTTTGACTTTATTTCATTTTCCTTTTAGTGGGGTATTGGCTATTCAGTTAACAAGCCCAACTAGACTCCTTCCTCAGAATGAATTATTTCAAACTACTTTAAATTTCTCATCAAGGCAATTTTTTTGTGAGAGAGAGAGAGAAAGAGAAAGCATGAGCAGGGGAGAGGGGCAGAGGGACAGAGAGAGAAAGAGAGAATCTCAAGCATGCTCAGCATAGAGACTGATGTGGGGTTTGATCCCATGACCTTGAGATCATGACCTGAGCTGAAATCAAGAGCTGGACACTCAACCAAATGAGCCACCTAGGCTCCCCCAAGGCAATTTTTATGCTAGAGAGTTGCTATATCATACATAAAATTCTACCAAAAATGTGTAATTTCAATGAATCATTAGACACTTTCTGTGAAATACACTGCAACAAAGTGCATGTCATAGAACTCTAGCCTCTTGAGACTTAAATCCAGCCCATATGAAATTTTGTTCTTTAAATCAGGGAAGTCTTTTCAACAGAAATTTTCTATAGTCAGTTTGCAGCACAGTTTGTTTAACTACACAGTTTACTACACAGTTTAACTACACAGTTTACTAACTACAAAAATAATAAAATGAAAGCACTAACAGGCTTGTCTAGTGTTGGCATCTATAGGGCATCTATAACGTGGGTAAGATGGTAAGAATATCTCTTTTTATTTTTTTTATTTTTTTATTATTTTTTTTTAATGTTTATTTTTGAGAGAGGGAGAGAAACAGAATGTGAGTTGGGGAGGGGCAGAGAGAGAGGGAGACACTGAATCTGAAGCAGGATCCAGGCTCTGAGCTGTCAGTGCACAGCCCCACGCAGAGCCTAAACTCACACACCGTGAGATCATGACCTGAGCCAAGTCCTGACACTTAACTGACTGAGCCACCCAGGCGCCCCTGGATATCTCTTTTTACTTTTCACTCAGTTCATCAGTAGTCAGCTTAGGTGAGATGCAAATTTAGCCAGTAGTGAGGGCTGAGGACTTACCAACACTAACCAAGTCAATTCAGTGCCTGGAAGCATTGTTGAGTGACTCTCCTCATGGAATCCTGGGAAATCCTAAAACCTAAATCTGTCCCTTAGGCTCTCCGTTGTCTTGAGATAAAATTGAAAGTCTTTAACATGACATCTAAGGCTCTTCTAATGTTATTTTCTCTCTCCCACCCCAGTCACTCTGGGCTTACTTATTTTTCCAATTTTCCAAGTTCAACACCCCCACAGCCAAACCTATATGCGTAGATAGTAAACCATCCTTGTACACTAGCATTACTAATAAATAAAATTTCAAATATTCTACTGCATCAGATTTAAGTTGCATTTTTAAGAATCGGTATATGGTACCATATGCGTGAGGGTGTTTATAAATCCCTCAGCGGTAGTTTGGAAATATTGGAACCACAGTCGCCACTTCCTTCCCATGTGTAGAATGGCGTGCCTGTTGGGACAGCTGCTACTCTAAGATAAACAAAGAAGAGGGAGCTTTGGCAATGAGCTAGTGAGCTTTGCCTCCTTGAGAGCTTCAGTAATGGCTTTGCCCTGAGCAATTTTCCATTGGATTAGTGGGGTTTGAAATCTGTTGATGTTTTCTGAGGACACAGTGGAGTAAAAACACACAAAAATATGATTCTTGGGGATAAATTCATTGAGAGTTTGGCATTTGCCCCATAACACTAGAAAGTATATCTGAAATCTGAAACTATATTGTGCTAATAAAAGCATATTGAACACATTTGTGTATTTCCTTAAAAGGAGGATAATGACACTGTTTATTATTCTTTGTCTGAATCACATTTTAAGGTGACTTTTCATTTGCTCTCTATTTTTCTTTATTTGAGGCAGTAATTGGACACAGTCATTCTTTTGTAACTAAGGCTTTCTCTATCAATAGGCAACTGTACCTGAATACCATTCACTTTCAAACCAAAAAAGGGCATCACATACTTTGTCCAGTCCTGAGAGCAAAATCTGATTAAGAAGCTGGTACATCACTACTATCATACTCCCTATATGAATTATAAGGGGAAAAGCCAAGGAAACAGAGAGCATACAGTCTGAGGAGAATGTCTTATTGAGCTGGGATCACAGCTGTCATTGCGCATTTTGTCACTTCTTGATGAACTAGGAAAATCTTAAAGTTGCAATAAGTCATCTAATTCATTAGCTAGATCCTAAAATAGTTTTAGGAAGGAGAAATCACTGTTAAAAGAGAAAATATGGCTTAATAAAGCTTCCATAGCCTTTTAAATATCTCTGTTCCATACTGATTTTGAATATCTGAGCTATGGTATACAATCAAGGCAGTAAAAAATGACATTTGAAACTGTGTTCTTTGGCATGTTCATCAGTTTGTCCTAAAGAGCTAGAGAATTGATTGAAAACCAATCAGTTGTCCATACTATCTGACTGTTCCTATTATTACAATGGTAAATGCATTTTATGGTCTGGTTCAACTCTTTCGATGGCCAAATCAGGGTATTTGCATGTGTTATGATTAATGATTAATCTGCATTGGCCACACATTGGTAAATAGGTATTTTATATACCATATGGTCAAATATAACTTGAATTTCCCTCCAAATTATGACTCTGGAAGGAGGAAGTTGTATTACACTCAAATCTCTTCAAAACCTCTTATACGATCATTATTTTATTTTAAACAAAAGAATACTATTTAAGAGAGATACATTAGCTTAAAATGATCTCAATCAAGTCTAGCATCTAATGCATAGATGGGTTATCTGATGGAAATCCCCTAAAAAAAAAAAAAGACAAATTTAGCAAAAGTTCACAATGCTTACATACAGGTTTTTTTAAAAAAATCATTAAGTTTAAAAAGAATAGAATCACATGGTACAACATTCAAACTATTCAGAAGAGTAAAGAATAAAAAAAACCAAAACAAACACAAACAGAAACACCCCTCCCTTCCAGTCTTGTCCTCCAAACACCCAGTTCCCTTTCCTGGAGACAGTTGATATTATCATAAACATACCATTTCAAGAGATCTCTTTAAAAAACAGTATTGTGCAGGGCATGTCATAGTCATAGGATTAATAGAAACATCGGATGATTTAACGTCCTGAAAATGGGTTGTTTGGGCTTGGAACTGAACTTCTGGGGTATCTTACAAAGATTCCAAAAGTGCTGTATCACAAATATGTCAGATGGAAGTGAAGGATGTGTGCCAAGGACAGCTGTGTTGGAGGACATGAACTTCCACACTAAGGTAGTCCGTGTTTGAAAAGTTATGAATTGTGTACACTGAAATAATTCATTCACTTATTTACTAATCTGTATTGGAAACCTACCCATGTGTCAGGTACAGCAATAGGCATGAGAGATGATACTGTGAAAAAGAATGACATAGAAGCTAACTTTTCAGGGCAGTTGGCTAAATGATTAAGAAATTAGAAAGTAGGGGATGCCTGACTGGCTCAGTTGGAAGAGCATATGCAACTCTTGATCTTGGGGTTGTGAGTTCGAGCCCCATGTTGGGTATAAAGATTACTTAAAAATAAAATCTTAAAAAAAAAAAAAAAAGCAAAGGAAAAGAAACTTAGAAGGTATAATAAGTATCCCTGAAAATGGGCAAAATATTAAAAATTCATAAAGGATTGCAAAATGACTCCTTAGTACAGCATTGCCACTATTTTTTTTAATTTTCTGAAGTTTATTTATTTTGAGAGAGAGAGAGAGAAAGAGAGAAAGCTTGAGTGGGGGAGGGGCAGAGAAAGAAGAGACAGTGAGAATCCCAAGCAGCCTCTGCCTTGACTGCAGTGAGCCTGGTGAGGCTTAAATTCATGTACCATGAGATCATGACCTGAGCTGAAGTCGGACACTTAGCCAACAAGCACCCCTTATCACTATTTTTTTTAAGATTTTTAAAAGTTTATTTATTTATTTATTTATTTATTTATTTAGGGAGCACAAGTGGGGGAGGGGCAGAGACAGAGGGAGAGAGAGAAAGAGAGAAAGAGAGAGAGAGAATCCTAAGCAGGGTCCACGTTATCAGTGTGGAGCCCTATGCAGGGCTCAAACCCACGAACTGTGAAATCATGACCTGAGCTGAAGTTGGACACCTCACCAACTAAACCACCCAGGTGCCCCCTTTATCACTATTTTTTAAACTAGGAAATATTCTTTTGGCTAAGTTGTCATTTTGATTAAATAGATGAGCCATCTAGCATGACTTCAATTGAGCTATTCTTTGTCCAAATCATTTACAGCTATTAAAATATTAGACATTATTATTATCCCAGTTTATATTCTCTCTCTCCTCTGTACTTCCATAGTTACCTACAAATTTCCATCAGAGATTTTATGACATTGTGCTATAATTTAGCTTCACCTTCTTTCTTTCCCTATATAATGGCATCCTTGAGAACAAGTGGTTTTATTTTCTCTTAGTATTTCCAGTTCTTATCATATAATAGATTGAATGAGTGAATAAAGGAATAATGATCCTAAAACTGGCAATATGGGTTTTGTGATCTCACCTATTCTCAAAGGATGTGTTTTCGCTATTCAGTCAAATTGCTTCTGGTCTCACCCTTCTTGGAATAGGCGATCCAAAGGGGATACCTCTTTATCTCATGACTAATGAGCCATCCAGTCTCCATTCATTGCTATGACTTTTTAAGTATACATTTGCAGGTTTCAAAAGCCATTTGGAAATGTAATTATCATGTTTTCCACCTACATAAATACATAAGGGATGGATTTATTTATGTGCTTAGGTATATAATACGTGTCCTGTTTTTTTTTTTTCCCCTAGAATTTTCCCTTTTTCAGCACACATTTCTGGGGCAAAGAAGGTTATGCTATATTTTCAGTCACCGTCCATCAAAGGGAACCCAGAGAAAATGTGCATATACCCAAGAGCACCTTTCTCACAGGCCTTGGGTAATGACTCACTGTTGTTTACAAGAGGATTTTGCCTCATGTGAAACAGGTGTTGAAACATTTGGACAGCTCTGTAAAAATTTTAGTGAAATGCGGTGAGCGTTAATCATCAGCCTGCATATTTTTTAAAAGTACTTTTGGTCCTCCAAGCCACCTTCAACTTGCAGAGCGATCTTTTCTCATGTTCCCTTTGACCTATTGTCTCCTGTCTTGTAGCCTTCACTCATACGTCACCATACTACTGCACCCACCCATGCCTCTCACCACCACCCCCACCCCCGATTTCACCAGCATACCTCCTTTCTAGTATTCATCTAGCTTCTAAAATTTCCCAACAACCTCCACCACTAAGTGAAAGTGAAGTGGCAATTTCTCCTGGTCCCTATGTCTGTCTGACATGCTGCCTCAGGTGTTTTCCTCTATACTGTACCACACTGCTTAGCGGATGACAGCAATGGGTAAGCAGGCAACAAGGAAACCCTCTACAAGATGAAAGTTGATTACTGTGAAAATCCTCTGCCAACCCCAGCTTACATTGCTGCAGTATGTAACTACAAAAATCGGTTTGAAGAACATAAATACTGGTATGGTTTCACAGTGTTGCCTGGAAGCATAAAAATTTTCCCACTTCCCACCTTAATTATCTTACCCTTTTTACATATTTATTGTACACTGCCCAAACTCCTCCTTCTCCTCCTCCTCCCCCTCCCCCTCCCTCTTCCCCTCCCCTCCTCGTCGTCCTCCTCCTCCTCCTCCTCGTCGTTCTTCTTCTTCTTCTTCTTCTTCTTCTTCTTCTTCTTCTTCTTCTTCACCGTCGTCATCGTCGTCGTCGTGTTAAAAGATGATATTAAGAAGGGAGATGCGAGAAATACCAAATCTTTTTACTTCAGAAGGTGACCAAAAATCAATAAATCCTTTACTTTGAGCTCTGCAAGTCTTCCAAAAGCAGTTGAAAAATTTGCAACTGATGGCTCTCTGGGAGATATTTTTAGCAATTTTGATGCTGTTAAATCACCTGGGGAGGAGGAACACAATGGTCCATCTGGTCCATCTGCACTCTAGACCTAGCATGATGTTTTAAGTATCATGACCTCAACAACAGTTAGAAACTCATCCTAATCTAGCTCCATCTTCCACAGCAAAGACTAAATCTTCATAGTAAATAAGAATGAAGCAAAGAATCAAAAAATGCATCAACTAGAATTTATGCCTTTTGTAATTATCTAACTTAACTGTATAAATACACTGAAGATAAATCATGTAATCAAGGCCTCAGTACCCTGTGTACATTGTTGTTTCATATTAACAAGTAAGAAAATTTCATAGACCATTCTCCCCCCAAAATTTATGTTTTGTTAGCTTCTGCCTGGCTATTTGCTTGAGGGTGATGTGGTTGATTGTTTTTCCATTTGGCATTAAAGTCCATTACCCTCCCTAGCTCTTCCTATGAGATATCTCCTGTCATATGAGAGATCCTTCTCCTCCTCCTCCCATAAATTATAACTGTTGAAGTGCTCCTAGAATTAGTCTTAGGACTCCTTCTATGTCTAGATAATCTCACCCAGTCTTGTGGATTTACATATCATCTAGAAGCTGATGGTTCCCAAATTTATACTCCTAGTCTCACCCTCTCTCCTGAACTCCAGACTCAGAACCAACTGCCTGTTCAACATCTCCTCTTGCTCTTCTTGTGGGTCTAATAAGCACACCAAATTTATCATCTTCAAAATCAAATTCTTGATTCCTCCTCTAAAATCTGCTCCTTCCTCAGTGTTCCCCATCTCCATCAATGGCAGTTCTATGTTTCCACTTGCTCAAGCACAAACCTTGCCATCCTCCTTGACTTTTATTATTCTATCACATAGTTTCTATACCAACCATCAGCAATTCTTGTTGGCTCAATCTTCACAGTATCTCTAGACCAGATTCCCTCACCTCTGCTTCTTACCTTCTGAGACCTCCTTGCAGTACTGAGACAGACGTTACAACCCTGCAGTATGTAGTTCTGTCTTCACCAGAAAGATGATTGCATTTGTGAAATGCAAGTCTTTGAAAATGGAGGTAAAATTCTCCTAGGTTATCTCAATCAACTCTGATATTGAGAACAACTTAAAAAGTTAGATAAAATATATTTTAAGTTTTAAAAAGAATCCAAAAGCTAACAAGACAGTAATGAATTACAAGGCCAAAGTATGCAGGAAATGAGAACCCAGAGAGATTAACCCAGTATCCAAGGCTGATTTGGCCAATAGAGAATTTATCAATTTGAAGGAAAGAGATGTGGAACTGAGCTGAAGTTTTGATAGCCTCATGGGACAAGGCTGACTAAAAAAAGATTAATAAATGATATGACCATGTACAGGGAAAATACTCCCAAAGTCTAAAGGTATATTTTTGGAATTAATAAAAACCCAATTTATTCATGTATATAAACAAGAAACAATAAATAAAACAAAAACACTTTTATAATATGTAAAAATACGCAGTAGCAAGGAACAAATCTAACAAAAGGTAGAAAGACCTCTGTGGAGAAAGTTATAAAAAAATTTTTTGAACATCATTAAGATTTAAATACATGAAGAGTTGCACTAAGTTTATGAATTAGAAGAGTCAATATTATGTAGATGTCAGTTTTTCCCAAACTGACTTATAGACAAAAATGAAAATGTTAGTTTTATTTTTAACATCTCAAGTTGATTCTAAAGTTTATACAAGCTAAGAATAATTGAAACATGTGAAAAGAAAAAAAATATGAAGAAATTTTCTACCAGATTTTTTTCTACCAGATATTAAGAATTCTCACAAATCTATTGTAATTTAAGATAGTGTGATTTTTGTTCCAAAGGTACATACATTGACCATTGTGTGCAGAATAGATAACATTCAAATAGAGTAACCCATGTGTGGGAATTTGATATCAGACATGAGTCACTCAGGAGATCAGTGAGAAAAGGACAATCAATCTCTTAGGTCTAGTTTCCCAGAAGCAGACACTAAGATGAGGTTTCGTGTCCAAAAGAATGGGCATGACTTCACAAGGGAACACAGGGTATAAGTTATACCTTAGGATTGTCCCCAAAAAGGCAAGGGATCTGGGCTCTCATACTCTGTCATTCTCAGTCACTAGTTAAGGGCCATCCTGGGGCCATGTAAATTTCTAGGCACTTTCAATTCTCTCTGGGTGTATAGACAGAATGGTCTCCAGTAGTCCAAGGACAGTCTTCTATAAAAGAGCTGCAATATTACCTGATGGAAGCAAAACCCTACCTGCTCCAAATTTTTAAAAATCATGTAGGGTGATATGAATGGAGTAGCATTATTTAATACAGAGAGACTTCAATAACCTATGCTCAGATCATTGGATACTGATAATAAAAAACTGAAATAACACAAAAAACACAAAAAATGAACTGAAATAGGTTAAGACCAATTAGAAGGTCAAAATTTTTTTATAATATAATCAGTATAGTATATTCTTTATTATTTAAGATATCCTTCCTCAATTCTTTAATAGAAAAGATATTCTTTATTAAAGAATTGAGGAAGGATATCTTAAATAATATATTAAGAATATAAATAACAAAGGAAAAGATTAATAAATTTGACTACATTAAAACAAAAAGTTTCTGTACACCAAAAGACATCATTAAAAGAGTAAAAAAGTAAGTAATCAGTGCAAGAAGCTACATTCAACATATATGCCTAGCAAAGGATTAGTGTCCAGAATATATAAAGAACTGCTATAAACTGACATAAGAAAAAGAGACAAGCTAATAAAAAGAAAATAGTTGAATGGGCACATGACAAAGGAAAAAATTCAAATGGCAAATAAACATGTGAAAAAGGTGCTCAACTTCCTTACTTACAGGGAAAAAGCATGCTAACACCCAGATGAAATACCACCACACAGCCATCAGATTTGCAGCAATGAAAAAGTCTGAGAATAGCAAGTGTTGGCGAGGATATGGAGCAACTACAATTCTTATTCACTGCTCATAGGAGTGTCTGTTGGTATAATCACTTTGGAATATAGCTTGGTATTATCTAATTGAGTGGAATATAACATGTGTACTTTGTGACCTCACAATCCCACACTTAGGTATATCCTCCAGAGAAATGTAAGTACAGACCAGAGTCTCCAGACAAGAATATCCATAGCAGCATTTGCTGGTAATAGCCCCAAACTGGGGCTATCAACCCAACATCAAACTCTGATAGATCATTTATTTTGGTATGTGAACACAATGGAAATGAATGAGCCACATCTGCTTATCACAAAATGAAAGTGTTCAAAAAAATAATGCTGAGTGCAAGCATCCAGAAACACGAGAAGACTTCAAGTGTGATGCCATTTCTATAAAGTTCAAATCATTGTAGACTCAGCAGTATTGTTTAGAGATGCATATGTAAATGGTCAAAGTATAAAGGAAAGGGAAGAAATAATCTCACAGAAGATAAACAGCTAAAGAGAGGAGAGCTTCATGATAAGGAAGGAGCATAAGAAAAATTTGTATAGTATACATTCTTCTGTATGTTACAGTTTACACTTAGAGAGTTAAGAGGAAATATGCAAGACAGTGCTGGTTTAAGCAAAGTGAGGTGGGAGGATGTGAAGAACAGATTGAAGCATAACACATCTCAGCGCAGACAACTCTGGTTAGCTGTTCTAACTAATGAGCCTCAGCTAATGAGTCCCCAGAGGCACCTTAATTGAAAAGGCCTTCCCTATGCCTCAAAACATCTTAACACTAAACTATATTCAGTTTTGGGAATAATGGTTAAATCCCTGTTTTCCAGTTTGTTTATCATCATTGCCATCATCTCCATCATCACCACCATCATCATCATCATCACCATCTCTCATCAGAAAAGATTCTCTTCTGGATAGCAGTAATTACAGATTAGAAGTAAACCTGACTATAAAACACCCCTGGGCTAACCCTTTCCTGGGGCGGGGGGGTGAGAAACGCTACAGGGACTTAGTAAAGAAACTTCATTAGTAAGAATTTATCCACATGTTATTTCTTGATCTTAGGTCATCACTTGCACCTGTTGAGTAAGTTGATATACACATGAATGTTAATATTATGTGTTTTGTATTTCTAAATTCCTAAGGTTGGGGAAAATTTGTTCAATTTCTTTCTGCACTACTTAACAGAGGATAGCTGGGTACATCAAAAAAATTCCTGAGTCTAAATTAATTTTTACTCCCAAATAATGCATTTGCTTAGAGGCCAACCAATAAAATCCCCAGTAGGAGATATCTAGTGGTCATTGGCAATAGCCGATTTGGCTGCTTGGTGTGTGGTTTTGCAGAAGGAAGTCCTCACATTGTCAGTATATAAACCATGTGCTAACCTCAAGTAGTCAAAAATGGCCAGTGTCAAATAACTGAATCTGTTTACATTTGTGTGGCTACAAGTGGCCATTCATTAATTTAACTAATAATTGAATGTGTAATTTTATAGTTATTTACAAGAAGAACACACACACTTTCATACCACTGGTGAACAATTCAGGGAACTGTCTCTGGTTTCCTCCCTTTGGGAAATATGTAAAACTCATGTGTGGCTCCTAACTTTGAAAACAAACCAACAAAAACTACTTCCAGGAAGATACAAAAAAATGTTTGCTCTTGTTTTTCTGTTGACATACTGGCCCAGATTTCTCGCACATTTGAAGCACTGGCCAATAGTTTACCTGTCATCCTGACAGTTGCCTGAGGCTTCCCAGTGTCCATGCTTTTTCTCCCATCTTAACTTTTTCTCACCTTTTCCTGACGGTTCTGAATCTTACTAATCCTTCAATGCTCAAGCCAAACGTCTTCTAATCCATGAAGACTTCTTTTGTCCCATCAGTTGGAAATTACCCATTCTCTTCCTCATTTCCACACACTTTGCCTCTCATATAACATCCATCACTTTTATCTTATATCTACCCTATTAGATGGTAAAGGCCCATGAAGGCAATGGCCATGTCTTTTTCAGTCTGATCCTCCAAGTATGTCATACATATTAAATGCTATGACTAAATTGTAGCCAGTGGAATTTTTGTCATTTTAGCAGAAATGCTTAAAGTTAAAATGTAGTAGATTAGAAATATAATCCTTGGAGTTCTCTTTACCTTTTTTTTTAAGACTATTTTTCTAGGGAAGTTTGCAGGTTCACAGCAAAATTGAGGGGAAGGTACAGAGATTTCCTACAGCCTCCCCTATTATCAACATTCCTCACTAGAGTGGTACATTTGTTACCATTGATGAAACTACATTGATTCATCATTATCACTCAAAGTTCATAGTTTACATGCTGATATACTCTTGGTGTTGTACATTCTTGGACAAAAATATAATACATCCATCAACCACTTCAGTATCATACAGAGCATTTTCACTGCCCTAAAAATTCTGTGTGTTTCATTTATTCATCCATTCCCAACACCCTGTAACCACTGATCTTTTTCTGTCTTCATAGTTTTGCCTTTTCCACAATATCACATAATCATATAGTATTTAGCCTTTTCAGATAGGCTTCTTTCACATAGTAATATGCATTTAAGGTTTCTCCTCATCTTTTCCTAACTTGATAGCTCAGTTCTTTTTAGCACCAGGTAATATTCCCCTGCCTGGATACACCACAATTTATTTGTTCATTCATTTACTGAAGGATATCTCAGTTGCTTCCAAGTCTTGACAATTGTGAATAAAGCTGCTATAAACATCCATGAGCGGGTTTTTGAGTAAACATAAATTTTCACCTCCCTTGGGTAAATACCAAAGAGTACGATTGCTGGATGATATGGTAAGAGTATGCCTAGTTTTATAAGAAACTGCCAAACTGTCTTCCAAAGTGGCTGTACCATTTTGCATTCCTACCAGCAATGAATGAGAGTTTCTATCGCTCCACATCCTTGCCAGCATTTGGCATTGTCAGGGTTCTGGATTTTGGCCATTTTAAAAGGTTTGTAATGCTATCTCATTGTTGTTTTGATTTGCATTTCTTTGATGACATCTGATGTCATCTTATCTTTTTCTCTTCTCACTTAGAGGAAGAAGCTAACACCCGCTGAGGATCTGGCTTATGCCAAATACTGTGGTAAGTGCTTTACACGTATTACATCAATACCTCCCAAAAATAACAGTACTTTACAGGTGAAAAAACTGAGGCTGAAAGACATTACATTATTTTCCCAGACTCACAAGCAAATAAGTAGGAAATCAATACTAAATCCAGCTTTCTTGAATTCCAAATGCTGATAGACATTGCTTAGTCAAGTACATTTGATTGCTTTTATCAGAGACTCCTCTTATTTATAGGAGCAAGAAGAGTTTATTGTAAAGATGAATTTGAAGTTGTTAGAAGGATATGCTTATGAAAGTTCAAAACATGAGGTGTTTTCAAAAAAATGTTTATTTATTTATTTGTCAGAGAGAGAGAGCATGCACATGGGAGGAGTAGAGAGAGGGGAGAGAGAGAATCCCAAGCAGGTTCCACACTGTCAGTGCAGAGCCACATGCAGGGCTCAATCACATGAGCCCTGAGATCATAACCTGAGCCCAAACCAAGAGTTGACCACTTAACCAACTGAGCCACCCAGGTACCCCTAAAACATGAGGTTTTAGAGAGCTGGGCATTGTCACTGAAACTGGAGCCAAAGTGACTCATGGAAAATGTGTTGTTGGGTTCATCATTTGCACATTGTCATGCCTCTGGCGACACAGTTCAGCCACTTGGTGAGGTCCCTTGTTTCTGTACTGTATACACTGGCTTTCTCTACTTAATCACTTTCTTCTCCATAGGACTTTGGCTCACATGTCACTTTGGCTTACCACACATGTGAGACTTGCCTCTCCCTCATGACATCTTCTCTTGAACTTTCTCTTCAATGGACAAACACGTTTTGAACTTCTTATTGCTTAATTCAAATTCTATAGACAGATCTGATAAAAAAAATAGTTCTTTTTGAATGAGGCTGTGAAAATTAGGTAAGAGGTATGTTTAAAGATTTGTCACCCTGGGGCATGACAGACCTGTGCGAGGTGCTGGTATAGATGTGAGCAGGTTATCCATAATAGTCATCTCCAGCCTAATTCCCAAATAAAGATATCCAGTCCAGATTTGTTTCTGAGCTCCAGATCTTATTTTATATGGCTTATTGGACCTCTTCTCTTATGTGTTACAGAGATAATTGAATAGAATTCAGTTTAAGACTGAATTCATTATGGTATCACCAAAACCCCCCACTCTATCCTTTGTTCTCTAGCTTGGCTCCAGAACAGCCTCAGGCTTTGTAAGAAGTGGTCATTTTTCAGACACCATTACTGTCTAAATGGGAATGTCATTGTTAATGTTCATAAGGCACCAGGACAAATACTCAGTGAGACATTGTTGTTAGATACTTTTAAATTAGACGATCAATATATTCAGATGAAATGAAATATAGAATACTTTAACAACCACCTGTTTTTCACTAAGTAGAAATACAAAGTTTATGGCTTATAAAAATGTAATTGGGAAAGTATTTTTAAAGCAATTTTGAAATAAATTCTATTCAAGAAACTTGGGTTTTTTTTTCAGTTGGATGTTGCATATTAGCTCATTAGCTCTCTTGAAAATTAAGTGTAAATGAAGGCACACACAATGCTAATGAAAAGGATTAATGCTCTATACCATATGAAATTTTTGCATAAAATTATAGCTGTGAAAACTATTTATATTGAGAATGAGTCACTGACAGTTCCAAGAGTTTTTCAGCTAAAGACAACACTGAAGATTTGTAAATTAACGTTAGCATTAGCAAGTAAACTATGAATATTTTATTCTTGAAAACAACCATTCAACAACCGAGGATAGAAAATGTGTCCATGTACCTTTTAGAGATATGGATTTTTTATTTTTATCTAGTACATTCTGGAATAGATGTGCACCTTGAATTGTGCCCACTACATTCAATGGGAAAAATTCAGCATGCCTATCCAAGGTCAATATTTGCTAAGTAGAGTCAAAATTTTCATTACTTTTTGCTTGAAGTTTTTGAAAGCAATGTGGTTTACATGGGATTTTGGGAAAGTTGAAAATGTAAGAGATTCATTTTAGAACTGATTTTTGTTGACCTAAGTCAAATAAAATCACAGTCTAAAAATGTCAAAATAGAGATAAAGCTACCACAAAGAATCGAGATTGATTCTGAAACCAGACAAAATGGCAGCATCGCTCAGAAGGAGCATTCAGAAGAGACAGTGTGAAGTTGGGCATTAAATCTTGAGTGTGTTTATTATTGAACAGAAGGGATATGATTTTGAAGGCCATCAAATTCTCCATAGGCAGAAGTTCAGGGCTATAGAGTCAGTCAGAGGTGCATATGAAGGACACCAGTTTTTCTCAAATGTGTGGTTCATTGGCCACCTGCAGAAGAATGGCAAGCGAGAAATCCATCCAAATTCTGCCTTAGGAACTTATATTTTAAATGATCTCCCCCAGTGAGTCTTGTGCATACCAAACAGACACGAGGTTAGGGAAACCATTGGGGAAGGACTGCTGAGCTCTCCTGATTGCTGACGCTCTGGAAAGACAGGAGCAGGCTGGTAAGCAAATATGTAAGTTGTGCAGTATATAAGAGAATGGGAAGGAAAGGGTGGGACTCAGTATAAATTGGAGAGGCAGTTCCCTTTTAAATACATCCATATACAAGTTTAAAAACCTGTTAATAGAAACTACCTATGAAAATTGCAGTGCCCACAACTTTAACTTAAAAGAACCTTGAGTGCCTCCATGTTGAATTTGGGACTTGGTTAGCCGTTTAATTTTTCTTTTAGTCTACTTGAGTTTTGTTCCATACTCTTCTACTCTGTTTAGTTTCTGTTTTTATATGCTTTGATACTTTAAGTTTGCTTATTATCCTTTGTAATCTCCCAGTATATTTGTTTTAACCGATTTATTGTATCTTCATTTTTCCTAATTTGCTGTATCTTCAGCCCTGCTAGAGTATTTAGTGACTGTCTCAGCCAACAGGCACCAAGCAAAGCTTATGTCACAGATGTCTTAACAGTTATATGTAACACCTGACATCTGGATTACAAAACTTCGGTATCTGCCCTTAGGTAATAGCACATGTTACCTGTCATGCTGCATGCTCCCCAGAAACCACTGATGATCAGATCCTATCCAAAACTTGAAGGAGAACAATGGTATTTTGGGAAGATACTTGAATAGATCTGCTTTTGAACCACTATTCTGACTATCCAAACCTTCTCCTAAGGCACAATAGGCAAAAGATTGTTTCCGCACTTCCTCACAAAACCATCTCCAGAGGGTGCATGCTTTTATTGAAAGTCACTGGAAGGAACAATGTTAGGGATTCTAAGATATTCTAAAATTTTGCCCCAAATCAATGGGAAGCTCAGTGATCTAGAAGTTAAGTAGTTGGTCTCCAAGTGTGGTCTGGATTCCCCAAGAGCATTTCAGTGTTTTTCAAGGTCAACTATTTTCCTAAAATCCCTAAGATGTTATTGCTTTTTTAAACTCTCATTCTCTCATGGGGGCACAGCAGTTTTTCAGAAGCTACATGGCATGATGATGTCATCACTCCAAATGCAATGGGATATATGCTTTTGTATTCTTATGTTTTCTAGAATTCTCTAAGGTAGCATTTCAACATATAATATGTGCATTTTCAGATTAGCTCAGTTTTTTTCTCAGTGTTTCCTACTGCACTTTTATGATGCTTCTTTGATTTTTTGCCTGCTATAATCTCTGTGACCTCATTATCATCCAATAAATCACTGTTTTGAAATCCTCAAGTTTTTCCTCATATTGGAAACACATGATAAATAAGTAAACTTTGTTGTGTTGGTCGGTAATAAGACTTTTGAATTGTTTGTGAAATTTTTCTAAATTTAGAAATCTTACAGAAGGTCATTATTTTACAATTTTACAATTTTATTGTATTTTATTTTTAAATGAAAGATATGATACTATAAATAAATTCATATGTAGCGATAGACTGTTGAATTAAATCAGGAAAATTAGAAGACTTACCTTCTCAACCCATGGTTATAGCATCTATGTCTCAAAGATATTGAAAGGTCAAACTGACATATTGTAAAGTTCCCTGACTCACGTCAGGGACAAATCTATTCTGCACATAAAAAATAAAAATATGATAAAAGCTTCCTTTCCTGTCTTTATATATATTAATAGTTTACTGTATTTGGGACTTCTCTGACTAGAAATGAAAAAGCCACTGAGGCATTTTAAGGCCTAAGTTATCATGTTGCATCGGTTGAAGAAGCACACACCATAAGTGAGACCCTAGTAAAAGCTCTGTGGAGTCGACCTTGCTGAATGGCTGCTACAGGAAGAGTTAGTGGAAGGAGGCACTGCATTGCCATTTTTTACCAATACAGACACACATGAAATTAAAGATTTAGTTGCAAGCTTGAACACTAGGTGAATACATCACCTGCACAATTATACTTTGCCTTACAACTGGATGAATCTACTGATGGGATTCAACTTGTGGTTTTGCTTATATTCAGCCAATATCAGCATCAGCTCACTGTTGAACATATTCTTTTATGGAAATGGTTGACAACAAACCTAAATGGCGCTGAAATTGCCAGTGTCGAATAATTCTTTTTTACTTTCATGGTTGATCCTGAAACAAGAATGTCCTTGAGGAAGCTGTAAAATTAGCATTACATGTCATTTGATTATTATTAATAAAACTAATAATTGTATTCATCTTGACCTTGAGTACACATGCTTTTGCTGGCCTAGGATATCCTTTTTTTTTAAGTTATTTATTTATCTATCTATTTATTTATTTATTTAGAGAGAAAGAGAGAGAGAGAAAGAGCATGAGCGGGGGAGGAGCAGAGAAGGAGAGAGAGGATCCCCAGCAGGCTCAGCACTGATGGCACGTAGCTGGAATCCACAAATATGAGATCTTGACCTGAGCCAAAATCAAGAGTCAGGTATTTAACCAACTAGGCCACCCAGCCACCCCTGGTCTAGGATATTCTTATGTGTCCTCTTCCATCTACTGTTTCTCAGAAACCCTACCCCTGAAAGTCTCTGTTATCAGTAGCTACTTCATGTCCCTGATTGAAAATTTCCTTTCCTTTAAAATGGGAAAGTTAATTTCTATCTCACAGAATTATGGCGGGGTTAAAATAAGAGAATTACATTACTTTTTTATAAGGCTTAAACCTTATAAAATATTGTTATGACTTGTTCTTTTAAAATGAACTAATTGTAAGATCCCATTAGTCAGTAGAAGCAGACCCTTTAAGTACTTTTTTCTTCCAACTGGATTCACTGATAGTCCCTTACTCAAAAATTCTGACTGCAGTCAGAAATTAGATAGTCATTCCACGTAGTCTATGCTCTACCTTCTAAACATGAAATCATTTGCAAGATGAGCCAAGAATGTATTTGTTGTACCTGTATCTAAACAGAATGGAGAGCAGGTATCTGACCTACTGAAGCCTCACCCTACTTTATTCTAACTCTGTGACAGTTTTGAGATTAGTAAAAATACATTCAGTACTCTCTGCTTAGGTAGTTTTGGTGTACTTTCACAATAATATCATTTGTGTCACTTTTTCTTTAAATCAAATAAATACTCAGCACAGAGACTCTAACACCAAGACTGTAGATTTCTGTGCAAGCATGCACCTTATTTCCATGCACCTCTCCTACAAATTTGTTGACCCCTTTACAAGTAACCCCTTGGTTACTCGCATTTTTTTTTTGCACTATTGCCTACACTAAACATCTTGATGCAGTCTCTTCCAAGCCTTCCATCACACATTTTTCTTCTTTCTCTTGTCACTCCTCTGTTGACCCTTTGTTCTTCACAGGCTCACAGGCTTCTTTGCTTACTTCACAATATGCTGTTAATACCCTCAGACCATACAAAGTTCCTGTGATATAGTCATTATCTCTATTTTCAAGAATAAACAAAGATTTGTTCCTTTATTCATTCAATCAGTAAACATTCACTGAGTGTCTACTATGTACCTATACAGCATGCTAAGTCCTGAAAATATGATGATGAATAACAGCAAACATGGTCTGTGCTCTCTAATGAATTTTGAATCTCTTGTGGGAAATAACATTAACCAAATAATCATCAAAGGGGGAAAAAAACACCTATAGTTGAATTGCAGAAATATGCAGAAATAAATGCTGTGAAGGCAAGGCATTTTGTTCAATGCGAATGGACCACCAAGGAACCTGACCTAGACATGGGAGAACAGGGAATGAAGAAAGGCTTTGATGAGCATACCAATATTTGAAAGAAGAGTAAAAATTACCAGATGATG
This sequence comes from Acinonyx jubatus, assembly GCF_027475565.1. Lineage (NCBI taxonomy): Eukaryota > Metazoa > Chordata > Mammalia > Carnivora > Felidae > Acinonyx > Acinonyx jubatus. The sequence goes on from NC_069386.1 coordinate 99,248,759, forward strand.
TGAGTGGTTCAAAGGAGCAGCAGGTGGAAGGAGTGGCATGTGTAAAGGACAGTGTGACTAGAGCTAAGAGACCAAATATTGGAGAGGTACAAATTGAGATGGCAGATACAGGCAGAGGTTGGACCATACAAGGCTTCATAGGCACGCAAGACTGACAATGTCGGAAATAGAAAACTGTCAAAGTGTTGTTCGAAAGGTATTGGGCACTGAAAATAACAGATTTCCACTACAGTTATCATGGTAATTACAGTATCTCGTGCATAGGCCATGGGACCACCTCAGCTTAACAGTAAACAGTGGTTGGTGGTTCAAACAACAGTTCCTTTGGAGAGCTATGTATCACTTATTAAATGCTCAAGATTCTCTTTTATATTATCATGGAAAATTGATTTTTTAATAAACATACTATTTTGAAATATTCAATATGGATTATCCCTTTACTTACTCCTCATTCCCAAATAAACTCATATTGTTTTATAATAGCAAAAACGTTGGGAAGAACTTCATCTCTATCATTAAGGCACCAATTAAATAAAACACATATTGGGAAGCTGTCCAAGACAAATTGATATGTGCAAAGAGCTGATTACAAAACTATATAAATAGTAAATATGGGGGCGCCTGGGTGGCCAGTCGGTTAAGCGTCCGACTTCAGCCAGGTCACGATCTCGCGGTCCGTGAGTTCGAGCCCCGCGTCAGGCTCTGGGCTGATGGCTCAGAGCCTGGAGCCTGTTTCCGATTCTGTGTCTCCCTCTCTCTCTGCCCCTCCCCGTTCATGCTCTGTCTCTCTCTGTCCCAAAAATAAATAAACGTTGGGGAAAAAAAAAAAAGAATCATCCCAGTTTAAAAAAAAAATAGTAAATATGGTATAATTTTGTTAGTATAAAATCTAACATTTATCTAATCTATCCATCTACTTTGTATATGGTAATATGCTCATAGTGCAAATCATTTCCAAAACGGGTATTCAATGCACAGCATGATCTAAAACTGGGTGACGTTAGGGTGCAGATGGGAAGATCTTATTTTCATCCCTAAATTCTTTCCCAATAAGCATATATAACTTTGATGTTTAGAAAAGAAATTAATACAGTTGAAAAAAAATAAAAGGAAATGTTTCAGAGCTAGGAGTTAGATATCAACTGAATTCAAGCCAAGTGTACAGATAGGAGTGTCTGAAATGGTTTTCCCCTTTCTGATGATGGTATATTTGGAAAGGTCTGCTAGGGTGTTTCTAAGGAAACTTAGCAGCGAAGTCCAAACTATCATCTCCATCAAAAAAAAAAGGGAGTTGGTCTGTGCGTTATGGGAAGATAAAAAGGGGAAGTGAACTGAATATTACATTAATAACAAAAGTAAATATCTTTGTTTAAAACAACAACAGTCCTGCAGCTATTGAATCTCAGCGGACAGAACCAGACGAGAACAGCACCAACTGCCCAGATAAGACCCTGCCAAGAGTGAAAGTATCAGCAGGAGGAAATGTATGCTAGTCTAAAACTCAATTAATTTCATCAAGGGTATCACTGAGAACAAATTATCATGTCTGATAACACAAAACCTTAGCAAGCCAAAGGACAAAGATAACGTTCAAGTTCAAAGACTCACAGTTTACTTTGTTTTTAGCAAGCTCCATTTTGTCTAAACCTAAGAGGAATAATTAACGGATGTTTCCTGTGCTGTCTCTGGTATTAATTAAAACTGCCCAGTGGTACCGATATGAGAACAATAGGAATGGAGCCAGCCAGGTTCATGTGCACTGCTGTTGCACATCAACGAAGGAGTTTGCTTTCGGTAGTAGCTGAATTTCACTTCTTCATCCTTGGAGTTAAAGCAACGCAAAGTGTACCCTTTTTCTCCATAACTGCCCTTCCTTGTTCTTTGATCAAGGTGAGGTGAAAGTGTGACATCCACACAAGCACTGAAAGGACACTACTCTGCAGGTGATCAAAGTCTCCGCAATAGCCATTGGCTCCTGCGCATCTGATCACCATTGTTTGCTCACCCAGATGGGGCTGTTTTTGCTTTTGCTTTTTGATGTATTAAAGAAAAATGTAGAGTTGAGGAAACAGCTTAGGAATGAAGGCTGTGGCTCTGTGTTCTCACTCCCAACTGTGACTCATATCTCTAATGAGGCTTGTGGCAGGCCACTTAACTCGTATGTCTCAGTGTCTCCATCCATAAAATGGAAATGGCAGCACCATACACTGGGCAAAGGGTTTTTGAAATTAGCTGATCGGTGTAAAGAAATCTGAAAGAAGAAAGAAATCTGTCTATCTATCATCTATCTCCTGGCAATTAGGGTTGTTAAATGATAAAACAAATTGTTGTCATGGAGGAGGACTTGAAAAACAGAGTAAGTTTCCATTTCACCGGGGTGGTCCTAAAGGATCTGAAGGCAAATATTGGTACTAGATAACCCCTTCAGGTCTTTTCCAGTTCTATGACTTCATAGCGCCAAGTCCTGAGAGACGGTCTGGGTTATGTCTACAAAAGTGTACGCATCACTCTAGTCATCAAAAGGCACAGATATACCATAGTTCTCGGGTGTTTTTACAAATTGGGCAAAACTGCTGAACTATGAAGACGTTGTACATATCAACTAGAAGAGTTCTTGCAAACTTAGGGAGATGTTCTAAAATCGTAACTTGTACCCATGAATTTCAGCAAAGACATTGGATTGCTTTCTTTCAATTAAAATTCTAAAGGAGCTCAAAGGGCTGGAGAAGAGATGATACAGAAACTGCTTTCAAATACAGACAAACACTCCCACACACAAATAAAATAATTTAATGAACATATGGATTTTTGCAAATGCTGAAGCTTCTGCCAATTTTGCAGTTAATATTTCTGAAAGTCAGCATATGCTGATCACCATGTGTTTATAAAACATTCTCAATAGTGAAGACAAAAGACTGTGCTTTGGCACGTTTACTAACCACATGGGCAATTATATCAGACTCTTACTTCACCCCAAAACCAGGAGGGTAAAGTAAGGAAGCCTCTTCTGCAGCTTTATGTGATCTGTGTTAATACCTTAGGACTCCTGACGTAATTGCTTTCGGTGTGAACAGCTCACCAACATAAAAACAAATGAAAATAGTCCTTTAAGTATTTAGTAATTGTAAAAATATTTGGGAAGATAAAAACGTGGGATTTTGTGTGATATTTTCCAATGACAGCTGGAAATATGATTTTTCTTTACTTCAGGAAACTAAAACCTCTGGGATTTTTCAAATGTTTATTTTGGACAAAGACTATGAAAACATTCAGTATTTGCCCTGGTGCCATTTGAAGCTCATGTTTTGTACGTTTGGGCCGTTTGGGTCTGAGATGTGCTCAAGCACATTTTCGTTTGAGTAGATGTAGCTTTGACGTGCAGCAAAACACTATCCATCACAGACTTGTGGCTGTGCAGAAAAACTCAACCCATGAATTCATATCTTTAAAAATGTCTTCTTTCAAGCTTGTGATCCTTTGGGGAGGTCTGAAAGTCAGGAATTTAAGACTTTCCCTAAATAAAGGGGTTCTGGTACATCTGGAAGATGCATTTTTTTCTCTTCCTTTTAGAGGCACTGGATTTAAAGCTAACCTACACATTGAGATGCCAGGAGAGCCTCACAGTTGTCATTCTGTCTTCTCCTACCAGGACTTGTATTAGAAGAGAGACAGTCCCTGATGATATATGGAGTAAAACGGCTTTTCTAGAACAGACCCTCTCGCAGCTCTTCTCTCAAGAGTTACACCTGTGCCTTCTTTTTGTGGGACTGGGGGAGTGACTATTTTCTCATTTACTTTATCAGCAAGTCTTGCAGAAGCCTTGCGTCAGTGTTCTCCTGCTTTGCCGCCATGTTTTTTCACCTGCTTAAGGTTATGGGTTCACAATCCCTTGGGCATCTTAAGACAAGTTCCCACTCCTGATGCAGGGAGTGAAGAAGTAGGTTTGAGAAAGACAAAGATGTAAGTGAGAAGGCTAGTTAATGTAGGCAAAATGGGGCAAGGTCAGGGAGTAGTCTGGGAATACCTACGTGGGACTAGGTATTTCTCACCTCCTTTCTACAGAGATGAGTTTGTCTTTCTAGCAGAGGTCTCATCTAGCCCAGGTCTACCCTGAAGTCTCACAGGAGAGCTCAGAAAAAAACTGCTTTGCTTCTTGTCCCCAGTGTGGTTCCCTTGGCTGGGGGACCTGGATCAGCAGACTGTCTAGTAAAGCACAGAGCTCCCTGCCCCCTAGAAATGTACAGGCAGCAACCAGATGCCTATATACTCAGACGTGGCAGAGATGGGCATTGTGATTTGTTTTTACTGTAATTTTAACCTAAATCTTAAATCTGTTCTTGAATCCATGTCAAAACCTAGTAATATAACATGATTTTTAGCCATAGAGCCATATTTTCCAAAGAAAATTTTGTGTGAAACCCAGTATACAAAACAGCTGAAAGTAGAGCTATTCTTCGTCCATGATGGAGCAGGGGCTTGAGACCCAGCTCACTCAACTTCCCCCCAATCCATGAGAACCTATCCTCAGAGCATCATATAAAAATCATTGCTATAACCAAACACCTGTGCCTTTGCGTCCACACACACCCAGCACAACACATACTCACAAGTGGATTTTCTTTTTTCCCTTTGTGAGTAATATATGACCAGGCTTCGGTGTTCCTGTGGCCTATACATTAAACAGTCCATGGATTGTATCCACTTATTCATAAATGTTTACTAAGTGCCCATTGTGTGCCAGGCACAGTCCTGGTAGCAGGGATACGGTGATGAATCACACAAGTCCCTGTCCACAGAGAAATGTACTGCATATGAGGCATTAGTGAAATGATAAGGTGGTTGCAAAACATCAGCTTCCCATTTCTATCCCCCATCCTCCCCTTTGCCTTCTCCTCTTCAACCTCTAACTCAGGAATCCAATGCTCTGTGGCATCTTCCTTTGTGTCACTTATCACCACTCCAGGTGAATTCTTGAACAATTAAGTTGGCATTGGAAGGGGAGTTGGATCCCGGCACAGATCATTTGGAAAAGCCTGAAAGTTTTTGTCCAATACAATGGTGTGACATGTTCACAAAACGACCTCGGCTTCATGAACAGCAACTCGGCTTCTGGTGACGTGAATGTCTAGCCCTTCTCTCTTGCCTCTCTTTGGACCACTTCCAGTTTGGGAGCCATTTCAGTAAGGAAATTGATAACCAGAGGTAAAGTAGGACTATGGAAGAGGCCACTTAAACAAAGAATGCCTCGAATAAATGGGGATATTTAGCCTGAAGAGGACAAAATGCCTTCACTCTGTGTGTGCAGAGGATGAGTGGGGAGGAGAAAGGCAAATGAAAGTGATAGCCTACCATTTGATAGAGCTCTTGTGTTAAAGAGGGAACCTCTTGATCTATATATTCTACAAGGCAGAGCCAGGATCAATGAGTGAACTTCAAAGAGAAGAATATTTGGGCTCAGTATAAAAGAGACTTTCCTAAGTATTACAATGTCCCACCCATGAAATAGACTGCCTCAAACAGGAGGGAGTGCCCTGTAACTGAAAACATTCAGGTTAGGACTAAATAACCGTCAATTAGGGTGACGTCATGAAGATTCTGCAATTGTGTCAACAAGCGGCTGTTGTGTACCTGTCATACAGATGCTGAGAGACACAGAGAGGAAGAAGTGCTTCCTCCCTCACAGAGCTCACTTTTAAGGAGACCAACATGTGGTGGGAATGCAAATTGGTGCAGCCACTCTGGAAAACAGTGTGGAGGTTCCTCAGAAAATTAAAAATAGACCTACCCTATGACCCAGCAATAGCACTGCTAGGAATTTACCCAAGGGATACAGGAGTACTGATGCATAGGGGCACTTGTACCCCAATGTTTATAGCAGCACTCTCAACACTAGCCAAATTGTGGAAAGAGCCTAAATGTCCATCAACTGATGAATGGATAAAGAAATTGTGGTTTATATACACAATGGAGTACTACATGGCAATGAGAAAGAACGAAATATGGCCCTTTGTAGCAATGTGGATGGAACTGGAGAGTGTGATGCTAAGTGAAATAAGCCATACAGAGAAAGACAGATACCATATGGTTTCACTCTTATGTGGATCCTGAGAAACTTAACAGAAACCCATGGGGGAGGGGAAGGAAAAAAAAAGAGGTTAGAGTGGGAGAGAGCCAAAGCATAAGAGACTTTAAAAACTGAGAACAAACTGAGGGTTGATGGGGGGTGGGAGGGAGGGGAGGGCGGGTGATGGGTATTGAGGAGGGCACCTTTTGGGATGAGCACTGGGTGTTGTATGGAAGCCAATTTGACAATAAGTTTCATATATTGAAAAAAAAATAAGGAGACCAACGTGTAAACAAACCAATAAAGACAAGTTAGTATAATCCGTGCAATTAAAAGAAAGCGCACCACGTTTAACTAGTGAAGACAGAAAAATTGATGCTGTGCAGGGGATAGGAGAAGACAGAATGGAACCAGAGAAGATTTCAGGGAGAAGGTGATGCTTGAGCAGATCTGAGCAGAAGTATTGTGCGGATCCTGTTGTCCAATAAGCGGTGGTCCATACAGAGGACATGTGGGGTGGTTGGATATGCAAAAGGCATGAGGGTAGGAAGAGTGTAGCTTATCAGGGAAGCAAATGGTTTGAAATGTCCAGAGCATGAAGTGGTGGGAGAAGTGAGGAGATGGGGAGTGGCCGAAGACCAGAGGAGACAGGAGGCTAAGAAAGAGAACGGCCTTTGATCTTCAACATAAGGGCCCCTCTCACAGAGATGAGAGGAAATGCGTAGGGATATGGAGAAGGTAAGGGCTGGTCAGTGAGATAAATATGGTTGGTGACAATATAGTTCACAGTGAAGTAAATGACGAATGGCTCAGAGTAAGAGGAATGGAGGCTGCGTGTGTGTGTTGCAGAGACTGTCACAAAGGGTTAGCCTAATTGTGGGTAGTGTGAAAGAAAGGTAAAATAATTTGAAGATGGCACTGAGGACCCACAATGAGGATGAAACCTGTAGCATCTGTCCATGTGGGCCTGTGATTTTTCTTCAGAGCACTCAGATGTGTGGGAGGTCAGAATAGACGGCATCCAAAGTCTTTTCTAAATTTAAGACTCCCCAATTCCATCCTTTTTTGCATATACCACACATTTTGCCAAGTGAAATGATATAATTCAACAGTTTTTAATATATTCACAGGGTTGTGTAACTATTACCACAGTAACTTTTGGAACATTCTCATTGCCCCAAAAGAAACCTTGTACCCATTAGCAGTCACTCCCTATTCCCTCCCCTTACCCTAGCTTCTGGCAGTAACTAATCTATTTTCTATACTTATCATTGTGCCTATTCTGGACATTTCATATAAATAGAATCATGCAATATGTGGCCTTTTGTGACTGGCTACTTTCACTTAGCATAACATTTTCAAAATCCAACCATGTTGTAGCATGAATCAGTAGTCTATTCCTATTTGGGGCTGAATAATATTCCATTATAAGGATATATCATGTTTATTTATCCATTCATCAGCCAGTGGGCATTAGGTTGATTCCACTTCAGGGCTATTTTGAGTAATTCTGCTTTGAACATTCATATACAAGTTTTCGTGTGGATGCCTGTTTTCATTCCTTTTGGCATGTTGAATAATTTTTGGACCCCTACTGCCTGGGCTGTTATATGACTTCACTGTTTTCCACACTACAGCAACATTTCTAAGTTATATTGTGGAATCTTCACCTCATCAACTCCCTAAAAATACAAAATAAAGGTCTATCTAGATAGACTTTTATTTTCTTCCTGAGGAAGGCCTGTCTGTAGGTTTCAAGGCATGAGGCATATCCAAAGAAGCCTCAGGGCACCTGGGTGGCTCAGCTGGTTAAGCATCTGACTCTTGTTTTCAGCTTAGGTCATGCTGCCAAGTTTGGTGAGATCGAGCCCTGCATCAGGCTCTGCACTGACAGCATGGAGCCTGCTTGGGATTCTCTCTCTCCTCTCCTCTGCTCCTTCCCCTGCTCACTCTCACTCTCTCTCAAAATAAATAAATAAATACATAAATAAATATTAAAAAAATAAAGACTTATATGCTGTTGTCTTTACATAAAAACATTATATGTAAATTTACAGATAAACATTATATATATGAATATATGAATATATGAATGAATATATATGAATATATATATAATGTTTATCTGTAAATTTACAGTGTAAACAGACTATATATTATTATAGAATGTTATTTTTTCATCTGATTAACAGAAAATCATGTGCCTCCTAGTTGTGGGCTCATAGTCATTTCATCATCTTGAAATGATTCTCCTCTCCTATGTGCTCTGCCTAATAAGGACACTTGAAAGGGGACAACTTAGGCACAGTTACAGTGGGGCAGCAGATGCCTTTTTCATGCTAGAAGGGATACCTGGTCAAAGTACTCCTGAGTAACTTTATGTTGGGGGAGGGGGAATATGGTTAACTCTTTGCTTGCATGAGTCCCTCCTCAGCAATACTGGAAAGGAAAAAGGAAAAACAGGCCCTATTGCACGGCCCAAGTCTTCATACTTTACCACAGAGCTGAATAAAGGGGATTTATTAATAGGAAACTAGCTTAAAAAGCATTACTATTTGAGCTTATATGTGGGTTACCTATTCCTGTAGGCTGCCATGTCTGGGAGGGCCTTCTCCTAATGCCACTCATAATGCCACTAGGGAAGTAAAAACAAAAAAAAAACAAAAAACAAAAACAGAAACAAAACTCTGTCTGTCATTAGGCCTGCAAGATCTCTGGCATTGGCCTTGTAATGAGCTAGCTCTTCCCTGAGATCTCCTCTGCCTGGGAACCCCCTCATAGCACTATTCTTCAGAGTTGCTTCTGTGCCTTCTCCCAGTGAGGATTTTTCTTATTCACTTTCCCTGCAACTCTTGTGGTAGGATCTCTGTTTCCCTAGTTTCACCCTTTTCCATGCTTCTCTGAAAACCAACACAGATTCAGGAATATAGGAAGGAGGTAGAGTTGAGATGAAGACTAATTCAGAAAGTTTTGAAAGGTTTCTTCTCCAGCTCCCTGCCTCTTTGCCCCAAGTCCTTCCATACTCCCAGATTGTTCTTTCTTCCATATGTTTCCTATTTGGCCAGGAGCTCGCTCTCCACTCTCTTCAGTGAACCAGATGTGAGGACATTCACCCTGCTCCCATCAGGGGAGGGGCACTCTCACCACAGAGTGATTTATAATCTAGTTTAGAGATCAGTATTTTATAAGAACCTCTCCAACAGCCACCATGGAATGTTCTTACAAATTACAGGATGATCCATGCTGACATTATCCAATTTAATAACTGTCTACCAGCAGATATGGAGAGATCGCCAGCCTTGCTAAAAGTGGACGAATGAAAAGACAAAATTTAACTGAATCAAAATGGAACTGGACAGGTGAGGTGATGCTCTTAATCAGAAGAAATCATTCAGAGTATCATAAATTGTTCTCTGCCTGTCACCAAACCTAAATCTTATAGCTAGTTCCTAAGGGCTTTAGCAACAAATGTTTTTAGCAGAAAATAATGCTATCAGGAACGTTTTAAAAATATTTTAAATGGTGATTGAGGGCTTCTGTTTCTAAGCAAGATGGAGTAGAAAGCAATAGAACACCACTCCTCTGGGGTGCTTGGCTGACTCAGTTGGTGGAGCATGTGGTTCAATCTCGGGGTTGTGAGTTTAAGCCCCACTTTGGGTACAGAGATCACTTTTAAAAAATCTTAAAAAAAAAAGAACACTACTCCCTCTGTAACAGCTAAAAGAGCCAGATAATTGAAAAAAATATATATATAAATATGTATATAGAGAGAGTTTAATATATTTTAAAGTGTATATATAACATACATTTATATACATAATTTAAAGAACATTATTACTATATCTATATAACTATAAGTTGACCCTCATTATTCACAGATTCCTTAATTGAGAGTTCATTTATTCAAGAAAAATGTATTTTTAATGCTAAAATCGAAGTTCACAGTGCTTTTTGGTCATTTGAGATATGCATATGAACAGAACGGCAAAGAATTTGAGTGGCCCCACATGCATGTTCCCAGCTGAGCTCAACCAAGGCAACGACACTGATTCTTATTTCAGCTTTCATACGGTACACAAGTGTCCTTTTCATTATCTGTTTAGGTCCATGTTTTTTGCATTTTGGGGCTTTTTGTTGGTGATTTTGCTTTTTAAAATGACCCTTAGCTAAAGTGCTAAATTCAAGAATAGTATGATGTGCTTTATGAAGAAAATAGATATGTTAGGTAGCACATGAGTTATAGCACTGTTGGCTGTGAATTCAACGTTAATGAAGTAACAGTATACATCAAATAATCTAATCATGCATTTCTCCTACAGACAATGATTCAGTCTTTGCTAATTCAGTGTTGGTGAATTTAACTATCTCAAATAATGAAACTCAACTCTGTGTGTGTGTGTGTGTGTGTGTGTGTGTGTGTGTAATTTTTACATATATATTTTTATTTGTATGTATATTTGTATAGTTTTTACACATATGTGCATATATATTTGAAGACATTGGAGCGATGTGTTGCAAGGAGGGCTGAATGAACTAAAATAGCAAGTATAGCAAGCCCTACAAGGAAGCAGGCTATGGTCGGCCAATCACTTACCTGGGGGTATTTGCAAATTGTGAGTGAGGACAAAAGATAAGACTTGAGGGAGAAGAGAAGCCAACAAGGCTTTTACTTGCTGTTAAAGACAACTCTATCAAACCGGAAACTTCAGGACCTCTAAAACATGGTGGCCATTTCCCCCCATCTCTCACCCAGCAATATTTGGGAGATAAAGTACTACATGAAGAAGAGGGACTTCATTAAACACAGGACTGGTCTTCTCCTTAAGACATTTGAAATATTTGCCAGATCATGGATCAGAAGGCTGGAGAAAACAGCTCAAAGCTACCAGAGAGACACTGACTCACTCAGCTTTTTGGGGTGGGAGATGGTATGGAGACCTGCCAGGCTTTCAATCACAAATTGGGAAGCTTTCTTCCTTGAGACATTTGAAACCAGAGGTAGATTGAATTTAATTAAAGCTACATTCCAGCTCTATCCCAACTCACTTTTTGATTGGATCTAGGAAGGAAAGGCTTTTCTGAGGAGAAAAGAATGCAAACTTCAATCTCTACAATTCATTTATATGCAAAGTCTGACATAAAGTTTAGAAACAAACAGGACATGTGAAGAAGCCTAAGAACAGTGATCAATATCAAAAATAATCAATAGGAGCAGACTTACAGATGATTCAGGTGTTGGAATTAGCAGATAAGACCTAAGAGAATTACAATAAATATGTTAAATAAAATATAGAGAAATATGGGCAAAGTGGCTGAAAAAATCACTAATTTTAGCAGAGAATTAGAATCTGTAAACCAGAAGGACCTTCTAGAGCTGAAAAATATAATGTCTTATATTAAAAACTTAGCAGATGAAGTTTATAGTAGTCAAGACGCAGCAATAAAAGGTCAATAAGAATACATTTAGACTCAAGGTTAGAGAGAAAAAAGGATAGAAAATTCTGGAACAGAGTGAAAGAGGTATAGTAAACAATGTGAGGCATAGTAAAACAATCTAGCATACATGTAATTTGAACTTCATAAGTGAGGAGAAAGAACAAGACAGAAGTATTACCTGAAGAGATAATGGCCAATCATCAACCTATAGCGATTCAAGATCTCAGAGAACCACAACCAAGTAAATACAAAGAAAATCACGATTAAGCACATGATAGTCGAACTGCTGAAAATGAAAAATAAGGGGAAAAATGTTAAAAGTAGTTGGAGGAAAGAGACACATTACCTTCAGGGGGACAACAACAAGAATTAAAGATGACTTCTTAGCAAAAACCATGGGTACAGAGAACATCATTAAAGAGCTAAAGGAAAAACGCTGCCAACCTGCAATTCAGCACCCAGAAAAAGTATCTTTCAAAAGTGAAGGCAAATTAAAAGCAAAGCTAGTATTCCATACCAAAGCTGGTATATATTTCCAATATATCTTCACTACAATCAATAAAGTTCCTTAGCTTTAGGGATATATGTACAGGTCGACCTTTGTAAGTTAGAGCCTGTTTATCCCTAGCTGCTTTCAGAATTTTCTCTTTGTCATTGTATTTTGCCAGTTTCACTGTGATATGTCATGCAGAAGATTGATTCAAGTTATGTCTGAAGGGAGTTCTCTGTGCCTCTTGGATTTCAATGTCTTTTTCCTTCCCCAGATCAGGGAAGTTCTCAGCTATGATTTGTTAAGGTACACCTTCAGCCCCTTTCTCTCTCTCTTCTTCTGGAATTCCTATGATACAGATATTGTTCCATTTGATTGCATCACTTAGTTCTCTAATTCTCCCCTCATACTCCTGGATTTTTTTATCTCTCTTTTTCTCAGCTTCCTCTTTCTCCATAATTTTATCTTCTAATTCCCCTATTCTCTCTGCCTCTTCAATCCGTGCTATGGCTGCCTCCATTTTATTTTGCACCTCATTTATAGCATTTTTCAACTATAAAAAATAGCTCATGACTATTTCTTAGTCCCTTGATCTCTGTAGCAATAGATTCTCTGCTGTTCTCTATGCTTTTTTCAAGCCCTGCGATTAATTTTATGACGATTATTCTAAATTCTTGTTCCGTTATATTGCTTAAATCATTTTTGATCAATTCGTTAGCTGTCGCTACTTCCCAGACTTTCTTTTGAGGATAATTCTTCCATTTTGTCATTTTGGGTAGTCCCTGCAGTGGCTCCAAACTGCAGGACACTTCCCCTCTACTGTGGGGAGTAACTTGTGTTGGTGGGCAGGGCCACAGTCAGACCTGATGTCTGCCCCCAGCCCACTGCTGAGGCCACAGTCAGACTGGTGTGAACCTTATCTTCCCCTCTCCCAGGGGCAGGACTCACTGTGGAGTGGTGTGGCCCCTGCCTGGGCTACTTGCACACTGCCAGGCTTGTGGTGCTGCTTCGATGGGATCTGGCCAAGGGCGTATTAGCCCAGGTGGATCTGCAAGGTGCACAGGGGCAGGAGGGGAAGGCTTAGCTCACTTTGCAGTGGGTGGTCCCCTGTGGGAGGGGCCCTGCAGCACAGGGAGGCAGACCCGTCACTGTTGGGATGAGCACCGGGTGTTGTATGGAAACCACTTTGACAATTAATTTCATATTATTAAAAAAAAAGATATATGTACAAACTTATCAAGCTGTCACTTGGGATTTATTAACCTTACTGTATTTAAAATTTTTTTTAGGGGTGTCTGGGTGGCTCAGTCAGTTAAGTGTCCAACTTCATTCAGGTCATGATCTCATGGTTCATGAGTTTGAGCCCACATCAGGCTCTCTGCTGTCAGTGCAGAGCCTGGCCCTGCTTTGGGTTCTGTGTCTGCTTCTCTCTCTGCACCTTCCCCACTCATGCTTTGTCTCTCTTCCTCTCTCAAAAATAAATAAGCATTAAAAAAATTTTTTTTAATTTTTTAAATATATAATAGGGCCACCTGGGTGGCTCAAGTCAATTAAGTGTCCAACTTCAGCTCAGGTCATGATCTCGTGGTTCAAGAGTTCAAGCCCTGTGTTGGGCTCTGTGCTGACAGCTCAGAGCCCGGAGCCTGCTTCGAACTGTGTGTGTGTGTCTCTCTCTGTCCCTCCTCCACTTGTGTTCTGTCTTTCTCTCTGTCTCTCTCAAAAACAAATAAACATTAAAACATTTTTTAAGTGAACAAATATATATATATATATATATATATATATATATATATATATATTTAAAAGTTGACCCTCAAAATTAGAAAATTCTCAGTCTCTTCCCATTTCAGGACTTCAAACCATCCACTCTTGCTTATTACCCTATGTGACTGGGAAAGCAAATGTCTTCAACAAATACCTCTAACAAGAACTGTAGACATCAATTAAATCAATGAGAGGATGAATATGGAATATGATGACAAATATATATAATGCCTGTGACCTCATTGATTTACTAACTTTTAATCTTCCATTGCACAGAATCCTGAATTTCATACATTTCTGGTTATTTCTCAAAAATTTCCTTGCTGGGGCTCCTGGGTGTCTCAGTTGGTTAAGTGTCCAACTTTGGCTCAGGTGATGATCTCAAGGTTGGTGAGTTCAAGACCCACACCCGGCTCTGTGCTGATAGCTCGGAGCCTGGAGCCTGCTTTGGATTCTGTGTCTCCCTCTCTCTCTGCCTCTCCCCTGCTCATGCTCTGTCTATCTCTGTCAAAAATAAATAAAAATTTAAAAAATTTTTAAAAAGTTCCTTTTTGCCCTTTCTGTCTTTAAATATAATTCTGGAAAAGTATCTGCCTATTGGATCCTTAACATCTACCATAAAATAATCTGCAATGGCTTCTAAAACACGTTTTGCATTATGTGTGATCCCATATAATGTTGTTATGAATTATATTCTATCTTGGTTGTTCCCTCTTTGTTTCCTGTCTTCTCAAGTTTCTTTTGGGAGCAGATTAATAAAGATATTTTGTATCTGAAGACTTTTTCTGCCTCCTAGGTATATATTTATCTCTGAGATGCACTGCCTTTGCATTCAGCTTTTTCTTGGATTTCCTTACATTTCTATAGGTGGTTCTGCCTTGCCAGTTCTATATACTGGCATACAAACTATCCAGATAAGATCCTAAGTCAAGATTTCTCTTGCTTCTATCCTATGGCTATGTTATAATTCTCTTCCCATATATCATTAGCTAATATATATACCTTATACTCTAAATCTGTCTTAGCCCCCACTTATTGTTGGAACTTTAGATATGTATTGTTATGGATCCACTTGTTATATATTTAGTTATCACAAAGATAATCCCAAAGATAGTCTTCCTTGATTTTTGCCAAATCTATAAAAATTGTGTGAGCTTTTAATCTTCTGTGCAAGATTAGAGACTTCGTAGACCCAAGTGTGGAAAGAGAGGGGATTATTAAAAAAATAAATTCTCAAGGAATTTATAGATAGCACCTGCAGTTCGAGGCAGTGATGCTCTTGATTTTCATAGGCCTTGAAATGAGCAGTTTAATCCAAGTGTACCAAAATCTCAAGGAGCATTAGGCTTCAGGTGACATCTCAGTAACAGATATAAGTCTAATTAGCAATGTGAGATATGTTAGTAATTGGAAAATATGTATTAACAAAATATAGTCAATTAGTATTTAGTAAACAACTGGTGATATGGAGTAAATTAGTAGCTTGTAGTAAATGCTTATTAGTGATGTGTAATGAGCCTGGATCATGGAATGCTGGTAGGTGGCTTGACTTGCTTCTTACCCCGTACTCCTGAGAATACAGGAAACAAGGCAAGCATCTTTTCCATACAGTCATATTAAAAGTTCCATGAATCCCCAATGTTACATTAAAAGAACCAACTTTTCCTGTATCCTGTAACATTGATGCATGGTAGTTAAAAAAGAAAATTCCATGGTCTTGAAAAGAAAAAACTTTATATGAACCAGCAGAAAGCTGTATCCATAGTTGGAACTTCAAAGTTACTCTTTCTACTCCTCTTCCCTTTAACTACCATCTTTACACCAGTCCTAGTCTCAACCTTTGGTGCTTTAGGCTGCCATCTTTTCAAGTTCTGACTTTGGGGAAACTACAAGATTAAGAAGCAGTCACCCTCTTGGCTTACTCTCTGACACACTCATGTTGCCAAGGGGAAAGGAATCCACTGTCTACCAGTTGTACCTTTCTATGATCCCTGTCACATTTCCCTTCTTAGAGTCACTTCCTATATCCACAGGGTATTTTGAGGGAAGCCCTCAGTCCTATGAGCCCTCTCGATGTGTCTCTGCATTACTAGAAAAAGAGGCACTTCTTGAAGGTAAAGTGGAATCTACATGACACAACATGCTCATTGTTTTTTAAATTGCAAACAACAATTTTAGAATCAGACCCGTCTGGGTTCAAATTCTGACTTTATTACTTAATATTGGAGAGACTCAAAGGAAACTGGATTTGTTTCTATAAATTTGTTTCTATAAAGAGGAATAATGAAACCTACTTTGTAGTGCTGTTGTACGGATATGGGATAATTTATATTAGATGCTGGAATGTGGTCTGCACAAAATAGGTTCTCAATTAATGGTAACTTGCTATTCTTAGAACAGCTTCTCTAGTATCAGGAAGAGAACTCCCTGGCATAAACCAAGCAAACACTATAGTTGCTTCTGTGGAAGTAAGGGGAGCACTTTACAACGTGGATAATCTAAGTGTGTACTGCAAGCATTCAATAAATTCTAGTGAACAAATAATAATAGACTGTTTCCTGTTTATACCAGAAGAATATCTTTCTTTTTCCCTAAACAGCTCATGGACGTCATCGTCTTCAAGAGTTCATTGTACTCTGATATTCCCAGTTAATAAAATGCCATGTCCAACAAACAATATACTCTTAGCTGCAGATTAGTAAGTCGAAAGCTATTAACTAACACGTCAAGGTCTTGAATATGCCATTATAAGTGGTTCTCATAACATGACCTTGATTACTAAAAGATCTAGAAATATCTTCTGAATCATCAAAGACTAAGTTGGTTCAATATGATTTTTCCATTGAGCATATATGTGGTATTCAAAGCCTTTGAAAATGGGAGCCTAGGGAAGCTCGTTGAGGAAAGGCCAGGGTGTTCTTGGTTATAGTCTAAAGATCTATTTACACAATGCCTAGAGAAGTAAGAGCTCAATAAATATTTGTTGAACTTAAAAACAGGGGGTAGAGGGGTAAGGTATGTAGCATATATGGCCATTCAGTCTTCTAACCAGGGATTTAATTAGTAAGAACAACATATTGCTAAACAACAAGAGAAAACAGAGGCATCGTGCCTTAATATTAGTAACTAAAAAGCAGAATTTCCTTATGAGATGGAATTTCTCTAGTTATGCTGCCAAGGGAGTCACCCTATTATTTTCTCATCTGTGTGAACAGTGATTCCTAAAGATAGATAAAAGTGCAAGAGATAGGTTTCCTAAACATGCAGGCATTCCCCTAATTTGGCAATGTTACTTTCACAAAATCAGCACTTTAAAATTATATGCTGACTCCGCATTTGATTTTTACACACCAGATTTAGACTTTAGAACAGCAGCTAATGATCTAATATTTCAAGCCATCATTTACATAGCTGCCTGCCAGACAACAATTTAATGTTGGTATCATTACTTCATTTGTCCCCAAAGTAGTTTGCATGATTAATGATTAAATACATATACATATACATATACATATACATATACATATACATATACATATATACATATACATATATATATTACAATCTTTCCATCATAGTTTTATGAAGATGTTGCTACTAGAAATAAGAAGCATAATTCAGATAAACTTCATAACACTGACATAAAGACAATAATTATTAGGCAATCCAAACCAGAATACAATAATCTCCAATTAGAAGCTTAAGGGGCACCTGAGTGGCTCGGTTGGTTAAGCATCCAACTTTGGTTCAGGTCATGATCTTACGGTTCGTGAGTGTGAGCCTCGCACGGTGCTCTACACTGACAGTGCAGACAGACTCTGGGATTTTCTCTCTCCCTCTCTACCAGCCCCTCCCCTGCTCATGCACACTCACTCTCTCTTTCTCTCTCTCTCTCAAAATAGATTAACTTAAAACAACTTTTTTAATCTACTTAAAGTGTAACTCAAGATATTCAAAGATCAAAGGTATGAAATGTTGCAAGTACAACATCAAAGATTAGCTCTAAATAAATGCTCAGGTATAATTGTGAATTTGTGCTATAATATAGATTCCTCCTTATTACATAGAAGTCCATATACATATATCCCTTTTCAGAAATATATTGTGTAAAACAGAACGCGATCACCTGTGATTAAATGAGGAAATCGCACGTATAATAGAAAAACGAAGACTTTAGAAGCTTTTGACTGTGCCCTTTTCTGTAAACCTTTTTTAAAAAAAATTTTTTTAATGTTTATTTATTTCTGAGACAGAGAGAGACAGAGCCTGAATGGGGGAGGGTCAGAGAGAGAGGGAGACACAGAATCTGAAGCAGGCTCCAGGCTCCGAGCTGTCAGCACAGAGCCTGACACGCGGCTCGAACTCACGGACCATCAGATCATGACCTGAGCCAAAGTCGGACGCTCAACCGACTGAGCCACCTAGGCGCCCCTGTAAACCTTTTTTTTTTTTTTTTTAACATAGCCCTGCTGTAAAATACTGGCATGTGCCATTTGTAACATATGCATATTCTTTCTCTTCCACTCAGTTGGAGACAAAGTAAGGTTTCTTAAATCTCAGTGAGATTATGATGATTTTTGAAATGCGAACGTTGTGGTTCTACAACCTCAACCGCCAAAGATCATCCTTGCTGAAGCTAATGTGAAGATAACTTAAGAGAAGGCAGAGTGACACAGGCTGAGAAGAAATGGGTAGCCTTCATACCTAATACATTACTTCATTCCTTCTGTCAAAAGCCAAGCTGCCAGTCTCCCCTGGCAGACCTTGTTTTCCACCAGCCCTCTGTTCATGCCAGGTCTCGGAAGCAGGGTTGTGCCGGGAGCATTCATGGGCCCTCCACCACCTTCAAAGTGCCTCACCTTGACGGATTCCTGGTTCCTGTGTTGCCCCAGAACGTGCAGCCTAGGCTCCTTCTGTCTTTCTGGAACATCTGCGTACAAAGAAGAAGGGAGTTTTCCCCCAAACTGATGTTTTGTTTTCCCATTTCTCTTTTGGATCTAAATCTTTTATATTCGGTAACCTAAACTTACTCTGACACGCTTTGTGTGAAGTTTTGTTTTGAACCAGAAACATCAAATTTAACCTAGCATTCTTGGGAGAAATCATAAAATGACTGCTTTCACTGATATTTTATTGAATTAGGACATATATTACAACATCTGTTTCATAGTTACTATAATAAATAATGTTTCACTTCTCAAGAGTGAGTTATAAAAATAATTGATTTTGACATCAGCCCATCTATTTAATATGATCTATAAAGTGTTCAAAAATTTCTAAATAATATGATGGCCTGACAAGGGAGCCAATCTGCTAGCTGGGACTAGGATCTCTGTCTAGGGGATCCCAAAGACACAGTTACAAAGACTGTAGGTGTCTGCTGTGTAGTTCCAAAGTTTGTTTATCCATCCAGCATAGCCTGGTGTAAAAGTCTCGTATTTGTTTCTATGGTTATAAATGATCCCACCCTTCTCGACATTTACATTGAATCAGCCAGCCAGCCAGCCAGCCAGTTGTACAAAAAAGGGTCTGGGAGTAATTAAAATTAGAGTTATATATATATAGAGTTATATATATATATATATATTTTTTTTTTTTTTTTGCCATTTTACCATTCTTTGTCAGACTCCAACAAAATCAACATTGAGACAAGAACAGCGTATGTGAAAATGGTGAAGATACATTAGCAAACATAAGACCACATGAGTAATTAATGCAAGCTATTAATGTGTGTGGATCAGGTGTCCCTCCCTACACCTCACCAGCTGTGTCTGCCACAGGAATGCAAACAAGTCCACCCAAGCCTGGCCCACTGAGGGGTGGGCCCAGTAGGGCCTGAGTTGTGTGAGGAACCCTGGAGACTCCTGGGAAGAAACTCTTCCTGAGGAGAGGAAAGGTTTGTTCTAGTGACAGTGCTTCCACTGTCAGAGGAGGTGGGGATAATGGGAACAGCAAAACATTTATCTCTCAGATTTGTCCTTCGATATTCTCTTCAGGAAGTGGCAGTGAGGGAGCTGCCAGTAAAGGTGGAAGTAAGCCTCTGTGGCATTTTGGGAAATGGGAGACTCTTGCCTGGCACACAGTGTCTCCAAAGCATTGGTGGCAGTGGTAGTGAAGTTGTGAGGGCAGCAGCCCCAGCACTGGAGGGCCCCAAGCACCTATCAGGCAGGAAGAGAGGGATGGTGGGCCCTTGGCAGGCACCTCAGTATGGCGCCACCGCCAGAGTTGTGGCATACTAATTTATTGAACTTTATTTCTATTTTGCATTGGAAAGGGATGAAGCAATGGTTATAGTTCTGAGAATAGCAAGACCTTGGGCCCCACTTCATAAGAAGGCCAAGGGCTCCAACACTTGCCTGTTGCCCCAGCAGAGCCATCTGGTTTTATGGAACCGCACAGGCTTGGGTAATGAGCGTATCTGCAGGCTGTTCCCAAATATTTAGAACCACACACAACTCCGAAGCCTTCGCCAGGATTCATAGGGCCCCCAGCAGTGATAGATTATGTATCCCAGTCTGGCAGAATGGGAGCTATGAACGTACTTAATTTGATTTGGAAAAATTTTGACAACTGTGCCATTTCTCATGTTAGAGCATTATGATGGAATCACATCCATGCCAACGACATTGGGGGGCTGGAACAAAAGAAATTCTATGATTGCTAATGACTCCATTTTTGCTCCCCAAGCTAGAACAAAAAGAGTTACAAAACCAAATGCTAAGAAGTTGCTGAGGTAACCATTTTCAGCTACTGCCAAACACCAACCACTTACGTAGAGTAAGTGGTAGGAAAGAAACGTGTGTTGCAAGGAAAAGAAAAAAACATATGGCATGACTCTGGCCCAGTGACAAGCATCGATTTCTAAATAAAAATTTCTTATTTATCTGGGAAGTTGTTGATTAAATAGCAGTGGTAATCACAGACTTTAGTTTCACTGCTTCCAACTCGTCTGTTTAGCTCAAGCTTAACAAACTGCCCACCCTCATTCGTGCCTATAGTATCTGATCTATGAGAGCCAATATCGGTTAAAGGGCATCATGCGTTGTGAAGAAGGCCTGTACACAGTTGCCTTACAATTGCCACCATTCTGGGGGCGCCTGGGTGGCTCAGTCGGTTGAGCTTCCGCCTTTGGCTCAGGTCATGATCTCGCGGTCCGTGAGTTCGAGCCCCACGTCGGGCTCTGTGCTGACAGCTCAGAGCCTGGAACCTGCTTTGGATTCTGTGCCTCCCTCTCTCTCTGCCCCTCCCCTGCTCATGCTCTGTCTCTCTCTGTCTCAAAAATAAATTTAAAAACACATTAAAAAAAGAAAAACAATTGCCACCATTCTGGTCTCACATGAAGAGAGTGATCATGGAAGTCAGATATTTACTGATGTGAGGCGAATCAAGTACTGTCTATCCTAAAGGATGTGAGGGGGTGGAGGGGTGGGGAGGAGTAAATGTAATATTTGATATAAATCATACTTAATTACCAAAGAAGTTTGGTGAACAGTCTTGAAGGCCAAGCCTAGAATAGTTGTGACAGATTTGTTGCAAAGAATATGTTAGAATTTTTGTTTGTATTTTTGTATCTTATTTGTTTACAATTTTTTTAGTGTTTATTTATCTTTGAGACAGAGGGAGAGACAGGGTGTGAATGGGGGAGGGGCAGAGAGAGAGGGAGACAGAGAATCCAAAGCAGGCTCCAGGCTCTGAGCTGTCAGCACAGAGCCCACTGCAAGGCTCAAACTCATGAACCACGAGATCATGACCTGAGCCAAAGTCTGATGCTTAACCAACTGAGCCACCCAAGCCCCCCTCTACTTGTATCTTATTTATATAATCCTCAATCATTTGAAATATACGGATTGACACTGGTGCCCATACTCCAATGTGTCAGAAGGTCATGTGCCATTAACAAAATGAGGGAGCAATCCCAAAACACAGAGAGGCCACTTCTCTGTGAGTAGCTCCTACTTGTGAGTGTGCACTCAGTATATTAAGGCTTATCACTGTGCCCAGTTAAGTGAACTTACAGAGTTTATTTTCTAATTCACAAAATGGGCAAGCGAATTAAACATACTCTTAAAATGAAGTCCCAAACTGAAGTATTCCCCATAATACAAACATGGGCAATTAGACTGGCCACTTTCTTTCAGTTATGAATTGAAAACAAAGAAATTTTTTTAAACGTATCCAGGAGTTGTTTAGAATCATTAAGGATGAGCTTGGAAATTACAAATTCAACTTGTTAAGGTTAAACCTTGCACTAATGATATAAAATCACTTAGGATATTAGCTAATAATGTTTAGAGCCACTGCTATCAACAAGTCATTTATAAACTAAGAAACTAGAAGATATTAAAATAAATTTTGATGAGGGAACGTATTTTTGTGCTATCAATTTTTCTAACGTCTATTTATTCTGGAGAGAGTGGAAGTGTTGGAGGGGTAGAGAGAGTGGGAGGGAAAGAATCCCAAGCAGGCTCCACACTGTCAGTGCAAAGCCCAATGTGGGGCTCAGACTCACACACCATGAGATCATGACCTGAACTGAAACCAAGAGTCAGACGTTCAACCAACTCAGCTACCCACTGTGCCCCACTGTGCTGTTAATTTTAAAATAATGTTAAAACATTACGTATTTCACCTTCATCTTACTCTTTTAAAATTCCTTTTGTTTTTATCTCTTTTATAATGTACATATAAAAATGTGGGAAAAACTCCTAATATGGGTGAATCAATAAAGCTCAGAAACCATTCCTATGGTTGCAAATCAGGAATATATACACATATTTCACAGAGTGCTCTGAAGTCTTAACCTGCAAACGTGATTGAATCTTTCTCTAAAATTGGGCCTTAGATATTTAAAAAAAGGATTCTGAGATAAGAATAAAATTTTGCAACCACTGCATCCACTACAGGCAGTCTTATACCTTAATCTATAATGGGTAGAAAAAAATCCGCCCATTTTAGAAATATGCTCCCAATCATTTTTTATTCACTGGAAACATAGAAATCCTGTTGTTAGAACTTTAAGTCAACATAATTGCCAAGATACGACCAGTTCCTCCATGGAAGCTCAGGAGTGAAAGGTTCAAGGAGATACACAAGGAGAACAGTTAGGTTTATTGTCCATAAGTGGCTTTGAGTTCTGATGACAATACAATTGTATGTACAGAGATATAGCATACATTTTACTAAACAATTGTTTTGATGTTTAGTCATTTTTGAGAGGCAGAGACAGAGCACAGGTTAGGGAGGGGCAGAGAGAGAGGGAGACACAGAATCTGATGCAGGCTCCAGGCTCTGAGCTGTCAGCACAGAACCCAATGTAGGGTTTAAACCCACACACCTTGAGACCATGACATGAGCCAAAGTGGGACCCTTAACTGACTAAGCCCCCAGGGGCGCTTAAGCCATATTTAACTTAACTAGTTAAATTAGCCCTCAGCTAGACATAGTTTTAAAGCCAAGATAAAGATTAATCATACTTTTAGTACTTAAATCTCTTCCTTGGAGATGCAGAGATAAATCATTTGGAAACAAAAAGAAAACGTCTTTTTAAAATCTGAATTCTTCAAAGGCAAGGGAATTAAAAGCAAAAATGAACTATTGGGACCTCATCAAGATAAAAAGCTTCTGCACTATGAAGGAAACAATCAACAAAACTAAAAGGCAACCAATGGAATGCAAAATGGTATTTGCAAATTACATATCAGATAAAGGGCTAGTATCCAAAATCTATAAAGAACTCACCAAACTCCACACCCAAAAAATAAATAATCCAGTGAAGAAATGGGCAGAAGACATGAATAGACCCTTCTCTAAAGAAGACATCCAGATGGCCAACAGGCACATGAAAAGATGCTCAATGTCACTCCTCATCAGGGAAATACAAATCAAAACCACACGGAGATACCACCTCACACCGGTCAGAGTGGCTAAAATGAACAAATCAGGAGACTATAGATTCTGGAGAAGATGTAGAGAAACGGGAACCCTCTTGCACTGTTGGTGGGAATGCAAACTGGTGCAGCCGCTCTGGAAAACAGTGTGGACTTACCTCAAAAAATTACAAATAGATCTACCCTATGACCCAGCAATAGCACTGCTAGGAATTTACCCAAGGGATACAGGAGTGCTGATGCATAGGGGCACTTGTACCCCAATGTTTATAGCAGCACTTTCAACAATAGCCAAGTTATGGAAAGAGCCTAAATGTCCATCAACTGATGAATGGATAAAGAAGATGTGGTTTATATATACAATGGAATACTACTTGGCAATGAGAAAGAATGAAATCTGGCCATTTGTAGCAGTGTGGATGGAACTGGAGAGTGCTATGCTAAGTGAAATAAGTCAGGCAGAGAAAGACAGATACGATATGTTTTCGCTCATATGTGGATCCTGAGAAAATTAATAGAAGACTGGGGGGAGGGGAAGGAGGAAAAAAAAAAGTTACAGAGAGGGAAGGAGGCAAACCACAAGAGACTCTTAAATAGTGAGAACAAACTGAGGGTTGAAGCCCGAAGGGGGTGGGGGGGAGGAGAGGGGAAAGTGGGTGATGGGCATTGAGAAGGGCACCTGCTGGGATGTGCACTGGGTGTTGTATGGAAGCCAATCTGACAATAAATTACATATAAAAAAATCTGAATTCTTTTCAGTTCTCTGTATGCTTGCAAATGTTCATAATGTGACGTTGAAAAATTGGCATTTTTCTGGCTTAAATGTGGAGACGTAAATTAATGTTTAAATGTATATAAATTCCTATCCCAGAAGAGTATAAATTAGAAATGCAGACATTAATAATTATCCTTTATACTTGCTCGTCTATCTGTATTATAGCCTTGTGCATGTGAAAACTATAGATGGGATTTTAATTAGCAATAATCGCGCCTCGGATAAACCTCATTGGCTACAATACTGCCACTGAGCAAAGCTTCTAGATGGGATTTTAAAAGGACAAAATGCATCAAGTGTGATGTCCACTCGCTATATATTAATATACTCTGTATACTAAGTTGTAGAAATTGTGATGGAAAACATTCTTAGATTTTAACTAAACCTAGGTAGAAACATAGAATTTGAGAAATGAAATTCATCCTGCCTCTCATTTTATAGAAAAGGGAACAGAGTCCCTGCAGAAACTAAATGCCCCCCAAGGGCTGCATGGCTTACGTGGAGAGCCCAATGCAGTGGGCTTTCTATCACCTCACACTGCTTGTCATAAAATACATCTATATCTACATATGCATCTATCTACATTTACCTATATCTATGTATCTATATCTATACATATACATAGATATTTTTTAATGGCATTAAAAACAAAATTAAATCAAATAGTAATTTTTTTCACTGGCATGCCCCTTCTCTCTTTGTATTTCCTCTTCATAAGGGTCAGTGACCTCCGCGGACGATAAATCAAGATGGTATTTTTTTCTCGTAGGAGACTGTGACAGTTCATGATGGTTGACATCTTGACTGCTTGACGCCTGGAGCTTCTCATTTCAGGTGCATACTGATTGGCTACACTTGCTCTTCTCTTTGCCCTGGTTTTATACCTTCCCTCTGAGTCAAGTCTCCACTCGCATGATTCCCATTTATTAAGCACCTAAATGGCGCCTGATGCTAAGGATTTACAGGGGAAATGGACCCCATCTCCACCATGAAGGCTCTCCATCCGGTGCACAGGGAACCAAGTATTTACCTCCTCCCCTCACACTTTTGTTCCTGCTGTGCTGAGGATATCAAAATGCAGAGCAATGAACCCTCTGGGGTTGCACCTGAGACACATGAGCGTTCAGGTGAGGTTAATAATTCGGCATGCCTCCAGGTGATCTTCTTTACATAGTCTCTAGACATTACCTAGAGGAGCAGCTAAGTGCAAGAGAAAGGAAGAGAAAAGAAACTGATATCCCTGTTCAGCGTTGCTTCTGTGGTGCTGAGAGCATCAGGCAAACTTTCTATGTGGAGAAGCCTGGAATTAGGGTATGGGTGGAGCCATACCTAACATCTGTATTTTATCTGGCCTTTACTTTGATGGACATTTTCTAAGGGTATGTCATGACCTTGTGGTGTGTCTAATTCTGTGATGGATGACATTGTAACAGAGTTCTATTCTATAGTCTCTCCCCTTCTCTCATGTTAATTCCTGCCCTGTTACACAGAATTCGATGTCTCTAGAAGTTAAATATCTTGAGATTTTTGGCTTCTCTGGCATGAAGCCACCCAAAACTGGCCTAGGTCTTTGATTTCTTATAGAAATCTAGCATATGCTTATGACAAGCTATTTGATTGGCTCAAACAAATAAACATGAATATGATTGATCTACAGGCTCTGTTTAGACATTCAGATGCTTGGTTTGACTGGTCTACTTAGATCATTTTTGGCCCCATGAAATGATAGACATTTTTTTTTTTTTTTTGCTTTTCACAGTATTAAAAATAAGGTATCTTCAGATGATTCATGATTTCCTTATTCCTCCCCATGCTTCCCACACACCCCTTTTGCTTCCCAGAGGTGTAATTGGGCTGTGCCCAATCCCTTCAATAATGCAGGGCAGAAGATGTCTCACAGCAATCAAACTAATGAAATATAAAAGGTTATTAAGAGAAGAAAATTTCATAAATATCTATAGGGCAATGGGACCATGAGCAATAAGCTTCATGAGAATATAATAACATGTCTTTGTATCTTTCATGAGGCTCTCTGAGTGCTTTATGTACTAGTCAGTATTATTAGTCTACAGATGAAGACATTGACACATAGAGAGATGTGCATTCCCAAGGTCATACAGAGTCGAGAGCAGAGCAGCAAAAGGAAGAGTGAGTACACATCCTACAAAGCTCTATTTATACCAAGTGTGTTTTCAGAAGAGAGGAACAAAGCTCGTGAGTGAAAACAAAGCACCATGTATTTCTCTTATTCCAGACAAAGGTCTGAGAGACGAGAGAATGGAGAAAGAGAGAAAGAAAGCGGGTTTAAGTTTATATGATGGGAAAGAAAGATATTTGTCTGACATTTGGTTTTAAAACATTTTCAGCAATAACTATGTAAATAATTACATGAACCAAAGTAAAAATTATGTAGTTTAAAATCAACTTAACTTTTTTTTCCCCCCATTTAAATCCTGCACAAGTCTGCTGCCTCCACCAAAGCTACCAAAGCTACCAAAGCACCATAGTTCACTTTCCTTCATAGTTCCTGGCACATCATAATCTCTTAAAGAGCTACTGAATGAATAAATGATAAATAGATAGATAGATAGATAGAAAGGTATTGATCCCTATCTTAATATTAATTACCATCCCAATGATGAGAATGCCAGCTAAGAACAAGTAATTTGGACAAAGTCACACAAGTAGCTCACGGTAGAGCTGGGATTTCTAACTCTCCCTCTGTGTCCTCAAGTTAAAAGGCTTATCAGAGTATTTCAACCACATACAGTGCTCTTCTTAGAAAAGATCCAGCAAATATAATGTTCTCTGTTTTGTTACATTTTCAGCAATGTTCGAGAATCTCATGAACTTTCACTATCCCACATTGTCTACGTCTACCTTAAATTCCTCACCAATGGTATATGTCATTAGTTTAGCAATGGAATATCATTTCACTGTGACCTCTCTAGTGCTATTGTTTCATCAAGTGTATTTTGTAACTTCAATTTTAGGTTCTTTGTGAAGGCACAGGTCTTGTGTTATTTACATTTTTGCATGACCCTCAGCATCTCGTGCTGTGTTATTCACATAGTAGTAGATACTTAGGACTTTTAGCAAATAGATTAAAATGAAAGGACATCATTAGTGCCTCTCTGTGATTGAACATTAAGATACACCAAGGAGGTTTCTATCATTCTCATAGCCAACATCTTATCATTATAAGGTCCACTAAAGCAATAATCAATGATCCAGACCTAGTCCATGAGACAGGTCCAAAAAATAAAGAAATCTGACGTATCAAGATACAGTAGTCTCTGTACTTTGTTCCTTTGTCCTCAATAAATGATGACACTCACTTGGATTAAAGTGATATAACTCAAAATTCAATATTTTTTAGGTCCTGCTAGGTATGAGAAATATTGAAGCTTTTAGGACCACATTATATCCAAATGGGGATATTTTTACAGTTCTTAGATGTTCCAGAAACCATGTGTGTGACCATTTCCCACATTTATAACATGATTAGTAGTTTCTACTCTCATCAAAGTGAAAGGAAAGCACTGGTTGTACCAAAGGGAGGGAGGGCCACATAGCCAATGGGTTCCAATGACCTAAGCACAAAGTATGATCTACAAAAAAATATCCAATGGCTGCACTAATCCAAAGAAGTTGGTAGGCCATGTTTGTTAAGAATGGAACTTTCTTGCACAGGTACTGACAGCTGGTAATGAGATACAGAAACTATTACCACATCAGTAGCCCCAATTCTTCCTGGCCTGGAGCTTTCCCAAGATTTGTGCCCTCTGCTACTGTGTTTATGATACACAACACAGCATGGGCTGCTGAACGTGCCCATTTTTCAGTTCAAGGGGTGCTCAACCATTTCTTCCACATATTTACTCATGAGAAGTGATTTTTCCAAATTCGTAGATGCTGGAAATGACCCAAACATAGCTCACTAAACTAATTTCCCTCAGAATTTTTAACTGCATGTGCATTTGAGCATAAACACTATCCATATGTTTCTGATTCATTTACACTGAACTCATCAAAGGACTGTGTTGTAAGAGTTGTTTGATGTCCAAGAATACTTGAGGTTTTTTTTTTTTAATGGAATTTTATACTTTCTTTCACCATTTTTCTTAGGAAGCCAAATGCTGTTGAGAGTAAACAAACTTGGACCCCCAAGGATCTGGGGTTTACCCTTATATACAAAACTCAGGAAGATAATTTGACAGCTTGGCAGGAAAGGCATCCCTAGCCTTGGGTATATGTTGGCACTATGCCCCAAAGGATAGGAAGGCCTTAGGGTGAGCAAGGAAACTTCTTTCAGGAGACCTTCTTTCATTTGGTGGTTTATTCGTTTCAATTCCAAAAATTCATCCCAAACTCTTGGACACTACTTGAGGTCTCTCCCTTGCCAGTTTGAAGAGAAAGCTTAAAATGTTGCTGCTGTAATTGTCCTTTATTTTTTGGAAGGGAACTGCATGAGACTTTTTAGGAGAATAGTATTTGTCCACCTGAGCGCATCGTGTCGTCCTACACTTATATGCTAAAAAGACAAGACAAGCATCTCTGGCTACAGCTGAGAACTAATTAAAGTTGCTCTTTTACAAACATTATGTGGCTCATTCCATTCTTCCTTGATTAAGAACAAAAGAGAAGGGAGTCATTTATTGCCATGAGTCACTTGAGGTACAATGGAAGGAATTCCAAGACGCTGCTGAGACAAAACAAAACTGACATTATGAAAGCCATGTCTACGCACTAATTTAAACTGTCAACTTACTACCAAGGAAGACTCCTAACAGACAGAGAATTAAAGCTTTAAAGACCTCATAAATCACTGAGGAGATTAGCACCAGCATGAATGAGTTAAAATACATTTCTGCCTTCAGAGTGTTAGACTGGTTCAAAGCAGTCCTCTAGGATTTGACGGGAAAATTAGTTGTAATAACTAGGAAGAGAAAAATTCTCAAATATAGCTTCTTGGGGATTTGGGAGTGCAAGCTTCACCCACCACAGTTATTTCAGGTACTTGAGTTAGTGAAATATAATATAGACGTTTTCAGGACCTAGTATATAGCACAATAAAAATGACTTGAAAACTGTTAGAATTCAAAAACATTATTTACAAATACCAAACATTTTTCCAACCCCCAAACCACTAAAAATAGCTAAAATGTCAACCTAAACGTATGACTCAGCAGCGGTTTTAACACCACTGAGTCCATCTCCTATTTCTTATTTGTGTCTCTCTCCAAGAATCCTGCTGCATATGTGTTATTCTCCAGCAAGACCCATCACTGTGGCCCCCATTAGGTGGAGTTTCCAAGCTCTGTTGCCAACACCAAGAATTCTTCAGAGAAAACTTCGTGGGGATTTCCATTAATTTTTATATTTTAATATTGCCTCCTGAGGGCTTTGGGGTTGACAATAAAGGCACTTCTTACTCCAGTGTGAGCATCTTCACCTGCTGGTGAAAGTGGGTGAATAAGGGTCTCTTGTTCCCAGGTGGTCTGTACCCAGAAAGGCTAAGAGACTGCTACAAGAGAGAAACCATTGGGGGTTATGCAACTTTTCAAGAGAGAAGAGGCAGAGAAATGCGAACTCTGAGAGTTAAATCACACTGTGCTAACTCTTCTCTCCACTCCCAAGGTCTCAACTAATCATTTCCCTATGGGTTCTTTCCCAGAGACCCCATAAAATAAAACTGTGTTTCCTAAGTCACTGGTGCACTCTAGATGATCTCTGTGACTTCTATCTTATCACATCTCTGCCTGTCCAGGAATGACTTTCTGAAGTACATGTTGATCTGGTCTCTTCCTTCCCCAAGTCGGAAACTTTTGCATGCAGTAATTTTATTCCATTCCTTGATTTTTTTTTTCTTTTGGCTTAAGTCAAAGTGATACAGAAATCCACATGGAAAAGAGTGGAACATAATTGCTACAGTCTTCAGACTGAATCCACCCTTATCCAGGATACAGCTGCTATGTTCTCCTTTCTTCTCAGGCACTCTGCTTCTCTCCCTCTGCCTCCCTTCCCCACTGGTAGCAATTGTCAGAAGCAGTCAGAAATGGCTTAAGGGCTAATACAGAACACTAACAAAACATTTATGGAAACATCTTTAGGTGGCGCCAGTTGATTCAACCACACTCATCCAGCTATAGGGCATTCACCCCCAAGTTTCAAATCATAAAACTTAGACCCCAGCTTGGACACAGGGCTCAGGACCCCGTTAAAGATGTGGATTGCTCCAGAAGCTTTTTGTCCAGGGTCATATCTATGTCAGTCTTCTGCCCAATGGGAATCTTAGTTTAACTTTGTAGTGGTGCTACAGAGGTTGAATTACAGTCATGTTACTCTAAATTCAGTTCTTTAATGCCAAAACTATTGCACTTTATTCCTTTTTGGAAAGGAGACAGGAAGCATGCAATGTAATCGAGACCCCTCCTCAGGCTCCCCTTCCAGATTCTAAAATAAAACTCAGATCAGAAACTGTAGAAGTGGTCTCAATAAAACTGTTGTAAAGGCATCCTGCTTCTTTGAGGATAGGTTTGATAGCATACCCATAAAGCCCCACAGAGCCACGGACTCATCCTCAAACTACTCTTTGGCCAATTATAAGATGAAAGACACTCAGTTCCATCCCTAACTCCCAACAAGACCACCACTCTATCTCATGCCTTCTGAACTTGCTACAATTGGCAAGTGGTAATTTCCACACAACTTCCACATAAGAATTGTAAGAGGTGCCTTGTCTGGAGACTAGAATAGGATCTCAACAGTGCAACCTACCTGAGTATGACACCCTCAGAAAGGAACCGAATGATCAAGATCTGTTATCTGCTTCTGAATAACATTGTCTGCTTTTTACTGATCCCTGGATCTCAAAGCTGAAGCTGTGTGAAAACCCTACTAGCCCAGTTCAATTGACTTGCAGTGCTTTCCAGGCTCTTAATTCATCATGAACTCATAGATGTTTTCAGGCTCCTGTGGTTCTTTTAGAAAAGTATACCATGTATTAGGCAGAAACCCTGGCATCAGGAAGGGGCCAGCTTGCCAGCACTTGAAGTGCCGATGAATGATTTGATTTGGTTACACTATTTAAAGCTCTGAGTGTAGGGAACACCTTGCACAGCCAGAAACCATGCTTTCTGTTTATAGGTCAAATGACTAGCCACTTAGAGAATCATAAAGATCATATTTGGATTTGGCCATCTCTTGCTGACATTCCTCCTATGTTTGTAAACATTGCTGACTTTGACCCCAATCTCTCACAAATCCATGACCAACACCAAACAGCCACAGAGGAGCTGCAGAACATAATGTGATTCTGTAATGCAAAACAGGATGGCTTGCTAAATGTGCAGATCTGGAGAGAATTCCTGACATAATCCTTCTTACGTCTTTTATGATAATCATTTCCATCTTCAGAACACACGCAAGCAGTGCTCCTTGGATATTGCTTCTGGAGGCTGGACTGCAATCCCTTCTGCTGAGGGAACTTCATATGATAGGGCACTGGGACAATGAGTATGCAAACAGGACACAATATTTCCTGCAGAAGTAGAAACAAGCAAAGAAAACCTAGAGACTGATTAGCTGGAAGATGCTTCTGCAGAAGGAAAATATAAGATAACAACCACTCTCCCCAAAACGTGTAAATCAGCTCCAGTCATAACTTGAACATGACTCATCCATGTATTCAGTTAGTGGACATTTATTGAGTGCCTACTAAGAGCCATGAGTACACTGTTTGGGAAAGGACCATTTATGACCAAGAGACTATGAGGTGAAATTTATTAGCAATCTCATATTTTAATAGGCATACCAAACAAAGTCAGTCTCACCTCACAGAGCATAGAAATGGAGTCTTCACGGTAGGCCAGGAATATTTGTTTAAAATACAGTTACCACTTTCAAATAGGTAAAAACTATAAAACACTGGGTAGACTGAAAATGGGAGGAGCCTGTGTTGATTACGTAAACAAAGGGAAAAAAGCTGGATCTTGATTTCCACCCTGCCAGAACCTTGTAGAAATGCCATCTGGAATCAACTCTTCTCAACTTCAATTGTCAGGACACACGGATGGCTTTCCTCTAGGAAGTCAGCTTTGTAAAGCAAATGTGTGAAGATCCCTGTATCTTTCATTAAAAACCCCAGTCCAGGGGCGCCTGGGTGGCTCAGTCGGTTAAGCGTCCGACTTCCGCTCAGGTCATGATCTCCCGGTCCGTGAGTTCCAGCCCCGCGTCGGGCTCTGTGCTGACAGCTCAGAGCCTGGAGCCTGTTTCAGATCCTGTGTCTCCCTCTCTCTGACCCTCCCCTGTTCATGCTCTGTCTCTCCCTGTCTCAAAAATAAAACGTTAAAAAAAAAAATTTAAAAACCCCAGTCCAGTGCAGTTGTGAGGAAGTCTAGTAAAGTGGGCACAAGGCCGTGGTCCTGAGTTATATTCTTTGTATGCTATATCTGGTGGACTTTAAGGAGAAATGACACCCTTGGATCATTTTTACAGGCTTGCAAAAATACTATGAGGAAAACAAAGAAGTATGGATCCGATCTGGGACAAGTTTACACTCATGGGAACATTTCATTCATACAATTGTCACTAACTATACCTCAGGGATGAGGTAATCTCAAATCTCAAAGAATTTATAATCAGTCTAATAGATCACTATTTCATGAATTTGTTTCTGAGTCATAATAGCAGTAAATCTAGTCCAAACCAGTAGAGAGGAAGGAAAGGAGGGGCTTTGAACCTAAGGAAGAGTATAATAATAAGATGATAATAAATGCCCATATCGGCAGAACATCCTAGTGTATGCAGCATTTTTTGTGTTTTACCATACATAATCTCATTGTTTCTTTTTTTCTTACAATAGTCTTGTGAGCTATACATTATTAAACCTTTCTGGTAGATAGGAAGAGAGACTGATAGGGATCAAACCTTGCCTAAAACTCTACAGTTTCCACACTTAAAGTCAAGCTTCTGATTGTAAGACCTGTGGTCCTTACCTTATAACGCATTGTTTTTTGGAGACTTTTCAAAGTCACATATCTATATCCGTTCAGAGGAATATGACATGCAATGCAGAAAAAGATTTTTTCAAATTTTTTACACACATAGTTTTACATAGTTTTTACACAGACAAAATAATGCTGCTGCCACCACCATCGTCACCATCATATCTAATCCTGACTTGTTTAGGGATTTTATTTATTTATTTATTTATTTTTTTTAATGTTTATTTATTTTTGACAGAGAGAGAGAGACAGAACATGAGCAGGGGAGGGGCAGAGAGAGTGGGAGACGCAGAATCCGAAGCAGTCTCCAGGCTCTGAGCTGTCAGCAAGGAGCCCGACGCGGGGCTCAAACTCACAGACGGTGACATCATGACCTGAGCCGAAGTCGGACACTCAACCGACTGAGCCACCCAGGCGCCCCTGTTTAGCGATTTTAAAACACACAGTGCAAATTGCCCAAGGACAGCAGTACAACACCTGCAAACAAGTTTTATGCCACTTTATTGTAAGATGTTTTCTCAGGAAGGGAATCTTACATGAACATATCTGAGTGACTATGCAAACAGCACCAGGTTCATATAAAACCTTACTCCTGAAGAGTCAAAAAACCTAATTCAATGCAAAACTAGACTACAGACGATCCTCCCAAATTTTTATCTGTATCTTTTTTCTCTCTGGAAATATTAAAAATTACGCTAGAAAGTCCATACATTTTCCTTTTTATGTGGTAACTACAATGTCTCAGATGTTAGAAAGAACAAAAGTGATGTTGTTGTTGTCTTAGTATGGAAATGCAATTCTAAGACCTTTGCAATATGAAACCTATCAAACAATGAGTCAGCAGGCTTTGCAGATGATATCTTTCCATTTCCTTCACTGGTGATTGAGCCCATTATACACAAGGAGAAAACAAAGGCCCAAGTAAAATAATGGTTTTAGGTAAGAAATTTACCAGAAATGTTAGTTGAATAAAACCCTACAGAAAATATTCCATTATCAACGTATCTTTTAAGAAAACTGGATTCAGAAAGTAATAATGCTTAAAGGAAAAAAGGACATGGACTTGAAAGTAGACAGTAATTTGATTTTTTTCTGCGTCCATCAGAGGAAATCCTAAAATTAAGTGTGATCATTTTGTGGAAAAGAAAATGCTAAGCATGAGCTGAACCTGAAATAAGAAAGCTCTTGGGATGAGAAGCTTCCTTGACATTCTTACAAACAGTATGTCCCACATCTGCTAAAATAAATAATTAAAATTCAGTTCAACTTAACAAATCCTTGGCCATGCCCAAGGAATTGTGTTAGGTGCTAAGCAAGTGGAAGAAAGAATGCAAAGAAGTTTAAGATTTATTTATTCTCCTCAAGGAACTTATAATCTATAAGAGTAGTGACTACCTTCCTTCTGCTTTTCTTCTGTCTTCCAGTGAAGAAATGTAATTACACATAATCAAACCAATTCTGATCAGTTCACAAACCGGAGGTGAAACTTATTGGGTAAAGTCTGAATAAATTGTGTGCTGAACTGGGCGTACTGGATTTTTCCCTAGTTCTCAGATCAAAATCTTTTACAGAGGTCAAAACTTTTTAAGTCTTCTAAAATTCTGCTTCCCAATTTCCATCTTTGAGGTGAGACAAATAACGTATGCACATCCTTCCTCACATAAAGAAACAGCAAAAAATTTTAAGCTTGCTTTTCAAGTAGAAACTTTAATCAATCTAATGTAACTTAATCATCAATCAAATTTTAATTGCACACACACACAAAAGAAAGCAAGGAAGACAGATCTAGGCATTCATCAAGTTAATGGATTCCTAAGTACGTCTAGATGGCCTAATAATAACTGAATAGCTCTTCTCAGCTTGTAATTCAGCTATTCACGATTAAGCCCTATTATATGAAATTATGTCATCACATATACTCTATTCAGATTTAGAATTTGTTTTAAGATACTTAGAATTTCACTCTGGTTAAAGAAATGAAAAATACATAACCAAAGCCATCTACTTTTTGAGATGAAATGTGGAATTAAAATTTGAATAAAATCCAACTATAACAGCAATCTTGGATCAGAAGTTAAGTTGTAATGACTACTAAGATAAGAAATGTTAAAAATGTTCTGCGACAACTTATACCCACTTACAGAATTACAGACACCATTTAGGAAAAATTTAGCATGAGGCAGTGCAGGGGAGGGCACCAAGTTGGAAGCTATAAGGAATGCCAAAGACTTAAAAAAGATTCTTCCTCTCGAGGAGTTTAACCACGTACTTGAGAATGAAAGATACGCAAGTGAGCTGACCAAGGACATCTGTGCAGAATGAAGGTGAGGTGGAGAGGGGCAAAGAGTCAAGGAAGAGATAATCAGGGGATTCTGTCTTCTCTCCTCCAAGAATGCCAATAAACCTCAAAAACTGGGGACCAGTGGTGGAAGTTTCCTGGGAATTTGAAAAGTGTTCTGAATGTATACGTAGATATGAATTTTCTTTGTGGAATCCTGAAAAAAATTATCATAATAGCAAGTACTCAATAAATGGGTATTTATTACTGCTATTATTGTTATAAGAAATTATTAGGTTTATACATAGAAGTTATAGAGAGTAACTTCATAAAGCCCCACTAATCTTAATTTGAATGGGTAGTTGCTAAAGGTAGAGGTAAGTCATAGGTAGGGTGACCACATGCCCAAGTTGACTAACACTGTCTGTGTTCACACCCATTGTCCCACCTTCATTATAATTGAGCCTTTTCCCATTCTCATAAGTATCCTATTTGGGATGATAAATACCATGGTAACTTACTTCTAGGACAGATTAAGAAATCACCAGTTGGAACCACTTTTATCACTACCAGTCAATAGTCTTCCCAAAGCAGCACCATGAGAGAAGGGTCCAAAGCCAAAAGCACACATTCTAGAACACAAACTCAGAAGCAGAGTCTCTCCTCCTAGGCTCAACTTCTCCCCAATCCAAGAGTATCCAGAAGAAGGGAACCCAATGCCACCCATAGTTGAAATGCAGGACAGGCAAAGTTAGATATCAAGAGTTTACCCTTGGCACAGCAGGTTTCACCAAGTACAGAGAAGAAACCACACATCCTGGGTCAATCTATGCCTCTGACTTTCTTCTCACTCCTTTAAATCTATTGAATCGCTGAACTGAGATATAAACTTACATTTAGCAGAACCTCAGCTTAAGATACAAGACAAAAACTCAAGAAGCACACCAATAATTGTGAGGGAATCAAGAAGACCTTACCAGTTGGAGCAAATTGCAACTTTGGATAGCATCTGGTCCTAGAAATATTAACCTCAAAACAATTAACAGTAATATAAAAATAAGATATTCTGAACTAAGATTTGAAAATATGTGCAAATAACTCAAGTCAGCTTTAAATAGAATCCGCTTTAGACTCTCAAGGAAAGCCAGGAACCTATGAAATCTGCAAAATGAAAGATAAGAGGAGATGACAACAGACCGAAATGAAAAAAGAAGAGGGTTAGGAGGTATGGGAAAATATTTGGAAAGCTGCATGAGACATGTAAGACTTTAAATAAACAAAAACAAATTTAGTATTAGCTTTAAAATGAACAGACGTGGCAAAAATCATAATTAACCCTGTAAAAAGTAAAATCTGATGGAGTAAAAAGTAAAACCTCGGTGGCTCAGTCAGTTAAGCGACCAACTCTGGATTTCAGCTCAGGTCACAATCTCACGGTTTGAGATGGGGCTCTGCTTCCAGCTCTGCACTGATAGCACAGAGCCGAATTGGGATTTTTTCTCTCCCTCTTTCTCTGCTCCTACCCCCTCTTCTCTAAATAAATAAATAAATAAATAAAAGTTTCTTTAAAAAAAAAATCTGTGATGGAGAATACAGGACTAAGAAGCTCTCTCTGAATGGAAAGAAGAGGGCAAGTTGTTAAATCAACAAGAGTGAAGATTATGGACAGAAAACTGACAAAGGAGATCTAACCAGTGCATAACAAGACAAACGGAACAGATTGAATAACCAAAAAAATAAAAAGAAGAGGGGTGCCTGGGTGGCTCAGTTGGTTAAACATCTGCCTTTGGCTCAGGTCATGATCTCACAGTTCGTGGCTTTGAGCCCCGCATCAGGCTCTCAGCTGTCAGCACAGAGAGGCTTCAGATCCTCTGTCCCCTTTTCTCTCTCCCCCTTCCCCACTCCTACTCTCTGTCTCTCTCAAAAAATAAACATTAAAATTTTTTTTAATAAAAAAATATAAAAGAAGAAAATTTTACTAGATGAGAAAGGTCTAATTGCCCAAATTACCTTACCATGAATCAGAAAAATTTAATAAAAAGAAAACAAACCTAGACTTTGGTAAAAATTATGTATTTTAAGGAAAAATAAATAATCCTAACATCATAAATATAGAAAAAAACTTATCTATAAAAAATTAGGCCTTTTTGTCGACATTAAATGCTACAAGACCATGCAATAGCAACATTTGAAATAAGGGTTCTAACTCAAAATTTACATATAGCAACATAAAGATATTTTCAGGTTTCTTTTCAGATATATACAAACTTATAATTATACCATTCACATGGTATATTTTTCTTTTGAATTTATACCAAAAAATAAACCAGAGCATCAGAAAATATAAAAATAAGTATCAAATTGACTTCTGATGACATAGAAAAAGCATTTAGGTATGAAACTAATTTAAGTGATATATGTCCTACTAAAAGCAATATTTTAACAATAATAACATGATCAAAAGATTTCAGCCATAAATTTAATCAAACTAAGAGATGGGATAGAGGAGGTTTAAAACAAATAAAAGATATTTTCCCCATCATATGTGTATATATGATATATACATATAAACAATCTTGTGTGTCGTTTGATTCTTGGTTGTTAAAGTTCAATTCTAGATGAATCAAAATAGGACATAGAACTTTAAATGATTAAAAATAAATAAAGTTGGTATGGAAAATACTGAAAACAAAGGAAAATCAAGGGACAGAAAACAGAAGTAGAAAATAAGGTTATATAAATAAGAACAACGATAGTTATGACAATATGGTTAAACTCTCTTTTAGAAAAGTAACACCCAAAATGGGACAAAATGCCAACTCATAGTTTATAAAGTCTAAAGAGAAATATACATAGCAATTTGATAAATCTGTAGTTAGATGAATAAAGATATACATAGCTACTGCAGACTAAAATATAACAGATCTCAGTATTTATATCAGATGAAATGCAATTCAAATCAAAACACTTTTAAGAGGGCAAATTAGATCATTTTATATTAACAAGGAGTACATTTCTCAATAAGGCTATGTCATTAGTATTAATATGCTAAATAATACATAAGGAAAAAATAAGAATAGGGGTGCCTGGGTGGCTCAGTCGATTAAGCGGCTGACTTCAGCTCAGGTCATGATCTCGTGGATCATGGGTCCGAGCCCCGCATCAGGCTCTGTGCTGACAGTTCAGAGCCTGAAGCCTGCTTCAGACTCTGTGTCTCCCTCTCTCTCTGCCCCTCCCCCAGTCAAGCTTTGTCTCTCTCTCTCTCTCTCTTTCCCCCCTCTCAAAAATAAACAATAAAATTTAAGAAAAAAAAGAAAAAAGAATAATACATGTCTATCTAATGAACATACTTCTTGATGGATCAAATAGTCAAAAATGAATAAAAATGTAAACAATATGAATTATATAATTAAAAAGTTTTCAATAATAAATATTTACCAAGCTCAATATCCCATTAACAGAAAATACACTTCATTTTCATGTGTCTAGATAACAAATTTACAAAAAAATCAACCTTAGATTATGTAAAAAGAAAACCTTAATTCCTAAAAGGAGAAATTATATATTATATTCTCTGACCACAGTGAAATGGAACCAAAATTATTAACAGTGCATAAACAAATAAAAATGCCTGAACTCTTATTTCTAACTTAATATTCTATACCAAGTTTAACTATAGATTGTGAATGAGCGCAAAATAAAGATATTTTCAGATGTATGAGAATACAAGGAAGATCTAAGGGGTTACCCAAGAACACTGTCCAGAAAACTGAGGGTTAATGATAAGAAAAGAAATAGCTTGAAATCCAAGGAGACCAATAAAGAGAAATCTTTATGACTTGCCAGACAATGGGCCTTGAAAGCAATTATTCTAAATTAGAACAGTTGTTTCCAAATAAGCAGGAAATTATAAACCCCAAATATTTTTAGTCAGCCTTGTTTAAAATTACCAGGAAAATCATATGTCATGAGGCAAAATGGTATTTATTTATTTATTTTTCAGAGAGAGAATTTGAGCAGGGGAGGGGTACAGAGAGAGAGAGAGAGAGAGAATCCAAAGCAGGCTCCCCACTGTCAGCACAGAGCCCAGTGCGGGGCTCAGACTCAGGAACCCTTGAGATCATGACCTGAGCCAGAAATCTGACATTCAGCTGACTTGAGCCACCCAGGCGCCCCAAGGCAAAATGGTATTTAAACTAGAACCACGAAGGCAAAAAAGATTGTTGACGCAACCCTTTGTGTTAAAGATGAAGGAAAAGTTTAAAAAACGGAGATAGAGGAACAAAGAGCCATAGCCAAATGGGTGAAGTTTCTGTATAATTTAATTTATGCTTATTTGTATCTTGTCATCAAGGAATTTAGTTTTTATCTAGTCTGTTTACCAGGCAGGAATAAGAATTTCCAATAATTTTCAAATAGTCCTCTCCCATGCCCTAACCTATGACCTTAGGACTGTGTATGTTTGTTATTGGAAACAGCACTTAGTAGAATATTTTGTCCTTAAAAATTGAATTTGCTCACCAATTTTGTGATAATTAATCCACCAACTGTGTCCTGATGGATCTTGTTATAATTCATCTAATTAGTATGTAAACTGCTGATTTGCTTGCACATTAGGAAACATGTTTTAAGATTTTCTTGGAAGACATTTTGCCAATAAAATAATTTTATAGCAAATTCATTTTAAAATTACAAAACAAAATCTTTCACAGTTCCAAACAATTTGTTGTTAAGAAGAAAGGAGAAATGGATTCCAAGCAAAAGACAGAATAACTAAGAACCTGGATAATATTAGTGCACAGTGAAGAAAGCATATGGTTCTTCTCCTACAAGAAAAAAGAATGACAAGTAGAAATTCTAGGAAAAATACAACTATAAAAGAAATTCCTGGTCCAATTATGAAACAAACTAAATTTTTTGAACTAATTGTGAACATTCAGTGGAATGCAAAAAAAAAAAAAAAAAAAAAAAAGGCCAAACTTTGGACTTGGGTATTTACTATTTGGTGAGATGGACATAACTTTGGATCCATAGACAGGGAAATAAAATACTAGCTCACTCTCTGGCTCCGGGGTAAACAACATTTATGTGGTCATAACATTATGTATAAACAATATAAATCTTAGGTTCAAATTATAGAATAACTTGATAGAGAATCGTTCCTGAAATGGAGTTACAGATCAAATTTTAAAATGTAAGTGGGGCACCTGGGTGGCTCAGTCGGTTATGTGTCTGACTCTCAATTTCGGCTCAGGTCATGATCTCATTCATGGTTTCATGAATTTGAGTCCCATGTCAGGCTCTGTGCTGACATGCAAAGCCTGTTTGGGATTCTCCCTCTCTCCCTCTCTTTGGCCCTTCCCTGCTCACGCAGTTTCTTTTCTGTCTCTTTCAAAATAAATTAGTACACTTAAAAAAATTTTTTTAAATAATTGATAAGTATGGAGAATGGAAAGAAGAGTAAGGGCTATTACTATTCCAAAATAAAAGCCTAGAAGCATACATTTAATTATAATGTTTAAAGGTACAATGCAAACTGATAAAACAAAAGGAATTATCAAAAATGGACATAAAGTCCTCAGTCTCTCTTATAAGTTCTCCAGCGTCATGACCAATGACCCTCATTTTCTCTAAGGTAAAGCCAACTGGTTGATGACCATCCATATAGCCACAGAGCTTCCAGTTATACATGGATAACCAAGCATCACCAAAAATGTGAGGAAAATCTGTTACATCAAGAAGAAAAATTAGGTGTGAACTCTGGAGAAATGGAGGTATATAGATAAGTTAGAGAAATCCAAGTTTAATTAGCATGCTTAGAGTAAAATTAAAAAGTATGCGAGTAGCAACAATCAGACAAAATTGAAGACCTTTTAAAGTTTAACAAGGTGAATGCTGAAATAAAATAATTTGAAATTTAAAGATAAAGTTGAATATTATCTCCAGAAAGCAGAACTAAAAGATAAAAATGGAGGAAATGTAGGAGGAGTAGGGAGATAAGATAACATTGAAGTCCAATCCAGATATACAGAAAAACAATCCTGAAAAAAAGAACGAGGAACTCAAAGAAGAAGAATTTATAAAACGAATAATATTCCTTGATTTCTAAGAGTTAAAGGGTGTGTCGTCAAAGTAAGATGATTCACCAAGTTCTAAGTAAGATAATACAAGAAAGATCTACACCTAGGTTTATCAGTGGGCATTTTCAAAATACCAAGGTTAAAGACAATATCCAGGAAACTTCCAGAGAGAAATGAAAAGATTATGAAAGAAACGAAATGTCTGATGCTAGGAAATTCTCCTTTGAGAAGCACAAGTCGTGACACTGGAAAAAATCCAGCAAAAAAATATAACCATCCCATAACATTGGCTCTGTGGCGAACAAAACTTATACACAAATAACGTATCTGAAGTTCTAGGTTTTCAGTAAGGCATAGAAGACAATTATGCTTACAAAGCTGAGTGTAATTATTAGTCTGAACAATTCCAAAGTACAGTAGAGAGAAGTTGGAGGTAGAATGTGGAAGGGTTTGTGGGGAGGGGAAAGGGATGGATGATAATATCCCATTCCTAAAAATGCAGGATCCAAACATTACTATCAATAATTGATGGAACAATGGGAATGCAAGCTGGTGCAGCCACTCTGGAAAACAGTATGGAGGTTCCTCAAAAACCTAAAAATAGAACTACCCTACAACCCAGCAAGTTTACACTACTAGGCATTTATCCAAGGGATACAGGTGTGCTGTTTCGAAGGGACACATGCACCCGCATGTTTAGAGCAACACTATCAACAATAGCCAAAGTATGGAAAGAGCCCAAATGTCCATCGATGGATGAATGGATAAAGAAGGTGTGGTATATATATACAATGGAGTATTATTAGGCAATCAAAAAGAATGCAATCTTGCCATTTGCAACTATGTGGATGGAACTGGAGGGTATTATGCTAAGTGAAATTAGCCAGTCAGAGAAGGACAAAAATCATATGACTTCAGTCATATGAGGACTTTAAGAGACAGAACAGATGAACATAAGGGAAGGGAAACAAAAATAACATAAAAACAGGGAGAGGGACAAAACAGAAGAGACTCATAAATATGGAGAACAAACTAAGGGTTACTGGAGGGGTTGTGGGAGGGGGATGGGCTAGATGGGTAAGGGGCACTAAGGAATCTACTCCCAAAATCATTGTTGCACTATATGCTAACTAATTTGGATGTAAATTTAAAAATAAATAAATAAATAAATAAATAAATAAATAAATAAATAAAATAGACATCCAAAAAAAAAAAAATAAATAATTGATGGAACAAGAAACACAGACTGAAGTAAAGTAAAGGAATTAAAAGTTGTGACATAAGTCTATTATCAAGAGAGAGAAGGGGAGAATAGGGTTAGTATAAAAGGACTAAATCCATATCTATCATAGCAGGGAGTCAACAGCGAACATCTCATGTTGATAAGTCAAGAAACAGACATATATTGTTTACAGCAACAGAGGTAACCATTAAGGTAATTAAAATAATTAAAATAGTTGCTCCTCCAGAGCATGAAAAAAAACAGGGAACTGTGGCTTATATAGACATTTTTTTAACCAACAGATAATATCCCATCTTGATATATTAAGGGAAGGCGGTATGATAATTATTTAGGTTTAGGGAAATACTTAAAAGACTAGGCTGAGTGCTTATTTGCCAGGTGTTAAGACAGGAAAGAACTACTGAAAGGTAATAAGCAGCACAATTCCTGGCTTTCACACAGAAATGGGAATAATTCCGGCTCTACATGCTAGAAAGGATAGACCTTGTAACACAGGGGCATCAGGGGGGACTCTCAGAAGGCATAATGGGGCTCAATTAGCCCTCCATTAAAGGCTTCTCTGGACCCAACCTAATAAATCCTCAAGTCTCATAATAATCCAATTCCAAGTAATTTAGCTATGTGCATAAACAAAATTAAACACTATTAAAGAAATATCACAAATTTCAGCAACCAATAAAGAAAATCATTATGTTTGGCATCCAATCAAAAAATTATCATGCATGCAAAAAGTAAGTAAAATATGACTCATAACCAGGAGAAAAATCAATCGGAAAAGACCCAAAAAAGGACGGAAGTTTTGTAACTAAGCTATGGGGATTGAAGAGCTGCTCCATTTGTTCAAGAAGGTAGAGGGAAGTTTGACATGATGTGAATAAAAATGGGAAATATGGAAAAAAGTAAGATAGAACCTCTAGAGATATAAACTACAGTAATCAAGACATTGTGGTATTGGCATGAGAATAAGCATATAGATACGAAGCAGAAGAGGGCCCAGATATATAGATGCTCATGTACCACGTCAACGGATTTTCAACAAAGATTTTAGACTATACAATGGGCAAGGGAGAATCGTCTCATAAACAGCACTGAAACAATTATATGTAAAAACAACTTTGATGTTTACCACCCACCACACACAAAAACTAACTTAAATACTGAAATACCAGAAGAAAAAAAAAAAAGAAAGAAAATATTTGTGATGTTACAACAGGCAAAGATTTTTTTTGATACAACAGAAAAAAACACAGTCCATAAAAGAAAAAATCAGTAAATAGTAATCAACATGAGAGATTTCTGTTCTTGGGGCACCTGGGTGGCTCAGCAGGTTAAACAGACGGCTCTTGATTGACGCTCAAGTCACGATCTCACTGTTAGTGAGATCAAACCCCTAGTGGGGTTCTGCACTGGCAGCACGGAGCCGGCTTGGGATTCGCCCTCTCCCTTTCTCTCTGTCCCTCCCCTGCTCACACTCGCTGTCTCTCAAAATAAATAAATAAACATTAAAAAAAAAAAAAGAAAGATTTTTGTTCTTTGAAAAACAATGTTAAGGAAATGAAAAGATAAACCATGGACTAAGAAAAGATATTGGCAAGGGGCGCCTGCGTGGCTCAGTTGGTTAAGTGTCTGATTTCAGCCTAGGTCATGATCTCGTCGTTCCCAGATTCTAGCCCTGTTCTGAGCCTGGAGCCTGTTTCAGATTCTGTGTCTCCCTCTCTCTCTGCCCCTCCCCCACTCACGCTCTATCTCTCTCTCTCAAAAATAAAATAAAGCATAAAAAAATTAAACAAAAAGAAAAGATATTGGCAAAACATATGTTAAAATGTATATCAGATTTATATCCAGAATATATGAATAACTCCTGTGATTCAG
This sequence comes from Acinonyx jubatus, assembly GCF_027475565.1. NCBI lineage: Eukaryota > Metazoa > Chordata > Mammalia > Carnivora > Felidae > Acinonyx > Acinonyx jubatus. Next base: position 99,293,656 of record NC_069386.1, read on the forward strand.
TAATAAGAAAACAACCTAATAAAAACAGGCCTGATAAAAAAATTTGAATAACATTTCCTTTAAGAGGACATAAGGATGACAAACAGGCACATGAAAAGATGTTCAAAATCATCAGCCATTAAAAAAATGCAAATTAAACTATCAGGTACTACCACACACACTAGAATGCATAAAATCAAAGTCTACCAGGCCAAGTGTTAGGAAAGATGTCGAACACCTGACCTTCTTACATATTTCTGGCTGGAGTGTCAAATGTATAGCCACTTTGGAAAAACGTTGGCAGTTTCTTTTAAAGTTCAACACTCATTTACCATACAACCCAGAAATCTAATGGTAGGTATCTACTCAAGAGAAATGAGAACATATCTGCAAAAGGATTTGTGCAAAAATATTCATGGGAGGCTTATTCATAATAGCCAAACACTAGAAACAGTGCAAATGTCCGTCTAGAAACAATGCAAATTGTCCATCAACTACTGAATGGATAAATAAACTGTTGCATATCTACTTGTTGGGATATTACTCAGCAATAAAAATCAGTAACTACTGATACACACAGCAGCATGGGTGAATCTTGAAATCCTTATGCAGGGCAAAAGAAACCAGACGCACAAGACTACATACTATATAGTTCCTTCTATGTGAAATTTTGGAACAGAACAAAGAAGAGTGATAGCAGATGGGTGGTTGCCAGGGATGGGGGCGGAGGAGGGAAATGATTGCAAAAGCGCACAAGGGAACTTGACAATCGATTCTACAGAATAAAAGTGAATGCCTCTGGAAGCAAGCCTGAGAGTCAGTCATAGAACAGAGATTTTTGTTTTTCATTTTTTGTCTTTCTTTTTTAAGTTTATTTTGAGAGAAAGCGATACAGAGAGAAAAAGCCAGGGAGAGAGAGACAGAGACAGAGGGAGAGAGAGAATCCCAAGCAGGCTTTGCGCTATCAGCCCAGAGCCCCACTTGGGGCTTGAACTCACAAGCCACAAGATCATGACCTGAGCTGAAATCAAGAGTCAGACACTTAACTGAGCCATCGGGCAATGCTAGAACATAGTTTTGTTTTTTTGTTTTTTGTTTTTTGTTTTTTTTTTATCACATGAACTTCTATGCTTTTATTTCCATGGGCATGTACAACATTGGTTTAAAAAACTTTTAAGGGGAAAAAAGATTGAACTTTTACCTGATTTGAACCACATCTTAATGTGGTTAATATTATTTCTGTTTTATTTCAGGGATCAGTTAAATAAACTTAAGCTGTTACCCAAAAACCCCACAAAAACATAATGTGAGAGTCCCATTCATGTGTCCATGTACATGTGCACATGTACAACCTACCTGCAAAACTCTTTCTGAGTACCCTGAGGTAAGACTGGACAAATGTAGAGATGTGAGGTTACAATAAAATCACAATTTTAAAAAAAAGCATTTATAATATAATCTTAAAGTTCTAGAAAAAATAAGTATACAGGAATAGTCAAGAAATGCTTTGCTAAATGGTTTCTGCCTCCCAGGGAAAGGAGGCTACCTACTTTTAAAATTATTCAACTCTCTGTGATTTCATTTGCCCTCATTTGGTGGATTTGTGTCTGTGTTATAGCAATCCCTACCTAAGTGATCTTCGTTTACAATAGATTCCTAGGAGGCTATACTGACTTGATGCTGAGCAAGAGCCTTCCTATTTTGTACTCTCACTACAACACGCAATGTAGATAAACTGCATTTACTTGATGGACTTGGATTTTAAGTATATCTTTTGTGAACTAGATGCCCTCAGAAGGTTGACTTATATATTCTGGAGGATAGAGGTTGTTTGAACAAACCTAGACATGCAAATTTGTTTGTCAATATACCCCAAATCTCTTCCAAATAATAGGAGTTTAAGAGCTTATGAATCAACCTGAACAGCTTGCTGATGATCATTTGACAGACTGTGTGGGAAATTGAGTTTACTTCAAATTTATGAACTGATGGAGCTATTCCTTATAATGATTAACAATGAGTCATAGAAGAAACCAAGGGTCACTCTAGGCACATGTGCCTAATGTCAGGTGTGGAGAGAGTGAGAACAGTTGTAGAAGAAGGAAAGGTCTCATGACAGTCTGTTAGCTAATTTTCATTTTTAAAGTGAAGACACAGACTGGAAAAATTTTAGGGCAAACTTAGTACCTAAAACATCTCCAAAATGGGTGCTTTGTGAAAAGCCTGGGTCACAATCCCCAAAAGATTATTATTAATATAAGAAAGCAATAACTCAGAGGAAGCTGTAATAATATCACAATATGTTTACTTAATTTGGGGACTCAGGATAGAATATAAGTGCGGGGAGCATAGTGTGCACACATTGCTCTGATAATTGATGTTTTTACCTGAAAAACACATCATATACACATTCCAAGGCCCAGATGTGAAACACTTCGAAAAGTATATAAAAAGGAACTGAAGCAAATGTAACGGTAGAGGGTTAAATAGAAAAAAGACACAGACAAGACCAGTCTTCCAAAACTGATTTTGTAATATAGTCAATGTTAATCCCACTTAAAAAGAGTAATTAATAAAATGAATGATATTTAATGGGACTTTTGTCAACAACCATTTGCCCAACAAATATCAAATAAGCAGAGGCTATACCGAGCTCCTTTCAAAGCATTATTTTGTTCCAACATCACAACAATCCTATGAAAGAGGTGTTGTTATTTTCCATGCTTTATGGGTAAGGAGACCAAACATAGAGCATAAAAACCTGTCCAAGTGCACCTAATCTAATCAGTAGTAGACTTGGGAATCAAACCAAAGTATCTTGGTACTAAGAGCGGAAGTGTTGACTGCTAAAAAAAAAAAAAAAAAAAAAAAAAAAATTGGTAAAAATCAGGTAAAATCCAGCTTGTTCAATGATTAAATATTTTAAAAATCTGAATAACTATAGTACAAATTTTTTACGTTTAAAATTCTATATTTTCAAACAAAAAATAAATTTTTGTTTCAAAATTTTCTATTAGTAGACCCACTGGGTTAATTCGGCCTGTAGCACACCAGAAAATGCCCTAATGTTGCTTCCCCTCATTCTTATAACGATACTTAAGAAATATCAGTCTGCCCATAATTATTAAGTTACTATTTCTGCACTCCTCTATCTATAAATGCATAGTGTTTAGCCCTAAAATCAGACACAATGGACAACATACATACACATTAGAGTAGATAATAGTCAGAAATAGAAGAAGACAAATACATACGAAATTAGAAATTACATTGGGAATAATTGTCTTAGTGATTCTGCCTGAACAAGTGGCGAATATAACTGGATACAAATAGCCCTTTGTACAAAACAACAATTCTCAAAATGTGCTCCAAGAAAACCTGGGGCTCCACAGTACCATTTCAGGAGGTCCTCAAGATCAAAACCATGTTCCTAATGGTTCTTTACTCTCATTCTGTCCTGAGTGTACACAGGCATTTTTGCACTATTATGTGCCTAGAATGTAAACTCCTAACTTTTGCAACTCCAGCAAAATGGGAAATCTCAGGGAAAGACCATATAGCTAGGTGGCCTGGAACTATGGGACAGGCTTTCAAAGTTCATGAAAATGGTCTGTGGTAGTAACCATGCTTGTCTTCTACACCAGTGGTTGTCCAATCTGAGTTTGCAGCAGAATTACCTGGGAGGCTTGTTACAACACAGATTGCTGGGTCCCACCTCCAGACATCCTAATTCAGTGTTCTGAATTCTGAATCACTGTTCTCAGCTGTCGACCAGCCAAACTGACTTCTGTCCAACTGGCGAGGCTTCAGATGGTAAAACCAAGTGTGTGACCTATTCTAAACTTCTCAACTTCCTGTGGTTTGCCCTCATACATGGCTCTTCACAAACTCACTACTTGGGTCCACTGCTCTCAGATAAGTATTCGTGGAAAAACTTTAGAAACATTTGACATTAAAGGTTCTTTCTAGATATTCACGCGTTGGTTATGTTACTTGATGTTGGAAGTTTTAGTCCTGAAATGGTTCATTGGAATTGGAAATTATGCAGGTGAAAACCCTTGGAGCATAAGCAAATACCTGGGAGCCACCTTCAATACTGTTGCAGTCAGTAAAAGAAGTTAAGTGTTTAAATAAAAATATTATCTGTAATTGCTAAAAATATGCCTTTCGTGATACGCTGAGGTGCACACTGCACCCAACAGAATTCCATGAGGCTGAGAAGTCTTTGAGGGCCTGTTGTCCTAACAGAACATTTGCCAGTATCCTGACGGAATTAGGAAGTCCTCCTTGAGCTGCCCTCCAGACATGAGCACACACAAAGGAAGGCTTCATCTGAAATCCTAAGCAAATAAAAGTCAAGTGAGGAAAGTGGAACATTAAATTTTAGAATTGGCAGGTAGCAACATTTTGCAACCTTGAAGATATTATTTAACTAAGAGTTGGAGTTCAACAAAACTGCAATTTTGACAACGAAATGCCGCCTAAAGGTGAAGACTGTACCTGGAAAAAGATCTAAAGTGCAGTTCTTTAACTCAGGGTAATAGGCACTAAAGGCATATATGCCAAAGTCCCGGGGGGCAGAGAATAATCTGCAGATCACAGAGAAAGGAGAGAATCGACCTTGGTAGGGGAACCCTGGAACACTCCTTTAGATGGGCTGCAGCTATAGTCATTTTCCTTGCTTCTCTCTTGGATATTTAGCATTTCCACCGAGAGGTTTTTCCCTCCCTAAACAATTTGAGACTTCTGTAAAGCTGTTAGCATTGATGTGCTGACATTTTATCTGCTCTCTTTATAGGTATCCTTACTCAGATATAGAATTCTCAATCGTTTCTAAGCAAGAACTTCACAAGGATTCCAAAGCCACTCGCGCCTTGTCCATTCAATTTATCCAAGTTGATTCAACAGGAGACTGTAAGGTGCCCATTCTGAGTAACACACTGTATTCAATACTTTGGGGGAAGAGAAAGATGCATCTGACATGGAGTCTGCCCCAAAGGGTCTCATATATGGTCTGGCTGAACAAATAAGTTGACTACATTTATTCTGATGAAATAGAGGTGACAGTGATGATCGTGGCAAGCAAGACAAATGTAAGGTACAAGGAGAGTGAAGTGAAGGAGTGGGGGTCAGGAAAGGTTTGGAGGAAGAAGGGCTTTTTAAACTGAGCTTTGAGGAACAGGCAGAATTTGGACATGTAGAGATAAGAGAGCACAGTGTGTCAAACTTGTCCGGATGACAGTTTGTATGTGCAAAGCAAACCCAGCTTGGTACCCCAGAATCAACCCCTCCGTGAGTTAGGTCATCTCATTCACATCACACATCCCCAAATAACAATTGATTTGGAGTTCCAGTAACATTCTCGTCCAGCAATATTTTTATAGTCTTATTTTTTTCTTCCCTGGATATTCAATTTCCTAGTGTGAAATCCAGTGCTCCATAGCACAAATTCATGTCTGTGCTTTGTCTAGATTAAATTTTTTAAAACAGCTGTGCTGAGATTTATGTTATTTGTATACAAATGATGCATTTGACATGGGAAAGACCTCTACAAATCTAGCTGCCTCTAGTCTCTTTGGGGAAAATAACAGAGAAATCATCCCCAGTGTAAATTTCATAGCCTCAGGTCTGCCCCAGCGATACATTTCCAGTTGAATGGTTTCATCACAGAGAAAAAACACTCGGATTAAAAACAAAAGAGGCACAGATAAGAAGGAGGAGGAAGAAGAGGAAGCCAAAGGAAAAAAAAAAAGCCCAAATGCAACAAAATGAAGGAGGAAGTTGTCCGGAAATGAGGAAAGCATAGCAGGGACAAGGGAAGAGATGGAAAGGGAAGACAGGATGGGGTGACAAGAAGACCTTGTAAAGCAATGCAAACCCTTTTGCCTGTCCTTACTGTGAAAAGTGTCATGGACCCTCCTAGGGAGGTTGCTCCCCATGGACACACCCATTATTAGGACTTCAAACCATCTGTCTGGCCCAGCCTTTGGCATTCCTGTCCTTGTGGGATAGAGGAAAGACAGACAGAATGCATGGGCTGGAGGAGGCGATGCATGCCAGGGAAGCCTGTGAGGATTGGAGGAAAGAGACCACGCTGGCCCCGATAGCCAGACACCTGTGTAAACTGCAGGAAGCTGAGAGGAGCCCAGCTGAGCTGATGGAGACACCACATGCAAGCGGCTGTAGGAGGCAAAGTCAAACAGAGACAAAGGCAGGCGCACACGTACATGTGTGCACAAGCACACACACACTTACACACACGGGGAAATGAAGCAGACTGATCCAGGAAAGGGCAGAGAAACATTGCGAGGGAAAAAGAAATATTAAGACAAGGAAAATTACCACTGCCCCCCCTCCAAAGTGCTAAAGGAATATGGTTATTTCTAAATAAATGCGCTCATATCGCATTTTCATAGAAATTTATTTGCTACATCAAAAAGGCATAAACAGTACCTTTCACTGGGTGAAGAGCACCCAATTAATTAAACTTAATAACTTGTCAAATATCTAGACAGGTGGAAGCTCACTTTAAAAAAAAAAAACAAACCTGTGGCTGTTTTGTATAATGCATATGCCCACCCCAAACCTCCTGAATCAGAATTTCTAGGCACAAGGGCTGAATCATGGGGGATACTGATGCCCCCTCCTGCTAAAGAGCTTCTGAGACATTGGCAGTGCCTTGCATTTCCTTTAGAGGAACATAGAGCCTATCTCTGGGAAATGAAACTGTTTACCTGCTCTGTGTTTTAAAGGAAACATGCCCAATGCACACCCAAACATAACAGAGGGAAACAGGGATAAAGATCTTGAAATTTGAATTCTTAGAAAAACGGTATACAACATAAACAAGTTAACACCAAGGATTATCATAAACGCTCTGATCTAATATCCTTAAGGTGTAGTGATTCTCCGCTTACTTAAGCATGTTTTTGGTACATGAGCAAAGTGCAAGATAGTGTTTCCCAAAGTATGCTCCATGGCATGCTAATCCCCCAGAAGGCTGTTTGAAGAAAAATGTTAAAGGAGATTGAAAACTGCTACAGATTTTCCCCAGCATCCCCACACGTATACCAACCACCATGATCCAATGAATATTAGTATTTATGACATTAAAAAAAAATCTATGTAATCTGTTTCAAAAATTGTTTTCCAAACTTGTTAGCCAATTTTCAATACAATGCCTATGAGTGTCATAAGGAACTAGTATTATAAGAAATTCATTTTTAAAAAGTCTTGAAACATGGGGGAGCCTGGGTGGCTCATTTGGTTCAGCATCCAACTCAGCTCAGGTCATGATCTTATGGTTCATGAGTCTGAGCCCCGCATTGGGCTCTGCACTGACAGTGTAGAGCCTGCTTGGGATTTTCTCTCTCTCCCCCCCAACTCTCTCTCTCTCTCTCCCTCTCTCTGCCCATTCCCCACTTGCTCTCACTCTCTCAAAATAAACAAACTTTAAAAAATAATAATAAAATAAATAATAAAAAGCCTTGGAAACTTGTGTAAAGAAAGTAACTGGTCACCAATCACATCTTCACATTTGTTTTTTTTAAAAAGGCAAAACCAGTGATTTGCCAAATTATACAGCACAGCAACAACACAGGCCTATGTTAAAAACACATATACTGGCATTCAGTATTTTCCACACTGTACGTTCCTAAACTACCTGAGATGAAGATCAAACGACATTATTTTTGATTTGTGAAAGAAAGAAAGAAAGAAAGAAAGAAAGAAGAAAGAAGAAAGAAAGAAGAAAGAAAGAAAGCTTTCTGAGGAATTTGAGCTAAACACAGCTCATGGGCGTATCAGACAGGAAAATACTACTTTGGCTAATCTTCAGGAATATATTTAATGCTAAGGACATTGTGAAAAGAAAGCCATTCGTAGGGGATTAACTTGGAGGAGCCTCTTGTCAGATGATCAGGATGCCCTCCTGCCCATTGGGTTGCAGTATAGAGTTGGATCAGGTTCTGTAAGGTCCTTGTCCCTTCACTTAGCAGTTTGTCCTGGTCCCTTACGTGGAGCCAGCACACAAGGGGGATGACTGGAAGTAGATCAAATCAGCTGTTGGTGAAAACACTGGGTTGATTCATAACTGCCTAATTCACCAGCTCACACACATATGTTATATAAGCAAAGCTAACTTGATAGAAAGGCCTTCCGAGAGCCCCTGAAGGTGAGGCAAATCTGGCTTTAGAAAGGAACACAGGATGAGAGACAAATGTCTCATGAGGGGAATTGGGAAGATGGGAGCTAACAAGGTAAGAAAATGCAAACTTTCATTTCTAGACTAAATGGACCAAGTGAAGGAAAACCTCACGAGTCCTTCATGAGTGGCTTACATAATTGGCACTCTGAAATGAGCGAATAAAACAATTGTTCAAAAGTTGGCTTTTTCATCATGGAGGTGGCTTTTACGCATGGTTTTGGAGCAAACGGTTGCTAGGAAATATGACAGAATGAGGAAACAGACTGTAAGTGATATTTGGGGTGTGTGCAAGATAGGGTGGGGTGGGCAAGATGATCTAACATACCTAAATTTCTTGTCCGTGGTTGATTTGGTTTTAAGTCTTTATTTTGAAATTTCCAAAGCATACCTTTCTAACTTGGTTTTAGAATATGAAACCCGATATGCATTCTTTTAAAACCTAGTGTCTGCACGATGGATGATGGTGGTGAGAGAGAACAATTCAGCAAGAAACAATGAAAAATTCCATTATGTTGTTCATCAGGTCAAGATTTTGTTAATTGTGTCTCAGTTTTCTCCTTAATAGAAACAGGTGTGGTTTTACTCAAAGTAAAAATGCCAAATAATCTTCTAATGGTCACAAAGCTATGTACTGTTGTTTGTTGATTTCCATTGCTCTCTTTCTTTCCCCAAACCTCTCCCTTGTCCCACCCATGAATAGTTCAGCACAGTACTAAGCCAGCACCTAGGGCAATGGGAACACAGGAGCTAGCTCCTCTGGGTGCTAAGGAAAAAATCACCACCACCACATCAGTAATGGAAACGGGGTGATGTTTTTCGAAGCAGTCTCTGTGTGAAACATGCTACAGACATAGACCTACTTGTGGTTCTCCTGTGTGGCTTTGTTGAGGCTCAGAAGAGTCCTTGCTAAAGAGAAAAAAAAAGTCTGTTACCTTTGAATTGACTGGGTTACTCAAACTGATGGTCTAGGAGAGTGAAAATATCTATTGATCTGTGGATAAAGAAGTATGTATAGATTTATATAATGTTAGGGGAGAAATATATAAATGTATAAAGCAGATCGTAAAGAAATATGCATAGGCTAATCCCATTTTGTTAAAATAAGTAATATCTGTTTCCATGAAAAATGTATTGTAGGTAACAACCTGCTAAAATGGTAGTCTCCACGTGTTAGTTTTAATAAGATAGACTCAGAATGAGTTATAACACAGGCCTCCAGAATTTCTGACTTTAGAAATGAAACAATCAAATACCAGTTCTACAATTCTAGGTCACTTGCCAAAGGACCTCTCACTCAAACTGAGAACATGAAAGGGTAGGAAAGAGAAGGGGGTTTTCGGTAAGATGCTGGAGAGAGCTATTCTAGGCTCCAAATTCCATTCCCCCAAAGCAGGAGATAAGAAGTGCCACCCTTTTCACCTCTAGTCTTGTGACAATGAACTTCCATGGGATTACTCAGAGAGCTTAGAGTACATTCTTTGTCTTTAGGAAACACAGAGGGCTAGTAACTAACACACGTAGAGAGTGTTAAAAACCGTGTGGCAATGGAGTAGAGATAGCTGCCTTGGAACTAGTCTATTGTCCGAGAGTTTGTTGGGGAAAAAGATGCGTGAGTATTTCTCATGGACAAGAGGTGAACCACATGTAAGAGCAGGCTAACAAAGGCTGGTATTAGGTCCTTAAAGTTTTTTTTTTTTTAATGTTTATTTATTTTTGAGAGAGAGAGAGAGAGAGAGAGACAGAGCATGAGCGAGGCAGGGGCAGAGAGAGAGGGAGACAGAATCCGAAGCAAGCTCCAGTCTCTGAGCTGTCAGCACAGAGCTCGACACGGGGCTCAAACTCACCAACGTGATCATGACCTGAGCCAAAGTCGGACGCTTAACCGACTGAGCCACCCAGGCACCCCTTGGGTCCTTTAAAATAAAAGTAACCAGAGGAACAAAGGGACTGAGCACCAAGAAGCTGAAGACAGATACCTGGACTCCTAGAAGCTGTGGAATTAGTTGCGAATAACCATCCCAGAAAGAATTGCATGTAGCCCTAAGTGGTGGGAATCTCTGAGGACCAGCAAAAAGGGTCAAAAAAAGAAAAAGTAGTAACCTTTAACTAGGGCCTTTTTGAAAGTGAAAATGGGAGCTACTAATAGTTATTCTGGGACAATAAACATAAACCAGCATTATCCCAAGTAAACTGGAAAGAATGGTTATCCTGTGAGGTGCCTGGGTGGCTCAGTCAGCTGAGCATCTGACTCTTGATTTCAGCTCAGGTCATGATCCCAGGGTCATGGGATTGAGCTCTACATTGGGTTCCACACTGAGTGTGGACCTTGCTTGAAATTCTCTCTCTCTCTCTCTCTCTCTCTCTCTCTCTCTGCCTCTCTCCTCTACTCCTAATTTTTACTATCTGTCACGCAGACAGCCTCATGCTGATTATGACAGCACTCACTATTTAAGATTGTGCCCATATCCCCTTGGCTAGACCATGAAGGGGCAAGAAAAAGATAAGCTATGAAAAAGAAGAGAGAAAAGGACCATATCCCCCATTCCCAAGAGTTACTTTGTTGTCTATTATTTAGTTTTGAAACTTAAAGAGGTTTTAAGCTAGTCTTTGGCTGCTAATTTCTAATTCTACTGCAGTACATTTAAAGAATACTGTCCGCATATTGATTTATTGAAGGTTTTCAATGGTTTAATACTTTTGTAAGAGCTGTACATGTTTGAAGCCAAGTAGTATTCTCTGTTTGCTGGGGTAGAGTTCTGCATATATTACCAACTTAAACCTCATACCTTACATGAAAAGTAACTCAAAATGGACCATAGATGGGCACCTGGGTGACTCAGTTGGTTGGGCATCCAACTTCAGCTCAGGTCATGATCCTGAGGTTCATGAGTTCAAGTCCCCCATCAAGCTCAGTGCTGACAGCTCAGAGCCTGGAACCTGCTTTGGATTCTGTGTCTTCTCTCATCCTGCCCCTCCCCTGCTCATGCTCTGTCTCTCTCTGTCTCTCTCTCTCTCAAAAATAAATAAACATTAAAACATTTTTTAAATGGACCATAGATTTAAATAAAATCATAAAACTATAAAACTTTTCAAAGATAACATAGGAGATCATCCAGACCGAGGACTTAATGAAGAGTTCTTAGATAAATTACCAAAAGCATGATCCATTAAAGAAAAAAAAATCAGTAAATTAAACTATATCAAAATTAAAGTCTTTTGTTCTGCAAAGACCCTGTTTATCCCCCACCCCCACCCCCCCCCCCCGGGCCATTAAGAGGATAAAAAGACAAGTTGCAGTTTAGGAAAAAATATTTGCAAGTGACATTTTTGACAAAGGACTAGAACATATAAAGAACTCCCAAACTCAACAATATCAAAACAAACAATCCAAATAGAAAATGGGCAAAGACATAGAGGGAGACATTTCACTGAAAAGGATATATGAATGGTGAATACACACATGAAAACATGTTACTACTGGCCCTTAGGGAAATGTAAATTAAGGCCATGATGAGTTATCACTACACATTTAAAATTAAAAATAATGACAATGACAAATGCTAGTGAGGATGTGGAGAAGGTGGGGGGGGTGGAAAAAAGGATGTGGAGAAGGTAGATTTCTCATACATTCCTGGTGGGAAAGAGTTTGAAAGTTTCTTTAAAAACTAAACATAGGGGCACCTGGGTGGCTCAGTTGGTTAAGCGACCGACTTCAGCTCAGGTCATGATCTCGCGGTTCATGAGTTTGAGCCCCGCATCAGGCTCTGTGCTGACAGCTCAGAGCCTGGAGCCTGCTTCGGATTCTGTGTCTCCCTCTCTCTCTGCCCCTCCACTGCTCACGCTCTGTGTCTCTCTGTCTCTCAACAATAAATAAACGTTAAAAAAAATTTAATATAAAAAAAATATAAATAAATAAATAAAAACTAAACATATACTTACCATATAAGCTCAAAATTGTACTCCTGAGCATCTATTCTAGAGAAATAAAAACATCTCTGTACAAAAATCTATATATGACTGTTCACAGCATGTATATTTTTAATGGTCAAAATATCCTTCAATGGATGGATAGTTAAACTATATATATCAATACCATGGAATACTAGTTAGCAATAAAAAGAAGCAAACTCTTGATACATACAACTTAGATGGAGCTTACAGTCAGCATGCTGAGTGAAAAAAGATAATTTCAAATAATTAAATATTATATGATTCTATTTATATAACATTTCAAATGATAAAATTATAGAGGCGGAAAAAACTGGGGGTACCCAAGGTTAGGGACGGTAGAGAGAAAGGAGAAAAGTGGATCTCATGAGGAAGTCTTTATCATGATGTAATAGTTCTGTATCTTAATTGTGGTGGTGGTTACACAAATCTACACATGTGATAAATACCCAGAACTACACTCACACATATCAATGCTAAGTTCCTGGGGTTTATATTGTACTATATTTACATATATATCCTCATGAGGAGGATAAACTCTAAAATAACAAGTTGTAAATCACCAGATCTAAGAAGACTAAGGAATGACCAAACCGCTCTGTGACCCACTATTTTTAATAGTTGAAGGTAACAGAATATTGAATTTGCCCAAGTTATGTATCCTAATAAGATTATTTCTGAAAAGCAAGTTCTTGGGGATAAAGGGGTTTCGGTATTTCCCCTGTTCACAAAAAGGTTAGTAATATTATTAAAAGTGACGCTTCTGTATATTTTTGTACAACAGCTTTAGGACAGGCAGACTGTACCAGAAGTCTTTTTTAAGTTTGACAGACCCAGAGATTAATGATGAATTCAACTCTGCTTCTGCTTTGCTTGACTGCCAAGAGATTTCTGGGTGTCACACAGCAAACTTAGTGAGTCTGATTAAAGAAATATTTATACAATGAAACAATCAGTTGAGAAGAAGAGCACGTAATTACCACTGACAATGGAACAAACATGGTGAAAGCCATGAGTGATTTAGGAAGGAACCCCAAGCGTACGAGGCCGTGTTCTCACCCTTTATTATTGTTTTTTTTTAATTTTTATTTTTTGGTTGGAAGGCAGTAAATCTAGTCCCTGATATTCCACCTTGGCTGGAAGAGGATGTCCCCAGATATTTGCTTTTAAACATACTAATTCATGCAATAGAGACTCCAGTAGAATTTCAGGAATTATGACATGAAATTCAGAAATATGCTACGAAAATTGGTCCTTAAGGTGGAAGACATTTTTGGTTAGTACTTAAGAGTCTTTCTTTATGCTTAACTTCTATATCTTTGTTCTCTACATTTAAGCCTAAAGACCATCCTAAACATTTGAAGTTTTCCTTTATAATGAATTCCATGGGGAAAGGCAGGGCAGCATAAACAGAAGCAGTTCTTTGGGAGTGTGTGAACTGTAAATCAGTAACAGGCTTTAATCTATGACATAAAATTGATGTTCTCTATGTCAGTGTTTTAAAGTGGGGCACATTTATTCAACCAGAATGGCTTAATGGATAGAAGACTGGGAGGAGTTTCTACTTGCCTAGAGCCTAATGCAGCATCTACCCCTAAACCAGCCTTGTGACCATGCAAGCCATATCACTCCTTCACACCTCGGAGCTGTTTCTGTTTTTCACTGCAAAATGACGTGGCTACATAACATTAATGATCCTCATAAAACCACCAAAGGTTTATTCAAACTCCTAAAAAAAAATATGGCGGGGAGGTGGGGGGGATGGGAATAGAAATTTTAACGAAAGTGATGGAAGTTTAGATTTAGCCACAGTGGAGAAAGGGACAGTGAGCTGACCAAGGATGTGTGAAAGGATCGACCTGGGTTGCTTAGGAACCAGCTGAGAGCAGGATTCTTTGGTCTCTGTTTGCAGGAAAAGGTGGCTTTTTTGCAATAGTTCTCAGCAAATATTTTTCTTATATGTCATGTCTACTACGTTTTAGTGACCAGAGAGCCAGTATTAGGTAAATGAATGA